>NW_019154108.1:19502602-19975340 GCF_002288905.1 Enhydra lutris kenyoni | reverse complement strand
AAAAAAAAAAAAAAACAACACCATTTACATTTACATAAAAAAATGAAATATTTAGGCATAAACCTAACAAAAATACACACAGGATCTGTAAAAGGAAAACTAAAAAACTCTGATGAAAAAAATCAAAGAAAATCTCAATAAATAGAAAGACAGTTCATGATCCTGGATAGGAAGGCTCAATATTGTTACGATGCCAATTCTTCCCAATAAGATCTACAGATTAAAACACAATCCTAAACAAAGCTCTAACAAGTTATTTTGTGGATATGGACAGACTGATTCTAAAGTTTATATGGAAAGGCAAAAGACCCAGAATAACACAACAAGGGAGAAGAACAAAGTAAAAGGACTGACTATATCCGACTTCCAGACTTACAAAGCTATAGTAATTAAGACCATGTGGTACTGCTGAAGGAACAGACAAATAGGTTAATGGACTAGAGCAGAGAGTCCCAAACTGACCCACACAAAAAGAGTCAACTGATCTTTGACAAAGGAGCAAAAGTGGGTCAACAGAGAGAGAACAGTCTTTTCAACAAATGGTGCTGGAAAAAACAAATATAAACATTAAAAAAAAAAATGAATCTAGACACATTCCTTACACTTTTCACCAAAATTAACTCAAAGATGATCATAGATCTAAATGTAAAACACTAAATCATAAAACTTTTAGAAGATAACATAGGAAAGAATCTAAGTGACCTTGGATTTGGTGATGAGTTTTTATTTTTTATTTTTATTATTCTTTTGTTAGAGATTTTATTTATTTATTTGACAGAGACAGACACAGAGAGAGAGGGAACACAAGCAGGGGGAGTTGGAGAGGGAGAAGCAGGCTTCCCGTAGAGCAGGGAGCCCAATGCGGGGCTTGATCCCAGGACTCTGGGACCATGACCTGGGCATAAGGCAGTCGCTTAACAAATGAGCCACCCAGGCACCCCCCACTCCGGAGTTTTTAGATACAACACCAAAAGTGTGATCCACAAAAGAAAAAATTTAGTTGGACTCCATTAAAATTAAAAACTTCTGTTCTGCAAAGGACATTAATACGAGAATAAAAAGACAACCCACAGTGAGGGAGAAAATATTTGCAAAACACATACTTGATAAAAGGACTTGTACCCAAAATATATAAACCTTTAAAGCACAAAAAAATGAAAAAAAAAAAAAAAAAAAAAAAAAAAATTAAAAAATGGGAAAAAAATTTGAAAAAAAACCCAACTAAAAAAAAAAAATAGAACCAAAAAAAAAAAAACCATAAAAAAAAAAAAAAAAAAAAAAAAAAAAAAAAAAACCAGCACAAATTAAAAAATGGGCAAAAGATCTGAACAGTCACCTCACTGAAGAAGATATACAGATGGTACATAAACATATGAAAAGATGCTCAACATCATATGTCATTAGGAAACAGCAAATTTAAAAAAATGAGATACTGCTTATGCACCTATTAGCATAGCTAAAACTCAAAAAACTAACAATGCACAGTGATAAGGATACACATTGCTAAGTGGAAGAAGCCAAGGCTACACATTGTACGATGTCAACTATACAACATTCTGGAAAAGGCAAAACCATACAGAAAGTTAAAAGTTAGGGGATGCTGGGGGTTCGGGGTAGGGGCAAAGGGATGAATACATGGGGCATAGGGGCTTTTTAGGGTAGTGAAACTATTCTGTATGTCATGGTGGATACATGACATTATAAACCTGTTAAAATCAATAGACTATACCATAAAGAATGAATCTTAATGTAAACTACAGGCTTTAGTTAAAATACTGTATCAATATTGGTTCATTAATTATAACAAATGCACCACACTAATTCAAGACGTTAATAATAACACTAATCAACACTAAAAACAGTGTTGGGCTGGGGCTTGTGTGGGAAATCTTTGTACGATCTGCTCAATTGTTCCGTGAACGCAAAATTATTCTCAAAAGTAAAGTCTTCCTATACAGAAAATGACCCCAAGGGTTTTGGCCCGAGTTTCAAAATGAATAGAGTTGCCACTGATGAACATGGGGGAAACCGCAGAAGGACCAGTTTAGGGTGCAAATCAAGAGTTCTTTTTGGACATGTTAGAGATACCTTTTAGATTCTAGTGGAGAGGTCAAATAGGCAGTCAAATAGGAGTCTTAGGTTCAAGGAGAGGCTGAGGTAGAGAAAAAAATGTGGGGGTCCTCAATATATCGCTGATATTTAAAACCATGAAACCAGATGAGGCTGTCTAGGGACTATGAAGAACAGAAAAAGCTCAGAGATCTAGCGAACTTTTAACATTTAGAAGCTAGAAACCTGAAAATGTTCAGCAAAGGAAGGAGACAAATGGCAAGTGCTGGAGATGGCTTAACCCCCTCAAATCCCTAAGTTATGCTTTTGCACTAATAGCTCATCATTTCCTAGATTCTCAGATGTGCGTATTTTAATCGGAGTCTTTAGAGAAAATGGACACAAGCATTATGATTCCTACTCTTCTCATTCACATAATTTCCCCACCTTTGTTTCAGGATGCCTGTGTCCCTCAAAGACATCCAAGGAGCAAAACTTTTCCTCTTTCTCTTACCTTTTAATTCCTTAATCCATTCTGCTTCTCCTTGTCTACTACTGCCTATGGGGACAGCAGTTACTTGCCTCATATTCCATGTCTGTCTCTTCTTCCCTCTCTTATTCCTCGTTCTCCTGTTCCCATCTCTCTCTCTCTTTCTTATGCACGCATGCACGCAGTGCACACACACGCACATCCCGTTCTAGGGTTTTCTTACCAGTTGCATGCAGGTACTCCCCTTGCCATGACTAATACCCAGACATAATGAACAAATTTGCAGTTTTCAGGCTCTCTCAGTTCTCAATACCTTGCTCTTGGTATTACTTCTTTCAGGAACATCCATTCCCATCCCCATTCCATATGGAACACCTACAGATATTTCAAGCAACTTGTCCTGCAGGAACCTTTTTCAGTCTTCCCTACCTCCCATGCTACCAGCCAAGGTCGGATCTTCCCCTCTGCAGTCTTCCTCAGTGCCCTATACCTACCTCGCACTCCATTTACCACACTGGACATAAATGGCTGTCTCAGCTCTAGACTGTGAGCATCATGGGGGCAAGAACTGTGATGCTTTGTAAGTCCAGTCCCTTAAGTCCAGTACACAACAGCCACCCAATAAATGAACAGGAAACCTAGAAAATACTGGGGTAATCTGCAATTTGCCTTTTTATCTACCTCTAAAACTAAAACATGCTTCTATTTTGCCTCTAGATAGTCTATAATTATATTTATATCCATTATATTTAATGCTTTAAAAAAAGTATAATTATATACATTTTTAACATTTTTCCTGAAAGGCATATTATTTTGGTGTAAGAACAATAAATAAAATTTTAATTTTCCCTACACCCCTCAGTGTTTTAAAATATGGGGTCTTTTTCTTTTCCCTATAAGAACAGTGATATAACATTTAAAGATAAACAATTAGTCCATTTTTATTATCTGGCTTACTGCTGTGATAACACATGAACAGCTAATTATTTTTAAAGTAATCATGTTCTTTAAAAAGGGAAAATTACTATTAATAGCTTTCAAACAGAATATTTAAAAGCTACATTAATTCTGACAAAGAAAAAAGAACTGCAGGGTTTTTGATTCGATGTAGGAAGAAGGGAAAGCATATTCTTTTGAAAACAATGGTGTGGGAGACAGGTTAATATGGCTTAATAAGCTGGGCATCAGATTTTAAAAATTAGACTCATATGTGGAATTTAAGAAAGAAAACAGAGGAACATATGGAAAGGAGGAAAAGAAAAAAGGAGAGAAGAGCCATAAGTGACTCTTTTTTTTTTTTTAAGATTTTATTTGTTAGAGAAAGGGAGTGAGAGCACAAGCAGGGGGAGCAGCAGGCAGAAGGAAAAGCAGGCTCCCCACTGAGCAAGGAGCCCCATGTGGGACTCGATCCCAGGACCCTGGGATCATGACCAACTGAGCCACCCAGGCAACCTGCCATAAGTGACTCTTAATGACAGAAAACAAACAGGGCTGCTGGAGGGAGGTGGCTGGTGGATGGGCTAGATGGGTGATGGGCACTAAGGAGGGCACTTGTGATGAGCACTGAGTGTTGCATGTAAGTGACGAATCACTGAATTCTACTCCTGAAACCAGTATTATACTGTATATTCACTGAAAAACTTAAATTAAAAAAAGAAATCACAGACTAGGAATCCTAACTTTGGCTCTGATACTCATTTCTATGTGTAATGAACTGTTTTCACTTCTCTTACCACATAAATTAGCCTTAACTGTAGGATCATGAAACCAAATGACTGAAGTTCCTAGATTGTTGGCCTATGGCTGCCAAACTAGCAGGTGACCAACCTGGCATACAGAATATTGAAGGCTTTTTCTAAGTTTCTAGAGTAATAGTCAGATGGAAGATGCTAAGAAAGAGAACATTCAGAAAAAATTTTCTCTCAGATAAAAAGGCTGAGGGTGCCCATTTTAGAGAGGTTATCAATCACCATAAGTCAAAATAAATGCTACTCATTTGTGGGAGTGGGGGGATAAACAGCCGCTGGAGAGGTTCCATCCTCACACAAGCTAGCCACTACCCTCTGGCACCAAGAGGAGAGGACTGTTTCTAATTTAGTCAGGTCTCAAAAGGATGAAAGATTTATTCCTATTACTAAGCAAGAGATTATGATCCTTTGTAACACAAGAGATTTATAGATCATTTCAAAAAAAACAGTATCTTAACTGTGCATGGATTTCATAATTGCACAAAACACTTCACTCGCTTTGTTTTGAGACTTATAACATCTATAAACACAGATAAACTTAAAATATAGTAACTGTGGTTTTAGTTTTCAGCACATCTTTCACATATTACTGAAGAAACTAAATTGACAATGAAATTGAGAGATGACATGGGTTCTACTGGAAGAAAAAAACCTCATAGTTAAAAAAACAGAAAAACTACTGGCTGGCTCAGGCAGTAGAGCATGTGACTCTTGACGTCAGGGTTGTGAGTTCAAGCCCCATACTGGACACAGAGGTTACTTAAAAAAAACACACACACACAGAAAAAAAACTTTTCCTCATAATTTGCTATTTGTCCTTGTGTGAGTTACTCAAGATATTTTCCTATTTATAACTACCTATACTACTATTACAGAAACCTATCCTAATTTTGTTATGATATACTTCTCCCATTTAGGGATATTCAACAAATATCAATGACCAAAAAGAAGCTAATTAAACTACCTGAACATAAATTTGACTTCATTTGCTACCCTAGCACTGAAAAAGTCCTCTGGCTTTCATTAGGATTCCTCTGGTTGTCTCATCTTTAAATTCATCAGATCTCTTTGACCTCAATGAATTTATTAATATGATTTTATACCATTGCTGTGTCTGGGCAAACTGTACTCATAACATTTACAGTCATTTACCAAACTTGCTACATGGATTCCTAGATTCACTTTAGTAAGAAATAATCTTGAGTACTTTCCATATGCATATACCAACCAAATATATAATTTAATATAGTATTTTAAAATGTAAGCTAAAAATCATTTTACATGAGCTTTCAGAAGTATTTTTAGATGAGAGAAAAAGGAGATGTGTCCTTCCCTTCAAGAAACACAAACAACCTCCTACTCCATCAGCATAACTTTCCTACTAGATAGTCATATATGGGCTCTTTACCAATCTATTCTCCCACTGTAGATCAGCAATTAGTATTAAATCAATATTTTCACAATGGATGATTAGACACAAGATCTTCTGAGATCTGAAATATATGTCCAAGTGTTTTAACTATGAACATATATTATGTATAACTGCTTTACAGATATCACATCACAAAGCATCCTTTTGCTCAAAGTAATGCCTTCACTCACTTCCATCCAAATACACATTCATCCTGCACTTTTGCCAGAAACTATGTAAATTAAATCAAGTCCAATGCCTAGAAAAACACGTAGGAAATGGATACAAAAACTGTTTAGGCATTCTTAGAAATTTACACAGATAAATCGTTACAGGCTGACTAGAAGGAGTCAGCAAATATATATACACCATAAAATAAATAATGGAAAAATAAGCCATGTGAATATATATGCTACTCAGCCAGTCAGCAGTCAAACAGCAAGACAGCTACTGAAGTGACTTTGAAAGACACAAGGAGATTATTTATTGTCGTCACTGGGGAAATATTTTATGGCTAAGTAGTAGTTACCTACGCAAAGGAAAGAGTTTAGTCCAGTTTTACAAACAACAGACTCCAAAAGTCAGGACTTGAATAAAGGAGACAGCTACTACACTTTACATGCTGTATGTCTTTTTAAATAACATGAGCTTTCAGCCCCAGCAAATTACTAATTTCTCTGGCTCTGATGTTTGTATACTACCCTGATTCCCTAATAATAAAAATGTTATTTAATGTTTTTGAAGGATACAGAGCATTAAAACACACACACACACACACACACACACACACACACACACACACCCCCCCATATATTAAGCAGCACAGATTTACTACTGGTATGTTCAGGTAGATTGTGCACTGTGTGACAAATAATTTCTTTCTAACAATGAAGTACCAAAGTTGGCAGGTTATGTTTTAATATAAAATTAATATTCCCTGTAATATATTATCATTCTCATCCACTCACTTTCCACCATGCTTTCCTGAGAGTCAAAGGGGGAAGTGAGCACCAAGAGGTCCTGGGAACAATATATGACCAAAGCCCTAATACTAATACTATGCATCTATGCTGCAGTCCAAGGGAGGTGAACTGGAATCATGAGGCAGAACAATAGTGGTAACAAAGGTTAAAATCACCAGGAAATGCTAGGCATTAAGTATCAATAGTTACCAAGATTACACAGAGACATTATATGCCTATTGATCAAAGAACAGACCACCAGCTATATGATGGTCTTACTACTGTGATCAAATTAAATCTACCAACCCTCTGGTTTTAGCTGCCAATTTGCAGAAAAGGCAGAGGACAGAGAAACATGTTGCAATGCACCGTGAATGAGCAGTTGGCAGACCCAGAGTAAGGGAGAGTATGTAGGTTACACGGCCCAGGTTCTTTAACAGGAAAACAAAGGGATAGAGGCAGAAGCCATACATCAGGGGTTAGAGACTACTGGTCTGTGAGTCAAATCTGAATTGCCCTCTATTTTTTATAAATAAAGTTATAAGAACACAGCCACACCCATGTGTTTCTATACTGTGTATGGCTGCTTTCACAGTAACATGGCCGAGCTGAGTTATGACAGAGACAAAATAGCCTGCAACACCAAAAATCTTAGCTATCCAGAGCTTTACAGAAAAGGTTTGCCAATCTCTAGTGCAGATTAATGGACATTTATAAGATACCAAAAAAAAAGTTTTAATGGGCAAAATTCTTGAGACACAAATAACTCTAAAAATTATTTGTAGAGATAAAGCTTATTTTAAATTGTATATGGAAAATAAAAGGACCTAGTATAGCCTCCCCAAAAACAACTTTGAAAAAGAACAAAGTTGGAGGACTTACACTACCTGATTTCAAGTCTTCCTACAAAGTTATAGTAATCAAGACAGTATGACACAGACAACAGGACAGACATACAGATCAAGAATATAGACTAGACAGTCCAGAGATAGACGTACACAAATGGTCAAGTGATTTCCAGCACAGGTGCTGCAGCAATTAAATTATGCTGGAACAAATGGACATGCATTTGCAAAAAGAAAAAAAGAATCTTGACCCTCGTGGCTTACACCATACACAAAATTCAACTCAAATTAATCACAGACCTAAAGGAAAAACAAGAAAGAAAAAGCAAAACTTTGAAAAGCAAATGTAGGAGCAAATTTTATGACTGTGGGTTAAGCACACATTTCTTACACAGAACACAAAAACTACAAACCGTAAAAGAAAAAATGATAAATTGAAAATCAACCAAAATTAAAACCTGTTCCTCCAAAGAAATTAAGACAAGTCACAGACTGGAAGAAAATATTTTAAAAAGAATATGTGATCAAGGAATTGTATCTAGAACACATAAAGAACTCTTGCAATTTATTAAGAACACAACATAATCTTTAAAATACAAGCAATAGATTTGAACTGATACTTGACCAAAGAAGAGGTACAGGTGGCAAATAGATACATGAAAAGTTGTTCAACGTCATTAGTCATTAGGGAAATACAAATTTAAAGACACAATGAGATATCCCTACATATTTAACTGAATGACTGAAATTAAATAAATTGACCATTTAAAATGTTGCTGAGTTGTGCAGCAATTAGAACTTCTATACTTTGGGGCGCCTGGGTGGCTCAGTGGGTTAAAGCCTCTGCCTTCGGCTCAGGTCATGATCCCAGGGTCCTGGGATCAAGCCCCGGGTCAGGCTCTCTGCTCAGCAGGGAGCCTGCTCCCCTTCCTCTCTCTGCCTGCCTCTCTGCCTACTTGTGATCTCTGTCAAATAAATAAATAAAATCTTAAAAAAAAAAAAAAAGAACTTCTATACTTTGCTGGTAGGTACAGAAAATAGCAAAGCAGCTTTGGAAAACAGTGTGGCAGTTTCTTATAAAGTTAAAAATACATTTATCCTATGAACTAGTTAGCTATTCAGTGTCTAAATATTCACTCAGGAGAACTGAAGGCACTTGTGTACACAAAGACCTAAAATGAATGTTTATAGCTTCCATCCATAAAAGCCAAAAACCAGAAACAATCCAAACGTCCAACCAGTGGTGACTGGTTAAACAAACTGTGGCAAACGCACACGACGGACTACTAGTCAGCGATAGAGAAGGGCATGATCTATGCAACAACACCGAAAACTCTCCGAAGCATCATGGTAAGGGGTAGAAGCATGACACGAAGGCTATGATTCTATTGCTAATACACTCTGGAAAAGACAAAACTATAGGAACTGATGACAGAGGAGCATGAGGGAGTTTTGGGGGAACTGTGTATTGGTTACATGACTATATAGATTCATTAAAAACTCACCTGCCTATATCCCTAAAATAAGTGATTTTTACTATATAACTTTAACCTCAATAAGCCTGACTTAACAAAAAAAGGCACACTCGGGTGCCTGGGTGGCTTAGTCAGTTAAGTGTCTGCCTTTGGCTCAGATCATGATCCCAGGGTCCTAGGATTGAGCCCAATGTCAGGCTCCCTGCTCAGCGGGGAGTTTCTTCTCTCTCTCTCTCTCCCCTACTCCCTGTTTGTGCTCTCTCTTTCTCTTTCTCTCAAATAAATAAGATCTTTCTTTTTTAAGATTTTATTTATTTATTTGAGAGAGAGCATGAGAGAGAGACAGACTGCATGAGCAGAGGGGAGAGGCAGAGGGTAAAGGGAGAAGCAGGCTCCCTGCCATGCCAAGCAAGGAGCCTGATGCAGGACTCAACCCCAGGACCCTGGGATCATGACCTGAGCGTAAGGCAGACTCTTAACCAACTGAGCCACCCAGGCACCCCTCAAATAAATAAAATCTTTTTTAAAAAGACACAACTAAATCACAAATAAACACATGGAAATTTTTACTATAAAAGTATGACTAACAGCTACTTTAAGGAAAAGAGAAACAGGGAAACAGAGGCATATGCTTGGAACAAAGCACATGGAAGGGGTTTGGGGATAACCGGAAAAGTTCTATTTCTTGACTTGATGGTGGTTACTAGGCTTCAAGATATTTACCATATAACTCAATCTATACATTTTTATTGTGTGGTTTTCTCTATCTGTTTTTATATTATAATAAAAGATTTAAGACAAGGGGTGCCTGGTGGCTCAGTGGGTTAAAGCCTCTGCCTCTGATCCCAGGATCCTGGGATCGAGCCCCGCATCGGGCTCTCTGCTCAGCGGGGAGCCAGCTTCTTCCCCTCTCTCTCTGCCTGCCTCTCTGCCTACTTGTGATCTCTGTCTGTCAAGTAAATAAGTAAAATCTTAAAAAAAAAAATGATTTAAGACAAGAAACAACATGTTGGCAAGGATGTGGGGAAAAGGGAATCCTTGTGCACTGCCCGTAGGAATGTAAATTGGTGCAGCTAGTATGGAAGACAGTGCAGAAGTTCCTCAAAAAACTAAAAATAGAAATACCATATGATTCAGTAATTCCTCTACTGGGTATTTACCCAAAGAAAATGAAAATACTAATTTGAAAAGATATATGCACCCCTATGCTTAATACAGCATTATTTTTAACACCCAAGATATGGAGGCAACCCAAGTCTCCACCAATAGATAAATGGATAATGATGTGGGGAGTGTGTGTGTGTGTGTGTGTGTGTGTGTGTATGTATATATGTATATGTGTATATATATATGTGTGTGTGTGTGTGTGTATGTATGTATATATGTATATGTATATATATGTGTATACACATATATACGTATGTATATATGATGGAATATTATTCGGCCATAAAAAAGAATAAAATCTTGGTATTCATAATATGGGTGAACCTAGAAGATATTAAGGTAAGTGAAATAAGCCAGAAAAAGATAAATACCATGATTTCCCTTGGAAATGTGGAATCTAAAAAACAAAACAACAAACAAACATAAACCCAGAAATAGACTTATAAATAGAGATCAAACTGGTGGTTGCCAGGCAGAGGGAGGTAGGGGGATGGGTGAAATAGGTGAAGGGGGTTAAGAGGTACAAACTTCCAGTAATAAAATAAATAAATCATGGGGATGAAAAGTACAACATAGAGATTATAGTTAATTATAATTACTTGTATGGTGACACATGGTAACTACACTTATTTTGAACATTTTGTAATGTATACAACTCTCAAATCACTATGTCGTACCCCTGAAACTTAAATAATACTGTACGTTAACTATAGTTCAATACAAAATGATTTTTAAAACACCAATAGAAATAGAAAGAAACAGAATTCTAATAGCTATGAGATTTTGTTATCTACTATGAGACTTTGATATAACTCACTTAATCCTGTATAATTTTTTGGAAACAGTAGGATAAATTTTTAACCTCAGCTCTTCTATCTAATGTGAAAGTAGATAAGAGAAGTACCCTATAAACCATTCAGAATTTTAGTGCTGATGAAATGAGAGTACACTAAGGAATGTACTTTGAAATACTGTAACATTGTCTACAAAGGCAAAATACTCTTAAAACCACATGGAATCATCTACAGTATCACTCCCCTGCCTAAAGCCTTTCAGTGACACCATCCACACAGCAACAATTTTTAGTGTTCTTTGTGGAAAGCCAGGACTCAACAGACATGCTTCAGGGGCAGGGAATTGTGTATACTGCACAGATTGTGCCTTGCACAAGACAGCCTGGTACAAGTGGGTCTGAAATCCGGCTTACGCTGTTTACCAAGCCCTCAACTCTGGGGAAGAGACTTTTTTTGTATGTCTCCTTCTAATTCACTCAAAGGTACTCTCTGAGCTAGTTGTAGTCCTATTCAAAGATTCCCCCATAAACTAATACCTTCTTTTTCTCACACAATAACAATGTTAACCTGTCTGAAAAGCTTCTGCATAGTTAAGACAAACCACGAATGAGCACATTTTATATTTCTATTGCCCTGATTATAAACGGATTTGAGCCATTTGAATTCCTTTTCTGTGAACTGCCTGTTTCTATCCATGTTTTTTGTTAGGTTGTTTTTCCTTGAGTCGCAGAAGTTATTTATGTACTATCAATTAATCTTTGTCAGGTGTATGTCAGTAAATCTCTTCCTCTACTCTATGAAAACTTACATATTATGAAACTTTAAACTGACAACCTTTAGAAGAGCAATTCAGTAATAACCAGTATAGAGGAAGTGGAAATGCTTGAAGTCCCAGACATTTCACCTCAAGATTTCCACCTTAGAGAAACTGTCGTGCATGAGAACAAAGATATACTTCCAAGGCTATTCATTATAGTATAATTTTTAATAGCAAAGCACTGAAAACAGTGATGGCCTTCATGATCTAAGTAAACTTACCCACCTCATTTCCCATCCTTCCCTATTTTCTCATTTATTCATTAGTTGCCTTACCCAACATCATAAAGCACCAGCTCTGATCTAGACACCATGCTTACAAGCAGGCAATCATGCTTAACTCCTTGCAGTTGTCCTGCTAAAACATGGTCTCTTACCACCTACAGGAAGTTTTTCCCGTCTTTCCTTTGAGTCCTGCTACAACCTTCTATAAAGTACTTATCAGTACTCCATTATCCCTGTTATTCAATTACCTAACAATAAAATAAGTGGAGGCAGTCCCAAATTACAGTTCATTAAGTCTCGAACAAAGAAGAATTCTGTTTTTATTAGATCCCATCCAACAATTACTAAAAATGAAATAAAACTTATTTTCCAAACCAACATTTAGTGCTTGAACACTATTTTCAAGAGGCTGTCTAAAATACTATATGATCCCGTTTATATCTGGAAAGTTAAAAAAAAATTTCAGATACAGAGAACAGATCAGTGATTGTCAGAGGCAGGGGGCAGGGAGTGGGTAAAATGGATTAAAGGAGTTAAAAGGCAGAAACTTCCAGTTATAATATAAGTAAATTATGGCAACATAATGTACAGCATGGCAACTAGAGTTAATAACACTGTACTGCATATTTGAAAGTGACTAAGAAAGTAGATCTTAAATGTTATCACAATAAAACAAATTCTGTAACTATGTATGGTGACAGATCTTAACTAAGCTTCTTGTGATGATCATTTCACAATATATACAAATACCAAATCATTATACGTACACCTGAAACCTAATATAATGTCATATGTCATTTATACCAAAAAGGGAACTGTCTTGATCAACATGGTATCCCCAGCACTTAGATCACTGCCTAACACATAATAGTCACTCAGCAAATATTTGGTAAGTAAAAACTAAAAAGCCTCAACAATATTACCTGACAAAAATGCTGTTTAAAAGTGAACACAGTGATTTATTTTTATAGATGATTTATTATTGAATAAAGTAAGTAGTTAGCTTTCTTATATAAAACATTTTATTTTTATATGAGCCTCTCTCTCTCTCTCTCTCTCTCTCTCTCTCTCTCTCTATATATATATATATATATATTTGTAGTGAGCTACCCTCACAAGGTCCTACCCAAATACTTTTAGGACATGAATTTCTTCCCTATGCAAGGTTACCAAAGATTCAAAGTTAACCATTTTCTTTGAGTTACTAATGAAGGAAAATTCCTATATTAACAACAAATGTCTGAAATCACAGCATTACTGTTAGATATACAACACTTTATTACAAAATATGCATGGAGGTAAAAATAGATAAAAGTATGCCTATTATCTAAAAATATCACTCCTGTTAAAGACTGAGGAATGAAATCAAACACACACTCATACACACACACACAAAATCTTTATTTGTTAAAAAGTTATTTGTATACTTTGAATTGAGAAAATTTTATGTCACAAAAGGCATAATAAATCTAGCGGATATTGGGCCTCATTTGTGCTATTTTCTACATTACTATTCTACTGCATAATGTAATTATGAATATTTATATAAAAACCAAATACAAAGGCTTAAGCCATCTGAGTTATTAAATCCAAGAGGGTAAAAATGGCTTACTAAATTATCCTCCCAACTAATTCTATTTAAAGAGGAAAACAAGCTTTATGTAATAAAGCTAGAAAATCAATAATCACTAGTTGGAAAAAACTAGAAAGTAACAGGACTCAGATTGTACCTCTAGACTTATGAAAATCATTTTGATTCAAATAGACTATTGATTTTAATTTTTAGGACTAAATTCGGGTTAATTCCCAATGGTGGTTCCTTGTTCAAACAAATAGCAAACAATAATAGTAAACTAGTAGGATATTTGTTGCAGTAACTAAAAGACACCTAGGGGGAGTTTTAATGAATGAATTATCAAGTCTTTTAGACATAGAGCGGCTTGGAAATCATGCTAGCAAAAAACAGAAAGTACCAGTGATCAAATTTGATGTCAACTCCATCAACTATTTGTGATTCTGAAACAGAGAAAAATCTCACAGTAAATACCCTCTCATAGCCTGATAATATTGAAAAAAAATTCTCATAATGAAAAAAAAATTCTTATAATGAATTATACAAAATTGTGACAAAATATTAATAGAAATCTAAAAATTAGTTTAATATAGTTTTATAGAATACACTAATGAAAATAGCCAATTATGGTAGCTTTGATTTGGAAAGGATCTTACATATTATCCACTGACAATCTAAATCCCTCACTGAAGGACAAAGAAACTGAAACCCAGAGAAATTAGGTGTGTCGTCAATGATCAAACAAAATGTTAAGTGTCAGTGCCAAGACCAGAACCCAGGTCTTAAGGCTCAGTCCAGTGCTCTTTTATGTCAATCACAGTGAACAAGAAAAACAAAGGTATTCATCAAAGCCCTTTATGTTGGAATTTAAGGTACTCTGCCCTCTTGTAAACGCATATACCCACCCAAATATAACCATGTTTTCACCTGTCCTTTTTTCCTGCCTCACAACCTCTGAAGTTGAGATCCTCTTCCTCTAGCTCAATATTAATCTTTTCAACTATTTTGTGGAATCCAGCCCTCCCCATCTCTCCATCAATAGTTACTTTTATTCCTCTGTTTCCTGCCTTTCTAAATGACAGTCCACAGGGCAGCTGGCTTCCCTCAGAAAAAGAAAGTGAGAGAGACTGTCCAAGACAGAAGCCATAGTCTTTTGTAATGTCATCTTAGAAGTAACATCCATCAATGTCTAATTTTATTTGTTAAAAGCAAGTCAGCGAGTACAGACCACAGTCAAGGAAGGGGAATGACACAAGGGTAGGACTACTAGGAGGCCAGAGTCCAAGAAGTCATCTTAGAGGCTTCGTGCTACAGCTGCTAAAGAAGAAAAGCAGAAAGGGAGACTTGGTAGCTAGACGCCAGGAATATCAGGACTTCTTCTGAAGCAGGAATTAA
This sequence comes from Enhydra lutris kenyoni, assembly GCF_002288905.1. Taxonomy (NCBI): domain Eukaryota; kingdom Metazoa; phylum Chordata; class Mammalia; order Carnivora; family Mustelidae; genus Enhydra; species Enhydra lutris. Next base: position 19,960,390 of record NW_019154108.1, on the reverse strand, counting down.
GAAAATGTGCTAGTGGCATAAGGACAAATACACTGACTAGTGGAGTATGAAGAGAGCCCAGAAACAAGTCAATGCATAGATGGAGCTTTGGAAAATGACAGAGGTGATATGTCAGATGATGCGGAAAGGGGAGACTATTCAGCAAACTTAAGTAGGAAAAAAATGGTTATCCACATGAAACTTCAAAACTCTTAGTGAAAATTTGGGTGATTTTTTTTAGATAGAAAATATTTCTTAACCTAGACACAAAGACACTGATTGTAAAAAATGTATGAATATGCTTACAGTCAAACCAAGAACTGTTATTTATCAAAAAATACCTGAAAACAGATTTAAGAACTGGGAAACACAACCAAAAGGACTATCGTCAAGAATATATAAAGAACTCCTATGAGTCAGTGAGAAAACTGCAAACAATCCAATTGGCAAAGGATATCAATGGGAATTTCTCAAGAGAGGAAATGATAAATACATAAAGAGATGTTCAATACATCAGAGATCAGGAAAAATACAAATTAAGACCCACCATGAGATAACCCATTCAACTGACAAAAACTTTAAAATCTGACAATTTGAAATGTCAGAAACAATACAACTCCAGGAGGTGTTGCTTACACTGCAGGTGGAAAGTACAGTGAAGCAACCACTTTGGAAAATAATTTGAAATTATACCCTAAAGTCGAACATTAGCACCTCTCCATTAACAGGCAAGTGGATGTGAAAACTAGGGTACAATCGCAAGATGGAATGTGATACGGCAGCGAAAACCAAACATGCAACAATGGATAAATCTCAGCGATATAATATTGAGTATAGAAAGTCAGTGTCAAAAGATTATATGCTCTTTATAAAGTAAAAAAGATCTAAAATAAAAAAATTCCCGATGGATATAGGATCAGGATGATTACCTCAGGACAGTGGAAGTAAAGAAGGAGGAGTCCCGTTCAGTTAGATATAGTTACTGCCAAGAATCTAATTTTGTTTTGTGAGGTTGATTTAGAGAATGTGTCATGAAATAAAGATACGTTTAATCCAATTCTGTGTAGCAAAGATTTTTTTAAAAAGATCCCATGAACTTCATGAGATTTCCTTTCATTTCAACTTGCATGGTAGGAACACTCTTCACCAACATTTATAGCAAATATAATTTGTATCAATTATTACAGTACCTCTTAAAATACCTGTGTTGAAGTGTAATGGTCTTGCCTCCATATAAGAATGAAAACATTTTCTGGTACCTTTAGGATAGTATTTCTATCTTACATATTCCTTCTCTGAAAAAGTACTAAGAATACACTAAGTGTTAAATACTTGTTAAATGCTCATATTTAACTTATTCCTCAAATAACCAAGAGTAAAGCTATGATCCCAGTAACCTATTTTCCTTTAAAAATATATTATTACCTTGAATTTAATGATTCCTAGTGGAAAGGAACTAACCTGTTAAAGACCAAAATTACCTGCCCACCTGTTATGGCTGAGGGAAGCACTGATGGGTGTAGGCACCACAGTCTGTAATCCTTCTCCTTCTATCTCAGTACCGACGAGGCAGATAAGCTGAAGATCTGGTAATCCAACACAGTTTACTTCATGCCAACTTTTACCTGAAAGTGCATCATTGAATGGACAATAATTTATCAAAAATAAAAGATAAAATTCTAAATTTCTACCTAATACTCCACTGAGCAGACATCACCCATAATGTTATCTTCTCTTTACTTTTCTAGTATTTTCTGTTATCCAGTAATTCCCAATGTAAATGAAGAAATTACAAAACTGACAAAATTAACAGAAAATGCTTAAATGCCATATCCCAACCCAACTCCTCGTCCCCCCACCATAGCCCCAACAACAAAACAATAAAACAAATAACTTACTCTCCATGAGGTCCAGGTAAACCAAGAATGCTATATAAACTTGGCTGGCATCTCCTATATCTAATTCCATCATTTCTAAATACTGGAAATCAAAATGTAATTGTCAGAGAAGGAAGAATCTCTTAATATTTTCATTTACCCAATCAACAACTACTTATTAAATATATATAAAAGGTAGAAGACTCTCTTCTAGGTACAGTGGGAATTAGAAAGCAATTAGTACCTGATCCCCATCTCTAAAAAACTTGCAATTGTTAAGGTAAACCCATGAACACTTGAAATTATTAGGCAAATAACAACCCATGACAGTGATTAAAAATCAGCATGTGAAATAAAAAATAAGAGACAACATGTCAGAGGAGCTCTACTCAGATGGATTGGATGGTGGATGTTTCATGGCAGAATGGGATACAGATTGGGCCCTGAAAGGCAGATATGATTTGAGTAAATAGTGAAGGCAGGGTAACAATGTGAGTAATCACACATAGGTGGGAAGAGGCCACACATATTCAAAGGCCAATAAGAAATCTATCTGCCAGGAGTACAGACATCTTTTAATAGGATTTCTGCTGTAGCACGTTAGTGAGAGCCACTATTTCCATGGTCTCTGTTTGCCTATGAAGAAAGTCCACTAAAATACTACTCCTGTCTTCTTTCTGACTTGCTGGTCAGCACTGGAGAACATTCTTCAGTGGACTACCCCTGTAAGGGAAGTCTGAGGTTTTCCAGCTATCCCAATGACTCAGTGGTAAGCAGGCCTAATGCAGAGGTGAGGCATCGGCAGACTGGCACGGGTACAGATCTGCAGTCATACTCTCCCACAAGCTTCATCATAAGTATGGGCAGGTGCAGGAGAACAGTGGTATTATTGGCTGTCCTCCTCACACCTCAAACGTGCTTGAAAATGACACTGTAATTGGTAATTGGAAAACAGGTCACAAGGTCTTGACAGCCAGGCTAAAAGTTTGCATTTTATTCATAAAGAAACACTGAGGATTTCTAACCATGAGAATAATACAAAATTAATGTTGCATGCTATATATTTTACATATGTTATATAGTGCTTACTATATGTCAAGTGCTTTACAAATAGTAACTGATTTAATCCTGTAACAAACCTCTAAGGTAAATTCTTCTCTCTATTTTACAGATGAGGAAACTGAGGAAAAATTAGATTTTAAAACCTCCAAAAGAAAAAACCAACCCCCCCCCCCCACCAAAAAAACCCACAGAGCTGGTGACCTAACAGGGTCTCCAAACTCAAGCAGTCTACTCAAAGTCTCAGGCAGAACTCCCCGGTTCATGCTAGTAAACGGTGTTATGGTTCTTCTTTTAATGACACCGAATAACATGTTCATGCTTGTTTTTCTCACCTTGACAGAGAGTAAGGAGATAGGGAAGGAGAATAAAATCAAGAAAGAGAACATGAAAAGGGATTAACTCTTCAGATTTACATCTTCGAAATTTTTCTTTTCTGGACTGTTTTTAGATAATGATCTGTAAAATACTGCTTCCCAGCAGAAGATTGTAATTGTACTGAAATAACGAGGCCAGTCTCTGAGATTCCGACAAAACCCGCATCTCCATTCATTGTCCATTCATTGCTTGGGACAGGACTGGTCCAAGGCAATTGCCCAGCAGAAGCAAGCAAAGGCTACATATTCTTTGTGCTTTACCAAAAAAACAAAAACAAACAAACAAAAACACCCAAATATTGAGGAGTTCTGCTTTGGGGAAGAATCTATTCAAACTGGACAAGAAATGAGAAAAATCAGGAAATCGCCCTTAGCTAAATCACAAACGCACATTCTGGACTCAAGGCCAAGTGCAAACACGGCTGTGCCTGAACCTTGATGTTTTTAAGCTAACCAAGGCCCGCAAGCAGTTTGTTGTTGTTGTTGTTGTTTGTTTGTTTGTTTTGCTGTGGGTGCTGCGGTTACTTGGTTACTGCGAGGGTTAAATGAGGCCATGCCCAGAAGGGGCCCCACACAGCAAAACTCAGAAACTGGTGGAACGGTTCTTACTGGGCTCTGCCTGGATAGGCGCTGGTTTATTGTCCAGCTCTGGAAAGGCTTGGGTGGGTGTGTGTCCGGGGCCGGGGCGGGGAGGGGCGGGGGTGTCAGAACAATAGTTCAACTCAGTTAAGCAAACAAAACCAAGACTGCCCGCCACGGGCACTGTGCACGCGGGTCCCCTTCTCGGAGGTTCGCGCGCAAACTCGGCGACTCGGCCCCGCAGGGAGGCGAGGGCCGAGGGTCCCTCTAGGGAAGGGGCCAGGATCGGCGCCCGGCTTCTCTCGCGCCCTCTGACCTTTGGGTGGGTGCCCATCCAGGCGTCCTCCGGAGCCCATGGGTGGGCGCCGCCGCCGCCGCTGCCGCCAACTCCAACGCCGCCAACGCCGCCCGGGCCCAGACCGCTGCAGCCCGGGGTGGGCTCGGAATCGTCCCGCTCCGCCATGCCCGGCAGGGGGTCGAGCCGGTGGTGCACCGCGCCCCGAGCCCGGCCAGAAGCAGGGGCGCGCGCGCCCGGGTTCCGCTTCCCCGGCGCGTGCCGCCTGCGGGCGGAGGGCCGCACACCCCGGGAGGGAAGTGAGATGAGCCCCGCCCACTGGCCGATGTGGCTGGAACCTGTGCGCAGGGGCTCGGGTTCCGCTCGGCGAGTATTCACACTTGGGCAGACGGCAGGGGGAAGAAAGTTCCAGAGTACACCTAGCCCAGAAGCCCGGAACTCTCCTTCCGTCGGTGCTGTCTGCAGCCCCGTTGAGAAAGTGGGATCTACTGAACGCCTCTGGGCCTTCGGCCTTGGCCGCAGGTTTCCGATTCCTCGGAGCAGGAAAAGCCTCGCTCCGTTCCCTGCCAGGTGAGTTTTAAAAGTGTGGACATCGATGAGATCTCTGTGGAAGAAAGTGGAAAGAAGACCGGGACTGCCAAGAACCATGTTTTCCGGCGGGACCTGGGTTTCAGGAGCAGAGGAGCGGGAGTAAACAAACACTTGTTGAATGAGCGGTCAGGAAGAGTGAGGTGCAAACCGTCCTGAGCAGGTGACCTGGAAACCCAGGATGGGGAGTTTCAGAGAGGCAGGGGAGGACATCTGAAGCATTGACAGTAGAATCCAGAACCTCTACAGCTTACTCATAAGATCCAAGATAGGATTCGAAATGTCAAGAAGATGAGTCCTTTTTTTTTTTTTTTTTTTAGTTTGACCCTGAGATTGAAACTGACAGGTAAGGATTTTAAACTATTACAACTCTCCTCAATAAAGTAAAACAAAACATGTTTTCAGTAAACGAAAAGCTAAGGACACAAGAAGTCTCATAAGAGAAAAAGAAAAAAGGGCAAGTGGAAATTGTGAAAAATTAAAAAGTTTCAGAAAAAAAAAAAGCCTTCCATGGGTGGATTTAACAGCCTAATGGAAATTACAGAGGAAAAATGAAGTGAACTTGAAGGTAGAGTCATCACCCAAGATAAACAACAATCAAAAATCATTTTAAAAAATGGACAGAACCTCAGAGACCTGCTGCATGACATCAAACAATTCAACATACATGTAAATCAGATACCAGAAGGGGAAAAGAAAGACAATGGGGCAGGAAAAAAAAAATTGAAAAAAATAAAAAATTGCACCAAATCTGATGAAAAAGAAATTTGCGGTACAAAATGCTACATGAATAACAAGCAAAGGAGACATGGTGAAGTCCACACTGAGGTTAACTTGTTAAAAGCCACATGAAAAATTTGAATGCGTCAGAGAGAGAGAGGGAGGAAGGGAGGAGGAGGAAGCATGGAAGGAAGGAGAAAGGAAGAAAAAAGAAAGCAGTGCCTTCCATACAGGGAAAAGAAGTGCATCTATTCCTATTGTGAGGGAAAACCACACATGAAGATTCATAAATTGCCCCAAAATGTATTTCATTTAAATGAAGCCATTAAACTGTATTTCCACAAAACAGCAGCTAACCCCCAAAGAAGCAAATGACACTGAAATTAGTAGGCTCCCTGAAGCACTGAACAGCGACACTAATTCAAGTTATTAGGAGTAGGTAAATCTTTCTGACTCCTAAAGATCCCAGTCAGTTCCAATGATGGTATTTACGGAAGAATTAACATTTTGTTCCTAATATGAATAGAGGTGACATTTTATAAATCAGTAAGGAGATCCAGTAGAATTAGGTACTGTGTGAACAAGGCCAAACATCTGGGGAAGATTTTCAGCTTAAGCTTAAGGAGAAAAGGGAGTGAAGGAATCCAGAAGGATACAGAAAGAACCATAGACTAAAAAAGCAACAGGCTAAGCTACCCTTCAGCAAATAAATGAAGTTCTATACCTTAAAAAAAGCATTTTAGCAAAAGAAACATTTTAGCATGATTCTGACTGTTAATGTCATTGTCTAGTATAAAGAGTTAAAGACTGAAAGTGGACAGTATTTCCATTTTAAACAATGAAACCATGAATAAAATTCTTGGCTACTGGGAATGTCTAAAACAGAGAACAAAGGATTTGAGAAAACTTAAAGTATAGACTCAAAATGAGTTTTGTGGCCATCTAGAGTGAAATCCACCAGAGAACTGGTTAGAATTTCAGCTTCTCAGAGACTGAAGAATTTCTCCTTTTATAAATGCTTCAATAATTCACTATTTTAGAGAAATAAAGTGGCTGGGGGAAAAGCTAGGTAAGTAACAACAAATAAAATTCTCCTTGAGTATCCTGGATGTAATCAAATTCAGTGTAATCTGGTACTGGCTCTACTGATTTCCCATTTTGATATCTGAGCCAGACCATTTTATTCCTATTTTAAAAAAAACCTGTAATGTCTAGGCAGAGACATTTTAATTCAACTAGAGTCTCAAGGGAAAAAATGAACTTTGAATTGTGATGTGAGTTTTTAGTGTTTTTAAAAAGAAAAGTTGTTTTACAAAGCATCATATACGACAATGATCTCAAGCTGAAAAATAGAAGTCAGCATTCTGTATCAGCTTTTAATACAGTGGTTGTAAGAATGCTCATATATATCTTGTTCCTTCTTTTGCACATAAAGCATACAATTTCCTATCCTCTGTATTTTGAAGAGAATACGTGAGATGTTTATACCTTTGGTAAAATATTTAGAATGTTATGATATTTTACCATGCATGTGTATGAGGAATATGAGGGACCTCTATTATATAAAAAGAATTTAGAATGATCCAAAATATTATCTCCAATTTCTCAAATTTAAGAGTACAATCTAAACCCCCTCACTTACAAAATCAGGATATAGTATATTAATTTTTAAAATACTGCTTCCATGTGGAACCAAAACAACAACAAAAATAGGGTACCAAGGATAAAGAGAAGCAACATTTTACAGATTATAAATGTTATTGAAGATGATTAGAGAAGGCCTAAATAAGTGGACATACTGTGCTTCTGGAGAGAAAGATTAAGTATCATAAAGGTGGTAAGTACCCCCACACTGATCTATAAATTCTAGCAACTCTAATCACAGTCCCAAGAGGGATTTCCCTAATATCTGATAAGCTGGTTCTGAAATAATGGGCATAAAAGGACCAGTAATAATGAAGACCTTTCTGATGAACAAGCAAAGGGAACTTATTATAAAGGCCTATAATTGGGGCGCCTGCGTGACTCAGTGGGTTAAAGCCTCTGCCTTCGGCTCAGGTCATGGTCTCAGAGTCCTGGGATCGAGCCTCGCATCGAGCCCCGCATTGGGCTCCCTGCTTGGCAGGAAGCCTGCTTCCTCCTCTCCCTCTGCCTGCCTCTCTGCCTACTTGTGATCTCTGTCTGTCAAATAAATAAATAAAATCTTTTTTAAAAAGGCCTATAATTAAGAGTATGTGATATTGGTACAGATATGTGATGAATAAACCAATGGAACCAAATACGGAGTCATACAAATACGGACAGAGTCATGTTGTAGGTGCTGGGAAGAGTTGAAACAACTATATATATAAATATATATATAGTTATTTATATATACATATATATAATTGTATTCCTAATTGCATTATAAACGAAATAGTTTCCAGATATCTTAAAGGTTTAACATGAAAAACAAATAAGTAAAGATTTTAGGAGAAAATGTAAAAGAACTTTTATGATCCCCAAGATAGAAAAGGATTTCCTAAGTAAAACACAAAAAATGCCAACTATATGAAAAACGTTTGCTCCATTTGACTATATTTCAATTAAGAATTTCTGACACAAAGATCGTGTGGGGGAAAAAAAGCCATTGACTTGGAAAAGGCATCTCGTGATACATAATTGAAAGGATTCACATCTAGAATATATAAAGAATTCCTAAAAATCAATTAAGAAATGAAACAAAACACTCTATAAAAAATAGGAATACATTTTTAAAAGGACATAAATGGCTAGCAAACATGAATTGGTACTCAACCACATCGGTAGAAGAAGAAAATGTAAATTGAGTCAAGAGGATACCATAAAATACCCATGAGATTGGTAACAAAAGCTGAGTAGGCCGAAAAGTAGAGCAAAGGAAAGATGCACAAATCCTATGATTTGCGGATCCTATGCCCTCGTACATAGCCTAGAGTAGTATTTTTCAAATGGAGGGCTAGGATCCTTAGAGGTTGTGAAATAAAATGAGTGACTTGGGCCCAGTTTTTAAAAATGAATTATTTACAATAGAAGAGAAAGTATCAGTATGCATAGCATGTAATTAGAATAACTGTTAGTAAGTATTGCTTTGGGAACACTTTGTCTCCATTATATATTTGTACTATACCATGATATTAAGTGGATTTCTCCCTGAAGGTTATGGTAAAAAAAAATCTGTGGACCAGGAGACATGTATAGGAATATTTATAGAAGTATTGGTTGGAATAGGAACAACTAGGACAACCCAAATATCTTATCAACAGAATAGATACATTTATTATTGTATAATCATATACTACTATGTGAAAATAATGAACCCTAGCTTCTGTCAACAACTTGCATGAATCTCAAAAACCCTAATGTACTGTCAGAAATATTGGTCACAGAATACATATAAAATATGATGTGATTTATATAAAATTCAAATACAACTTGTACATGGATGTTCACAGCAACATTATTCGTGACAGCCCAAAAGTAGAAACAACACAAAAGTCCACTATTTTATGAATGTATCAATAAAAGGTTGTTTGTCCATACAATTGAATATCACTCAGCAACTTCAAGGAGTGAAGTACTGATATGTTTGTTACAACATGGATGGGCCTTGAAAACATCATGCTAAGGGATAGGAGACAGTCACAAAGGGCTGCATGTTGTATAATTCCATTTATATGAAATGTCTAGAATAGGCAAATCTATAGGGACAGAGTAGATTAGCTGTTCCCTACGGTTAGGGTTAGCTGTTCCTAGGGCTAGGAAATGGGGATTGACTGCTAACAAATATGAGATTTCTTTTTGGGGGTGATGAAAATGTTCTAAAATTGATTATGGTGATCTTGCATAACTCTGTAAATACACCAAAAGCCATTGGATTGCATACTTTAGGCAAATTGTATAGCAATTAGAAAAAAATTCAAAAGTAGGCAACATTACTACATATTTTGGAGGTGTATTAGCAGGGGTTATCCGGAGGAACAGAATCAATAGTTTGTGTGTGTTCATGTACATACACACACACACACACACACACACACACAGACACACAGACACACACAGACTCAGAGAGAGAGAGAGAGAGCTTCTCTTAAGGAGCTGGCTAGTGCAGTTTTGGGGGCTGGCAAATGCAAAATTCATGGGACAGACTGGCAGGCTTGATACCTAGGATATAGTTGATGCTGCAGTCTTGAGCTCAAAGGCAGATTGGAGGCTGAGTTCTTTCCTTCTTAGAGGACCTCAGTCTTTTCTCGTAAGGCCTTCAACTGATCGAATGAGGGCCACCACACTACGAAAGGTAATCTGTTCACTCAAAGTTTACTGATTTAATTATTAGTTGCATCAAGAAAATACCTCACAGACACATCCAGATTTGTTTCACCTACTACTGGGTACAGTTGCCTAGCCAAACTAACCCATAAAATTTACCATCACTAGAGGTAAAGTTCTAAATAAAATTAAGAAACTGATTAATACAAAATTCAGGCTAGTACTTGTCTCTGGGGAGTAGAGCAGAATTTTGTGACAGGAAGGACTACCCAGAGGGTGTCGAAGTTGATGGTTCATGTTCTGTTTCTCAGGATGGGTGCTAGGTATGTGGACTTTGATTTTATTGGTAGTATTTGAATATATAATATATTAAATAGATAATGTATGTATTCCATGTTTATTAAATATTTTATTTTGGCTTTGTCTAAGAATTAGATTAAAAGTGATAATAAATTGGTCATTTCAGTATATAAAATACTTAAACAGCTGCGGACATGCAGTCTTAAATAATACTTGGCTTTGTAAATGTGAAAAGGTACCAAGAGCAATTCCCAGTCGAAAAAACATCACATCTCTGTCTCTAGATATGTATTCACATTTGCTGTCAACATGAGTGTTGAATTTTACTAGCAGGAATGAGAACAAACTCACAATTAAAACACCCAAATTAAAAATGCCATATTAAAATTATCCCCAAACATTCAACAGTGGTTGTGGTGGGGTAGTGGATTTGCGATAGTTTTTTTTTTTCCTTTTTCCATCTTCAACATATTTTTATTTTGTTAATGAAATAGATTTCAATAAATCATTGAATTTGGAACCACTGGCATAGAAGGACTAAATCTACCCTACACGTTCATGTTAAAATGTATCTGCTGACATACTTAGCTTGTTCTAAATGAGCCTTCCTATTTCCTTCCATCCCTAACTCTATTCCTGCCACCTCTCTCTCCCTTCACTTCTCCTTCCTTCTTTCCTTTCTTCCCTTCCTTCCTTCTTTGTTGCCCTATCTAAAACATCCACTGCCATATTGAATGGAAGTGCTGAGTTAGGATATTCTTGTCTTGTTCTTGATCTTAAGAGGAAAACGTTCATTCTTTCACCATTAATTATACTGTTGGGTGTAGGGTATTGTGCATGGCCTTTATCAGGTTGAGTGAGCCCAATAGGAGACTGCACATTGGATTTTGTAAAATTCTTTTGAGTGATTTTTAAAATGTCGAACGAAATTTGTGTTAAGATCTATTCTATTGGCAACTTTCAAGTGTATGATAGGGTGTTCTTAACTATAGTCATCATGTTGTACATTACATCCCAGAACTAATTCCTTTTATAAACAGATGGTTGTACCCTTTGACCACCTTCACCCATTCCCCCATCCCCCAATCCTGGCAACCATCATTCTACTCTCTGTCTCTGAGTTTGGCTTTTTAGATCCCATATATAACCATATAACAGAGTTCTCTGATTTATTTTCCTTAGCATAATAGCCTCAAAGTTCACATGTTGTCACAAATGAAGGGATTTCCTTCTTTTTATAAATGTATATTTCATGTATACACACACACACACACACACACAGGCCACATTTTCTTTATCCATTCACCCATCAGCAGACACTTATTTTTTCATGTCATGGCTACTATAGATAATGCTGCAAGGAACATGTGGGTGCACATATGTTTTTGAGACTATCACTTCATTTTCTTCACATCTAAAAGTAAAAGTGGAATCACTAGATCACATGATCTATTTTTAATGTTTTGAGAAGACTCCATACTGTTTTCCATAATGGTTACCTCAATTTGCATTCCCACCAATAGTGTACAGATTGCTTCCTTTTCTCCACATCCTTGACAGCATTTGTTACATATTGTCTTTTCAATCGCAGTCCTACTAATAGGTGTGAGGTGATACGCTCATTGTGGTTTTGAGTTGCATTTCCCTGATGATTTCCTTGATGATGCTGAGCACATTTTCATGCACCTATCAGCCATTTGTATATCTTCTTTAGGAAAATATCTATTCAGGTCTTTGCCCATTTGAAAATAAGATTATTGGCATGCTATTGTTGCATGAGTTCCTTGTATATTTTGGATATTAACCGCTTATCAGATACATGGTTTGGAAACATTTTCTCCATTCCATAGCTTATCTTTTCATCTTGTTGACAGAGGCATTTTAGTTTAAGGTAGTCCTACTTGTTTATTTTTCCTTTTGTTGCTTGTGCCTTTGGTATCATTTTGAAAAAAAAGTCATTACCAAGACCAATGTTAAGGAGCTTTCTCCTGTATTTTCTTGTAGGAATTATGCAGTTCCAGTTCTTATGTTTAGGTCTTTAACCTGTTTCAAGTTAATTTTTCAAGTGGCGTAAAGGTCCAGTTTCATTCTTTTGTGTGCAAATATCTAGTTTTCCCAGTACTATTTACTGAAGAGATGATCTTTTTCCATTGTGCATTCCTGGCTCCCTTGTCAAACACTAGTTGAGCATATATACATGGGTTTATTCCTGGGCTCTCAATTCTGTCTATTTGTCTGTGTGTCCCCTTTTATGCCAGTATCTTACTGTTTTAACTATTATAGCTTTGTGAGATGGTTTGAAATTAGGAAGTGTGATGCCTCCTTCTTTGTTCTTTCTCAAGATTATTTTGTTTATTCAGGGTCTTTTGTTGTTCCATGTGAATTTTAGGATTTTTTTTTTCTTTAAAATTGCCACTGGAATCGTGAAAGGAATAGCATGGAATCTATAGATGGCTTTGATTAGTATGGACATTTTAACACTAGTAAAGTCTTCCAATCCATAAACAGAGGATATACTTCCACTTATTTTTGTCATCCTCAATTTCTTTCATCAATAGTTTTCAATGTACAGGTCTTTCACTTCCTTCATTAAATTTATTCCTAAATATTTTATTGTTTTTGATGCCACTGAAAATAGGATTTTTTTCAGGTAGTTTGTTGTTAGTGTATATACCCAACTTATTTTTGCATATTGATTTTGTATCTTGTAATTTTACTGAATTCATTAGTTAGCCCAATGGGTAATAGAGTTTTGTGAAGTTTATATATTCTGCTGCAGAATCTGCTTCTGCACCAAGCTTTGTCTGCAAACTAATTAAATCTACACTACATTTCACACATATAAACTACTGTTTCCATATTATATGCCTGTTCTTATGATTAATAAAATACATATTCACAGAATGTGAAATGTGTATTTTACAAATCTCCACCATCAGGGAAAATCTCATTTTCTTTGCCAGGCCATAAATGGTTAACAGTTTTTTTTTTTTTGTAATCAGCAAGGAGAACATTCAGAAAACTGAATACACCCTACAAGACTAGGCTCTAGGAACGCCAGCAAGCGTTCATCAATCCCATGTCATCCCGGGGAAAGGGCACACTAACAGTCCCTGTGGCCTATATGCAGGATAGCAATGGCAGTTTCCAAAGGAGGATGGAGGAGAAGGAAATGTGCGTAGGCCACTCTATATAAAAGTTTATATGTCAGAGAAGAGGTTAGACCAGGAGACATAGATGTGCATGATGCAATTATGCTGGGAGACCACACTGTGCTAGAAGAGTAGCACATTATGAAGGGGCACCTGGTGACAGGGTGCAAACACAGGTAGAAACAGGTCCAGGAAGGTGAGAACTGAAAAGAGGTCACTGAATCTTCCAGAATGCTGAGGTCATCTGTGGCTTTGCCTGAACAGCCTCTGTAAAGAAGCAGGACACGTGGGAGATGAAGAAGTGGCTAAAGCAAGTGTAGACCCCTTTTTGAAGGAGCTTGGCCAAGACTGAGGGGATTGCTACAAGACACAGGATTAAAAGAACATTTTTTTTTTCCAAGAATAGGAGAGGACTAAGTTTTTATCTTGAGGGGGAAGAGCTGGTAGAGAGTAAAGATAAACGATGGAGCCAAGCCAAGTCATGGATGAGAACGGAGAGGATGGGGTCAAAAGCTCTGTTAGGAATAGGAGCCTGCAAGGAGGGATATTAGTGACAGGCCATTGAGGGAGTTCAGCAAAGGAGGTGATAGTCTTCTGAGGACCTGAGGGGGTGGGAGGAGAGCGATGAAGACTTCTAATAGTTGCAAAGGAGGGACACAAAAGAAGTAAAAAATCTGTGGGACAGGGCTGAGGGTGAACTGGGGTTGGAGGTCATGGATGCACAGTGGTACCAACCCATCCTGCACATAGATGGATCAAAGACCACACAATTCCACAAAGAAGGAACTCCAGATTTCATTCCTTGCTTTCCTATGTTATGTTCGAAGAGCAGATATCCTGTGGCAGTCTATCCTAGTAATGACATTTTAGGTGCTAATTGTGTTCTTCCTTCACCCCTTCTTCTCTCTTTCCTTATTTCTCTCTCTCCTACTCCAACAGGTATGAATTTTCCCTGCATTTGTTACTCTTTGTTACTCTTTGGGTCACTAAGGAAAAAGAAAATCATTTAGGTGAAACTTGGCTTTTATGCCATCCTGTGAGGAAGCACAGGACCCTGGGGGGGGGGGGGGGTGGGGGTTCTTAAGGCGCCTTCAGGGGCTTCCTTTTAATTGCGAAGGATTCAGTCTGACTCTCAAATTCTCCAAGTCTGCAAGCTTGGCGTAATGGGGTTCTGCTCAGTCAAGGATGAACTTCAAGAGGAATTGAGTGAGTGTATAGGGAAATGCAAACACTCTGCCTTTGTGGAAGTTAAAAAAAAATGTTTACCATAGTAATGGATACCTGGGTGACTTTCCATTTTAGAACTCTACCCGTCCAGTCAATAGGTGCATTATGCAAAACTGGATACATTGCATCACTGTGAAGGACTTTAGACTGCGGTTTGCAAAAGCAGAATAAATTTTCTCGGAGTTACACTGTTATGTACACACACACACACACACACACACACACACACACGCTCATTGGCAGAGACGGCCACACCTCGCGGCTCCGGGGGAAGCCACAGACCTCAGCTGTACAAGCTGAGCCTGGACTAGAGGAACTTTCCGCGGGACTCGGGACGGACAGCCCCCATCACGCGGCTGTCGGCGAGCCGGAGTCCCAGGCGTGCGCGGCGGCCGCAGGTTCTCGGTGCGCCCCCGCTTCAGGGCCTGGCGGGTGCGGCGGCGGCCGGAGGCTCCGGGGCTGCAGGGCCCGGTGCCAGCGTGCGCGAGCCAGCCGACCCGGCAGCCGCGTCCCCCGTGCTGCGCTCGCAGCCGGCCTCCGCGCCCTCGGGCCGCCAGTCTACCGCCGCCCGCCGCGGCCGCGAACATGGCTGCGCGCCGCGCCGCCACCCTCGCCTGCTCGCTGCTGCTCCTGTCCGCCGCTCTGCTCCGCCGCGGCTGCCGGGCGCGCTTCGCCGCGGAGCCCGACTCGGAGCACGACGAAGAGGAGCCGGAGGTTTTCCCCGAGTCGCCGGTACAGAGACCCACCGTGCTAGTGGCCATCCTCGCCCGCAACGCGGCGCACGCGCTGCCTCACTTCCTCGGCTGCCTGGAGCGGCTGGACTACCCCAAGAGCAGGATGGCCATCTGGTGAGCGCGCCGGGCTGCCGTCGCCCGGCCCGGGGCCGTGGGGCACGCGGGGAGCGCGGGGCGCACGCCCCCGGACGCCCCGCGCCGCTCCCGGGCGGATGCGAGCCGGAGGTCGCGTTGGGGAAGGACGCAGGGGCTGCGTGCGCCTGAGGTGCCCGCGGGGCTGGCCAGCCCGGCCCGAGCTCCTGGGCGTGCGGGGAGGGGGGCGGTGTTGTGGGTCGGGGTGGCCTCGTCCCTTTCCCCGACAAGGGCTTGTGGGGACCCCGCAAGAGGGCTAGCGGCGCCGCCTTCCAACTCGGGAGGTTTCCTTTTTCCCGCCTCATACCCCTAGCCTTGGTGTGAGGGAATAGGGGTGGCCACCGCCGCCTGGTCGTCCGGACGCGGCGGGAAGCCTCAGTGTGGCTGGCAGGGGGGCTCCGGAGCGGCTGGGTGGCGACCAGTGTGAGCCGCCCCGGCTTCCCGGGGTCCGGCTCCTGCTCTCCCACCTCAGAGGCCAGAATGGTGGCTCCTGGTTCTCCCGGGGGGGGGGGGGGGGGGGGGGGGGTCGGGGTGGAGAGGACGTGTGGACTCAGAGTCCGAGGTTAGGTGGGACTCACGGTGTCTTCTCAACCGCGCCACCACGGCGGGCCCTGTCGCCACCGCGTGCTTTAGGCTGTGCGCGCCCTGGGCACCCTCCTGGGGCTCATTCCTCGCCGCAGATGCAAAGCACGCGGGGTGCTCTGGGGGAACCGAGCTGTCTTCGAGAAGGCAGAGAGTCAAGTTTTGTCGCGCCGGGATAGAGCCCGGCGCCCGGTACTGTGTGTGTTGCGGGGAGGGCTGGGACATCAGTGCGAGCGGCTGCCCGCACCGACTTCTAGAACTCGGTCTGGTCTCGCACCTTTAGTAAGGCGGGTATCAGAGGGCGAGACGTTGGTAGTCAGGGGGCCCCGCCGAAAGGCCTGTGTTGGAGGAGGTGGACGCTGGCCGCGGGGGTAGGCAGCCGGGAACGTGGACAAGAGAGCTGTGGTCCTCCGAGGAAAACAGAGCCCAGCTCGCTCCGGAGCAGTTCGTGTTGCGTTGATAAAGGCAGCCGTCCTCACGCAAGACACATCCTTAGAGCTGCGGTTGAGCAGAAAGAGAAGGGAGGAGGGTAGGGCCGTAGCCGGAATTGGCAGCCTGACCATACCTGGTGGGAGAGGTGCGGAGGTGAGAGCGCAAACACGAGGTATAGAGCCGCTCTGTGCTATACACTGCTTTACTATGACCCTGTTATACGTGACTGCTGCCACGGAGAAGGGCACGGGATGTGGAAAGGGAGAACGGGGGTGCAGCCAGGTTTTAAACCAGAAGGAAGAAGGATTTTTTTTTTTTAACCACTTCAATACCAAAGAAAATTTCACAAATGTCAGTTCTTAGATACTCTCTTCAGGAGAGATGTTTTACAATATGGTCTTGGTCTTTATGCATTGTTTGGTTTTAAAGAACATTGTTCCATTTTAAGTTACTCTAGGAAGTTCGTGAAGGCTGCGGCAGGTAGGAGGCACAGGTTTTGCTACCTGATGTACAAACACCCTCTCTTCTATCACAGGGTGAAGTTTTAAAAGAGACACTAGGATCCCTATTTTACAAATGAAGCAACTGTGACTTCCATCCGTTCAAGAACTCCCTTAAAATCACAGAATTAATAAATAGTAAAACTGGAATTGGAACCCAAGTTTGTCTTTGAAGTCCGCCCTACAAAAATGGTGGTGGCAACATGATACAAACAAAATTAATTTAAACCTATAGGCTACAAATTAGGAGGCAAGCTGTTCGTGGCTCACTTGATATGTGGCTTTGGGTCAGTTGTTTGGGGCCCATAGACATCAGTTTCCTCATCGGTAGAATGAAGGAATTGGAAGAAATGATTACCAATATACTTCCCAGCTCTTGAATTCCATGGATTTTGTGATATGATCAGAATCAACTAGCAATGATTCTGTATCCTAAGTTCTCTGGATGTTCAATATTTTGTGGATGTTGACGTTCTTTTCAGATGGTTAGTATTCCAGTTCTCCATTGACTTTTGGGATCTATTTTCCCTTAATCTTGTTCATAGTCCATGTAATTGTGCCTTGTCCCTTATGGCCAGAGTTGCAAAGTTAAGGAAAAAACCAAAGTTTGAACAGGCCTTGAGCCACCATTGCATTAGTCACTAAAGACTCTTCTTTGAGTTCTGGTTTAGAAACCTTATATCATTTATTAGGTACTAATAACCAAAAGGGCCATTTAAACCTAGTCCTCTGTAGCTCTCAAAGTACTTTCATTAACTGTGTCATCTCATTTGATCCTTACTACCACTCTGTAAAGAAATAAACTTATCTGCATGTTACAGAAGAAGACACTATACCTGAAGTAACTGACTTAAGATTACACTTATTTACTAACTTCACAAATACATAATAAGAAGAGCTCACATTTATTCTAAGCATTTATTCTGAGCACTTACATTCACTCTTAGGTATGTACTGTGATTATACCCTTTTACAGATGAGAAAATTGAGGCACAGAGAGGTTATGCAAGCACACAATCCTAATGACCAGCTTTTGTGAGATTAGGGCACTATGCCAGGTTCCAGCTGAAAAAAAGTTGAGTAAGGTGTGGCTTCTCACAGACAAATATGGCTCTTTTTACTGGGCAGTGTAAGGTGATCTGAATGGCGTTTATAGGGTTTAAGGGAGTGACAAAGGACTTCTAGATTAGATTGGAGCAGTTATGTGGTCATGGAAGCCTTCTTGAGGAGAGCTGACCCTTAGTTAGAAGCCAATTTTGCAAGACAAATAGGAATTCACTAAAACCTGGAAAGTAAGGAGGGTTCTAGAAAGAGGGAACAGTGAGGGGAAAATAAAAAGACACTGGGACATTAACCAGAGTTTCCTGCAGGAGCAGTAAAGCAGGAGGCAGGTTTCCTGAGTGCAAATCTCTAGTTCACTGCATTGTACCACCGTAGTTACTAACTTCGAGACTGGCATTAGGTGAGGATTTGGCTGTGAAGGTTACAGGATGTTACCCTCCAGGAGGAAGCAGTAACTCAATTTAGGATGCTATAGCTTTGAGGAGCTTCTTCTATGAGTTACTTCCTTTTAGTCTCTTGGTCTCAAGCTCTACTCAATATTCTGAGATGCCAGACTGAGTATCCACTCTGCAAAGCCAGCATAGACTAATGTCAAAGATGGTCAATGTCAAAAATGGCGTTAGCTACCCAGAACTTTACACAACAGAACCAGGTGGTATATAGAGCCTGGGCTGCCAACTTCCATTTACTCTTATCTCTGAAGCTCTGTGCACATTCATCCTTCTCGTTCATCTGCTTACCTCTGGCACTGGCTAGAGGAACATCTGGTAAGACTTCTTTCCTGTAGGATTGAGAGGTATGGTTCATTGAGCACATTCAGATTTCCCATTGCTGTATTTTTTTTCCCCACTGAAAGTTCTGGAACATATTTGCCATCAGTATCAATAAATTGCCCTGAAAAATTTTACTGTCAGAGACTGAGTACAGTTATCTCAGTTAACACTGAGTTTACTTGGATTAGATTGAATTAAGGAAAGTTTGTGTTTTAGAGACACTTTGTACCAGGCAAAGGGAAAACCTGTCGCATTTACCACTCTGATCTCAAAACCCCCATCGAGTGAATAGTTCTCCTTCAAATATCCTAACGATGATAAGGAACTAAGATGTTCCTTGTGTTCTAATTAAAACCTGCACCAAATTGATGGGAATCACAGCTGTGCCGAGAGCGACCCGTTTGGCCTGTGGCTTATGCACTGCGGTGGGTGCGCTTTACTTCAGTGGAGCCATGAACGGTGGCCTTAGCAACAGAGGGAAGGCTGACCTCATCCCCCTTCCCAAACCTGTGATTAAGGCAAGGAGTGCCAAGTTGCCATGATAATGAAAAATGGAGCAGGGCATGAGGAAAAACATTTGACCCAAAAGACACATTCAGTTTGTCCCTTGGAGCCTATGGTTGCCTGTGGGAAGACAGTGGGGACTCAGGCTGTGCCATCATAAGGCAGTAACTGCCATGTAATTATAGAACAATCTGAGCATTTCATTTGGTAGAGGTTCGAAAAGTTGCATACTATATCGGGAACCATTGTATGGCTTTCTAAATCGAGAGACGGTTTTCTGCTGACATCGACATAAACATTGGTGGGCTTCTGCTTGTTCTGGGGTGCCGAGCCCCACATTTTGCGCACGACTTTGTTGCTGTAGTGTTTGGGAGATTACCTTGGATTATTCTTCACTTTTTGGTGCTCAGCCAGTAGCATTTTGGGTAATGTTTAATGAGACACACTAAAGTAGGTGTGTTTATAAAATGTTTCAGACTACTACTAGTGGTAGTTTCCAGCACCAGCAAGAACAATGTTACATTTTATCATTACAGTCTTGACATTTAATGCTTATGTTATGCCTATGAATAGACATTTCAGCTCCTGGGTGAAAAATTAGATGAAACTTTCGTCCCCTTCTCTCCGTTAGTCTGTTTTCCTCACTTTTCCACCTTCTTTTTCTTCTTCTTCTTATTCTTTCCCCCCAACCTGGTAGGGAGTATCCAGGTTTACAGTCAGTTATGCTAGGGTTTGAATCTCCCGTGTGATTGCAGGCACATTGGTGAGCCTCTAACCAAGCCTAGCTTCTTCATCTGGAAATGACCAATAATAACACCTACCTCCAAGAGTTTTTTTTTTTTTTAACAAGTTTTTAGACAAATGAAATAATGCATGGACTATGTCTTACATGTAAATGCTACTAGATAGACAAGAGTTGCTATTTCCTATCCATCTTTTCCTTTTGGTCCCATCTCCTTTCTCTTTCCAAATGAAGATTTTCAAAACAATAAATATTCACAAGGCGGTCTTGCCTTGTGAATATATATTCTTTCCAACAAAACAAAGTATTAGCAAAATGAAAACTAACATTCATTTACTAATGAGATCTAAACACTCCGATAAGATAACTAATTTAGTCTGTGCTATGGTGAGTGCTGTGAAGTGTGTAAACCTGGCGATTCACAGACCTGTACCCCTGCGGCTAATAATACATTATATGTTTATAAAAAATTTTTAAAAAATTATAACAAAAAAGAAATAATTTAACCCTGACAACAACCCTGGGCGAGAGGTGTTATGACTCTTCTCACTTTACACAGAAGACAACTGAGGCACAGGGAATTTAAATAACTTGCGTGAGGTCACAAGGCTCGTGCATGGTAGAGCAAGGATGTGACCCAAGCAGCTAATGTCCCAGACTGAGTACAGATGGTCTGTTTAAGATCAAGAAAGGACCAATTAGTGCTAGTTTTTGCTTCTGTCAGTTGACCCAGCTTAGGAAGATAAGAGTGCCAGTGTTTCTTCCAAACAAGAATGGCCCCTTCTGCTTGAATGACACAACGGACTCAGTGGTTCCCTTCTGCTGTCTTGATAATTTCGTCGGTTAGCTTAGCCACTTTCTAGTTACCAAACTCGGCTTTATATTGGTGGATTTCATAGGTACAGAGTCAGACTAAATATATGAATTGTATGTAATTATTATGCAGATCACTTGCTATGATCACAGCTAATAGCAAAAGAAAGAAATTTATCAAGTGTTGTTAGTGGCAACTGAATAAGGCAGCACTATTCGTAGGCATGGTGGCTACAGCATCTTGGGTGCGTAGTGGTAAAACAGTTTCAGTTTTTCAGCCTTTTTAATCAGTGGTCTTAGACTTAGTTGACCTTTAAACTTAACCTTCTTCCAAATGGCTGGAAAAAACTACCAATCATCTCCCCACCCTTCAATTTCAAAACATGACTGAGCTTCAGAATTGTGTATTTCCTTTGAGTAAAAACTGAAATGACTGATAAAAGGATGACTAAATTCCCCTGGTTCTATTTTATTAATTGATGTCCATGGATGGGGAACCCAAAACATAGGACCATTGAAAGATTTTCCCCTAGTATAATATACAGTGAATAAGTCTTGGGATGAGATAACAGATTTCTGGCAGAGGGAGAGGAAAGAATTTCAAGAAGGCTCCACTCTGAGCATGGAGTCTGATGCAGGGCTTGACCCTGAGACTGTGACCTGACTTGAAATCAAGTCAGTGCTTAACCAACTGAGACATGCAGGCACCCCTGGATTACTTTATAACAAATATAACTCATGGTTTAGAAGCATATGCCAGGGGCACCTGGGTGGCTCAGTGGGTTAGCCTCTGCCTTCGGCTCAGGTCATGATCTCAGGGTTCTGGGATCGAGCCCCGCATCAGGCTCTCTGCTCAGCAGGGAGTCTGCTTCCTCCTCTCTCTCTGCCTGCATCTCTGCCTACTTGTGATCTCTCTCTGTCAAATAAATAAATAAAATCTTTAAAATAAAATAAAAGCATATGCCAGTTATTCAAGCAGGGTTTGGTTTTTACAGATTTGTCTTCAGCAACTTTCTCTGGGTGATTCTACCACTGAGCTTCTTTGTGACTGTCTCTCGTGGTCAGAGGAATGAGCGACGGAAGCTTTGTAACCAGGGAGGCTGCTGGCTGGGCCCCGGCCCTTTTCCCAACACTTAAGTGTACACATGGGTCATATCAGTGTGTGGCACTGTCTTCCTGAAAAACATTAATTAGGGGCACCTATGTAGTGCATTCAGTTAAGCGTATGACGCTTGGTTTTGGCTCAGGTCATGATCTCAGGGTCATGGGGCCGAGCCCTGAGTGGGACTCTGTGATCACTGTGGAGTCTGTTTAAGACTCTCTTTCTCCCTCTCCTTCTGCCCCTCTCCCCCAACTCTCTCACTCTCTCTCAAGTAAATAATATTTAAAGAAATTGATTAGCCTGTAACATGGTTGTTTGTCCTATTCCACAGTTACCATATTCTGAAGACCGTTCACTATATGTGTTTAAATCACAGTTATTATTCATCAAGAATTATGAAATATGTCTATTGTATATGTCTTGACATCTTTATTCTCAAAGGAGTAACTTGTTCATTTAACTGCACTTACACTGTGGACACATCAAAAATTGCTGGTTTTAAAAATTCTGAAATCCCTTAGGGATTTCATAGATTTATTTAATAGTAATTTAATCACAAGAACTTTCCTGATTTTTTTCTCTTTTCAACTGAAATAGTAATATCCTCCCATAATAAAGATTCAAACAGGATGAATAGAAACATGATAAAAAGTAAATCTCCCTTCTACTCTATGCCACCTGCTAGAGACAACCAACCTTAACAGCTCCTTGTACATTCTCCTAGAAAGTTTCTGTGCATGTACATATGTTCTTTTAATGTCAACCCAAATGAGTGTTTTATATATCCTGTTCTGCCTAAGTGTGACGATTTAAAATCTCGGTCTCTAATCCCAGCTTTTTAAAACTCTGCCAGCCCACCTCTCCCCATGCCCTGGGTGGCTCAGTTAAATCCAGTTTAACACAACACCCGTTCCTGGTAGTTACTCTGAACACTTCCTACGTTACACTCATCCTGTTCTCTTGTCCTTGTGTCTCTGGGCCCTAGAAAATCTGGTCCTAAGCCCATTTAAAAACAAAACAACCTTTTTTTTTTTTTTTAATGAAGTATAATAGACATCCCCAAAGTGCTTATATCCTGAATGTCTAGCTGGATAACTTTGCACAAACTGAACAAGCCTGTGGCACCAGCTCCTGCCCAGCACGCCCCTGCTGCGTGCCTTTGTACACAGCAGTGAGTCGCCACTGTCCCTGACCTTTGCCCAGGCAATCACATTCCCATCAGGCCCATCCTCTGTGCAGTAGTATTACCCACCACTGTCTGGCTCTTTGACGTGGCTTGCCTGGCCCTTGTAGAAATTTGGGTGGTGACCCTTGCTCAGATCCTCAGGAGCCCTAAGACTCGACCCTTCTAGAAGGAGCAGGCTTGGCAAGCTGCCAGCGAATGACCTAGTGGTAAAAGATCATGTTACTTTTCCCTCAGCTCTCTATTCCTCTGGTAGAAAAAAACTGTGTGTTAGTGTTCATAAAAGGAAAAAAAGAATCCCGTTATAGGTAATAATTGAAAAGCCATGCAGAATATAAATAGAGTGGCTGTAATTAATTCACTGGAACGTGCTGCCTTTCAGATCCATGAAAATGCAGTGTTTGTGGTTGGTGACATTAGCCAAGCCTCTTGCATGAATTAAACCTTAGCTCTGTCTGGAGGGCATTTCTTTTCCTCTCTAGGAGCACATACAGTAATCTTTTCAGACTTAAACTTCCAATAATAACTTCATGACATCCTGCCAGGGCTGAACTTATGACTTTACAACACATCTCATTTAACCAAGACAATTGCTATTATATTTTTGTCGTTTGTCAAATTCATCAAGCTGAGGGCTGTCCCTGACTTGTTGGTTTAGCCGACGGGATTTCTTCCTCTGCAAACATAATGAAAAATAACCCCTTCCACCACCACCCCCAGCATTTCTGATTAATGATTCAAGACCCCTGAGAAGATGTACATTTTGGAAACATAAATAATAATATAAGTAATGATCCTGGGCTGCATATGCCCTAAGAATATGGCGGGGGAGAGGGAATGAGTGTGGGGTGGGGTCTGGTGTTAAAGCATTCTCACGAGGACCTGGGTTAAATGATGACCACTGGCTGCATGGGAAGCATTCTTTACCCTCTAGGTTGAATTACTTAAATGTTTGTTGAAGGGCTTGTCAGGCTTGTCAGTGGCAACTTCTGCCACTTTGGCTGTTGCCGTGGTCTCACTGTTTCTGCCCCAATCCCCGTTTCTTGCCTCAAAATTCATGTGTTGAAATCCTGACCCCCAAAGATGATGTTATTAGGAAGTGGGGCCTTTGGGAGCTGTGGAAGTCTTATGGGAGGAGCTCTCATGAATGGGATTAGTGCCCTTGGGACAAGAGGCTCCAGACAGGTTCTTTACCTCTTCTCCCATGTGAGGACCCAGAGAAAAGACTGCGTCCTCAAACAGGGTCTTCGCCAGGAACCTAACCATGCTGGTATCCTGATTTTGGACTTCTAGCTCCCAGAGCTTTGAGAAACCTACTGTTCATAAGCCACCCAGTTTGTGGAATGTTCTTATGGCAGGCTTAAGTCTTTACAGACGACAACAGTGGTCAAGTCCAAGAAAACCATGCAGGTAGCTAAAAGTGCCTACATTGTAGACAACAGGAAAATAGGACTCTCTCTTTCCAGTCCCCATTCTTTCGAAAAGTGATTGTATATATTTTGGAGGTGAGGAGGGGAGTGGGCTATGGCAAGCTTCCTATTCTCGTAGGACTAGAGAGGATTCTGAGAAAGGGGATATAAGGAATGTACATCATTTGGCATTTTTTCCCCTAAAAAGTCATGTTAAGTGAGAAATTGATGCTTTTCAGGGTCTTGGGAAAGGCAACATTTTCTGGGGACTAAGACTGGAACTTAAATTCCTGGGATACGTCTGAGAAATGTGGTTGTGGACTTTTGCAGCTGTGGCGTTCCTAAGATGGAGCCCCTTGCTGGACCACTGAACTGCTTTTCAGTTTCTTGGTTTCCAGCCAGCCTCATAATCTGTTCAAGCTCCACACACCACAGTGATTACGGCTGAGATCCGCCAAGATGGGGGAAAGTTACTGCCAAGTGGAATCAGGGTATTTCATGTCACCACCACACCGTTGAACAGTAAGCTTAATGTAGCCCCCACAGTACTGCATTCCCTCTGTTGGAAGCACAGACGGGGGTGGGGGGGTGGAGAGCATTCAGACCGTCAGACCGTGTCTGGGGTTTCAGATGGATTCCATGGAGCTAGCATGGAAGGCTTGAAACAGCCAGCATACTAAAATATTTTAGAAACTTAAAAATCTCTCTGCCTTTTCTCAGTCTTGCTAGACTTCAAGATGAATTGGGCACATTGATTTCCATCCTAGAAATTTTTCTTTATTGAGATAAACTATGAATTTATAAAGCCATGGACTAAAAAATATTATGTACCTCCTTTTATTTATTTGGCCATCACAGATTCTCTATATGGAGAAGTCCAGGTGATCATGTTGAAATTAGTAGTTGAGGTAGCCTAAAAGTGGCTCACCCCATCAGTCAAGTTCATTGGCCATGAGAGAGAGACATGGCCCTCATCACGGTTTTGCAGACCTTTTGGTTGAAGGCTGCTGAACTTCAACTAGTGGTTCCTAAATACTGGCTTAGAGGCCAAAACACTACAACTTTTATTAGTTACATGGGTTTCTGGGCCCCTCTTCAACCACATTCAATCAGTTGGCCTGTGGGAAAGGCCTGGGATCTGTATCTTAAACATGTATATGAATGATTTGGATACACCTGCGGGTTTGGGAATTACAAGGGCTGAGCTCCCAGAAGGCTGTGGGAGGAATGGGGGTAGGAATGGGGGGCTCATGAAAGGGCTGAAAGCAGTGTATCCATTTAAGGTACAGGCCATGGGATTTTCAGAACTTGGGAAGTTGGTGTACTGTGGGATCTTCGAAACTCGGGATCCAGTTGCTTAAGCAATCAAGAAGGCCAAAGGGTTTTCTTAATAAAAGAAGTAGTAAGGTACAGAGCAGCTCTGCCAAGTATGCATCCTTTGTGTTTTTTATTGAGTGAAGTGCATGTGTTCTCCCTCCTTCCAACAGTGGCTATTTTTAAACAAGTTATGTTTTGTTTTGTGTTTTAAAGGCGGTGCCCCAACCTGCCCACTCTGTGGAGTGCCTTGCACTAGGACTCAGTATAAAATGACCCTCCTTCAAACCCTTCTCTTTGTTCATTGTATCTCCCATCTTGAGCTCATCAAGCATTTAGTTTCCTAGAAGAAAAGACATCTAGGGATGAACGTCTCTTAATAGAGTGGAGGGAAATCCAATCGATGGGTTTTCTTTTAAATAAAAAGTGTCCCTCGAACCTTTCAGTCCTCATATTCCCAAGGCTTGGTTCCTTTGTTGCTTGTGATTAATTCTCTTACCTTTGATTTTCTCTTTGGCATGTCATGAAAACCTCCTCCCCTCATTTGTGAAAAATATAAACAGTCTACTAAATTAGCCCGGGCTAATACTTGGCAGATTGGCCTTAATTATATGATATTATAAAGTTCCTAAGCCCGGGGTCTTCATTACTTATGGAATCAAAATTTAGCTTTTTGGGAATTCACGCTTTTCCAGTCTGCCGTACAAAGGATTGTGCTGAGTCGGTTGCTGCCACCCAAAGTTACGTTCTAACTTGGTATAGTTGCGTTATTCCAAGTGTACCCAAGGGCAGCCTTCTCTGGGATAGATCACAGCTCAGCTGCTAAATCTACTGTTCCATATCCTAGCTTCACCGTGTTCTTTTGGTGACAGGTCTATGAAAAATTCCATAATAAAAGTTCTCAAATTATGCATCCACTTTATTTTTTCAGTACTTTTTCTTCTCAAGGATGTGATCTGTGTTCCATTGTTTAGTGCCTCCCACCGAGAAATAACAGCCATCTGGAGAGGAAGGTGTGGCTTGGCGTACCTGGGTGTCTCCAGGACAGTTGCCCCTAGCTCAGAGCACCTCATTCATTTTCCCCGCAGTGTGCAAATATCATCGTTTCGTTTTTTGTGTTGTCTCATGAAAGGGCTGGAGGCATTCCTTATGCTGTGTCATTTTGTACAAGCCCTTTATTCTCTCTGGGCCTCAGTTTCCTCTCCTGGAACAAAAGAGGAGTGTGCTACAGTTGCCTTTCTCAACTGTGGCTGCTTATTGGAATCATCTGATGAAGGTTGAAAAGACACTGATGCCCCAGCCCCACCCCCAAACCTTTCAAGTCTGAACATCTGGGGTAGGGTCAGGGCAAGTGATATATTTTAAAAACTTACCGAGGGGGTGACATTGTGCTGCCAGGCTTGAGAACCTTTGGATGAGATGTTCTCTGGAGTGCCTTCCCAATCTGACAGTAGTGTGCCCTTCATAGGAGTCACCATATCCGGAGAACTTTCGTGAATAGTAACTCTGCACGATTGGCGTTTCCTGGACCCTCTGCCTAAACTCAGATCTTTTTGGAGTGGCCTAAAAGGCAAGAATCGAAGTCTTCTCAGAAGCTCATTGTATTTCAGGCTGTTGTATAGTGTGCACAATCGTGGTCACTGAGAGTGTGGTCTCCTGCAGAAGACAGGTGCTATGGGGTGACCGAACTGCCAAGGGATGGCAACAAGAGGGCCGGCTTTGCGGGGCATGAACTGGAGCTTCTGATGAAGGGACTGCGTGCACCAGGTGCAGAGACAGCCAGAGCCCAGGGCTTCCTGCCCATGGCGCACAGATGCTGCCCCTTGGCTAAGGGAGCCGCGTATATCAAGGCTTCTAAGCACATCTTGCCAAACTCTGGGTGCTCAGAATTCCTTTCCGCGGTATGTGTTTTGGTGTGTTGCCCAGCCTTGCTTTTAGGCGCTCTGTTTCATGCTGGTGCAGAGCTTCTAATCATCTCTGGGTATTGAATTTCTGATGTTACTTTCAATGGCTTTGGATTTTTGCTTCTTTTGTTTCTCAATTTGCATAAACAGTGCCGCCTTTGTCCTGTGGTCTTGACTCAGCTTCAAAGCCTCGTCTGGGCATCAGACAACGTGGATCCTCATTTCTTAGGCATCAGATGGCAGCAGCACCAGCAGGTGTCTGAAGGTTACAGCCCCACTTCTGGGCCAGCCTTCTGTCTCCCAAGAAGATTAGATTCCGCCAAGTCCCCTTTGATAATGGTGCTGAATCTTAATAACTTTTCCTAAGGCCTGTTCCAATCCTGGTGAACTGAAGAAGTGCCGGCATTTGTCTAAAGAGGAAAGGACAGTAACTCACCAAGATTGACTGGATGCCCCCTCCCCGCGAAAGGCAGATTATGAAGGGTCCTTCTGGGAAGCATGGAACCCCAGGCACACTGGCCAGTCTTCGCTGATGGTGGCATGGGAAAGGCCAAACCCTCCTTTTCCTGTGCATCTTATCAAAATAAAGGCAGTAGTTGGACTCTCAGTTACCCGTGATGGGATTATCTGTATTTTGGATATACCAAGGCTAGTTTTTGATAACCAGGTCTGTTTGGTACAATCCACCAGCACATCCTTGTTGTTCAGACAACAGAGGGTAATTTGTATCTCGGCTCAGAAAATGAGTTGGAAGGTATTCTGGTATATTCCACACAGGGTGTTCCAATACCAGTGGTATCTGGCCTCTTAGCTGTTTGCTCTCTTGTGCCGTCTGTGCCATGCTCCACCATATTTTCAGATTTTTCTCGAATTCTTTGCCTTGCCTTGGTCTCTGCATCTATACAATAAGTTCTGGATGGGCTGATCTTGAAAAGCTTTTCTAATCACAGCGTGCTAGGTATTTGACCAACACCACTGATGCCACGTAAAAAGAAATAACTTCTTCTGTTGACGAATTATTATTGGGGATGCCATTTGGGCTTTCATTTCTTTATTTGTACTTATATTTTACTTATTCAGTAGTTTTGACTTATCCATGTCTCATATCCTTGGAGCACAGACTAATGGTTTGTTGCTACATGAAATTATAAAGTTAAAAAAAAATGTTTGCCCTTCGCGATGGCTAATTTTATATATCAACTTGGCCGGGCCATGGTGCCCAGACAGGTGGTCAAACATTATTCTGGATGTTTCCAAGAGGCTGTTTTTAGATGAGATTTACATTTAAATCAGTGAACTTTGAGTAAAAGTTGCCTTCCATAACGTGGGTGGGCCTTGTGCAATCAGTTGAAGGTACAAAGAGAACAAAAGACTGACCACCTCAACCAAGAAGAAATTGTGCTTGCTATTAAACTGAGTCTGGACTTGAACTGCAACATCGGCTCCTCCCTGGATCTCCAGCCTGCTGGCCCACCACACGGACTTTGAACTTGCCAATCAATCTCCACCATTGCCAGGAACTGTGAGCCAATTCCTTAAAAATCTCTCTCTCATATGTATGTGATAACTTTGACTAATATAACCTGTCATCCAAAAGAAAATATCATCTCATTATGAACAACAACAGCCAAAATAAGGAGTGTGATAAGAAGGAAAGGAACCCAGAAAATTACCGTCAGAAGAGATCGTTCCTAACCTGAACACGGAGAAAATCAGTGCTTAGGGTAGAGTGTTCGCAGCACGAGTACCCACACTACAAATGTTTCATTAAATTTGCCTTTTCTCATGCCTGCAAAAAGAAGTAAATGTAAGTTTGCCCTGGAAGTTGCCCTGGTTTTGGAAAAGGCGAAAATGGGAGTTTAACATTTTCCGTCATGATGGGAAACAATACTCATTTATTATTGCAGAAGCTTCTGGTCAGGCTATGAGCCTGTGTGTTTTGCTCTATCGTGTGAGGAAAGTGCTTGTGTGCACAACTGGTGCACAACCTGGTGCCCTACCCCCGCATCCACTTCCCCCTGTTGACCTATGCCCCCATCGTCTCGGCCGAGAAGGCCTACCATGAGCAGCTGTCAGTGCAGAGATCACCAACGCCTGCTTCGAGGCCTCCAACCAGATGGTCAAGTGTGACCCTCGCCATGGCAAATACATGGCCTGCTGCATGCTGTACCGCGGGGAAGTGGTGCCCAAGGACGTGAACGCCGCCATCGCCGCTATCAAGACCAAGCGCACCATCCAGTTTGTGGACTGGTGTCCCACAGGTTTCAAGGTTGGCATTAACTACCAGCCCCCCACAGTGGTGCCTGGGGGTGACCTGGCCAAGGTGCAGCGGGCCGTGTGCATGCTGAGCAACACACAGCCATCGCCGAGGCCTGGGCCCGCCTCGACCACAAGTTTGACCTGATGTACGCCAAACGGGCCTTTGTGCACTGGTACGTGGGCGAGGGCATGGAGGAAGGAGAGGTCTCAGAGGCTCGAGAGGACCTGGCCGCCCTGGAGAAGGATTATGAAGAAGTGGGAACAGAGTCTATAGACGGCGAAGATGAAAGTGAGGAGTTCTAGGGGGTCCTGTCCCCTGCAACGCCCGGTCTCTCTACCTAGTTTTGTATTTCTCGTTCCGCTGTTTCCCTAACCCCCTACCAATACAGTCAGTGTTGCAAGTGAAAAAAAAAAAAAAAAAAGGTTGGGAGAACCTGTCGGTTGAAGGCCAAGTTTCACCAGACTACTGGATTATTGCACGGAAGTGTTAGCCCTTCCCCGGGGAGAAGCTTTACTGCACAGTGGTGTCATTATACAGTAGAGATGCTGAAGATTGGTCTGCCTTGATTCCTTCCGAGGTCAGGAACATGAGTGCCCCTGAAAGCCGCCTGTAACATGAAGCCGGGTCGGGCTTTGTCCTTCCCTGCCACTGCTGCTAGAGTTTAGGGGCCCCAGAATAAGTGAGGGGAGTAGACATGGGAGAGGCCGAATCCCTTGTCTCCTGATTTTGTGAAATTATATGCTACAGAAAGATAAAATAAAGCAAAAATTCTTCCCCCCCCCGCCGAAGATCGTTCCTAGTGGTGATTCTTTGACTTGATATTCTTGGGGTTCAGTTTCTAAAATCGAGCTCTTTTCTGACCTGTAACCAGCAAACAAAAAAGCAACGCCTTCCACTGTATCAGAATTATCTTGAGAAAGCACGGCTCTCTGGTGGCCTTTCTCAGGTCTCTCTGATTCTGGCTACTTGTCTGGCTGCCTCCGTTGCCCACAGTCTAGTGCCCGCTGTTTGGAGTCTCTGTCTCTCCTAGGATACTTCAGTAACACTGAGGCTCGGCCTGGTAGTATACAATGCTCTAAGAAGCATTTCTTCTGATAAAACAGTAAATGTGATTTTAAGGGACAGAGGGTCAAACAGTTTCTGCCCTGAAGTCAAGTGGATTTTGAAGGTTTTCTTCTCTTCTGTGTAATAACGTATCCAAGGTTTGGTGTTGCTTCTCCTAATCTGTATATCAGCTGTCAAGTTTTAGAAAATAAATTGCAGTGGGGCGCCTGGGTGGCTCAGTGGGTTAAAGCCTCTGCCTTCAGCTCCGGTCATGATCCCAAGGTCCTGGGATCGAGCCCCACATCGGGCTCTCTGCTCAGCGGGGAGCCTGCTTCCCCCTCTCTCTCTGCCTGCTTCTCTGCCTACTTGTGATCTCTGTCAAATAAATAAATAAAATCTTAAAAAAAAAAAAGAAAAGAAATTGTGTTGACATTCTGTATCTTGAACTAGAAAGCAAATAGTTTCCCTAAAGGGAACAGTTAATCTTTTGGATGTCAAAGGAGCAGAAGATAAACCATAGTCTGTGTTTCACCTTCTGAAATCATTTCTCTGTAGTAGATTTTTGGAGTTCTCATTCTAATTAAGCCTCACTGCTTTTACTCTTACTCTAACTCATTGTGGATTTCATTCCATTGTCTCTTTTCCAATTCTTTCCAATTGCCTCCTTTTTATTTTTTCAAAGAGGCATTTTTCTCAGTAGGTTTTTGTTAATTTATTGACTGATTGCTCTTGTTTATTTATGGATAGGGCTGGCGGTGCTAGAAATTCAGGTATCTTATCTGAAAGAACTAAGAGAAGCTATTCTTCATATACCCTATAAAAAAATGATTAGGACTTTACAGAATCCAGACAGGTTAAGTCTTGTTTTGAGGAACTTTAAAAAAAATGTTTCCCTTCCTTGGCATTTGATCCCCGAAAAGACCACGGTTACACATGGCTACGGTCTGCAATTTTAACAGTGGTAGAATAATATGCTATGGTTTCCAGACCCCTGAACAATCAACCGTTAACAAGTGAGCTCATTTTTGGTAGAAGAATCACATATGTCATTGTCTCAGAAGAGACATGGGCTGCAGATCCTGTCTGGGGACCAGCTTCCAAAGACTTGTTTGAACTCTTCCCAACTTAATTTGAACTTGGCCTTCCTCTTGCTTTTACATTTCCAAGAGCTTGAGCGCTGCCTATCCACAACCAAGTAGACCGTAAAACAAAACCCAGTAACCTGTTATGAAATGAAAAGTGAGAGGGACAGCAGTTGTTATTTTATGATTTAATCCTGTCACTGAGAAGAAATACATACTTTCTTCAGGCTCCATAGAAAAGTAGAAAATCGTGATTATGTCTTTAAAAATATTTTCGGAATTGAAGTCTTATGTAAAAATACGAGGTCCATGGATATTTTCTTGTCATACCTGAAAGGCCTGCTTTTTTTTTTTTCTTTTTAAGATTTTATTTATTTGAGAGAGAGAGAAAGAGTGAGAGAGAGGGAGAGAATGAGCACGAGCAGACAGGAGGGGCCCCGGGATCATGACCCGAGCTGAAGGTAGGTGCTTAACCGACTGGGCCACCCAGGCACTCCTAAAGTCCTGCTTTTTCAATAGTAAACTGTAACCAGTAGGATGGTAACCAAGCTCCATGATGGCCCCAAATGATCTTTGCCTCTGGGTAGTCAACCCTTTGGGATTTTTCCCTATGCTGAATCAGGTGATCAAAAGTATTGTTGGCAGTTGAGTGTGACTTTCAAAGACCAATCATAAAAGGTGCTGCAATTTCTGTCATGGTCTCATGGATTGCTTGCTCCATGCCTTGAGGGCACTGAGAAAGTCCTGAAGAGAAGCCCATGGGCTTCTCATGGGAGGAGGAAATAAGACCTGTAACCAACAGCCAGTACCACCTTGCTGCCATGAGAGTGATCTACGTAGGAAGCGTATCTTCTAGCCCAGTCTGGCTTTCAGATGACATCTCAGTAGGAGTTCTTGAGAGACTCCAAGTAAGAATGTCATAAACTCCTGACCCTTACAGTCTAAGAACACAATGAACAACATTGTTAAAGGTGCTATGGATAGAGACCCTGCTCCCGTGGATCTTGTGTTGTACTGGGGGACAGTGATGATAGACAAGTACAGAAGATGGGGAGATGGGCTTTTTGGGAAGGTGATATTTGAGCTGAGGTCTGAATGATGGGGACCTACCTTGTCAAGATGGTAGAGAGGGGAGGAAAGAGGATGAAAAGGTAACCAGTCAGGTTTCTAAGAAAAGATTTCACTTGTTGGAAGAGAGCAAACAAGGCTAGTATAGCTAGTCTATTTTGGACAGGTGTCCATTTTGCTTTCTGAATGGCGCTCCGTTCTTCTTTGAGCTCCTTCTTGGGGGAAATAGGGTCAGTTTTCAATATCATCAACAAAAGCATAACATGCTTTTATTGTAATTCTTATTGATCAGTTTAACTACACAGTTGAAGTGCCACTAGTTAGTGGAAATAAGTATTATTTGTACTACTAGCCTCTGAGTGTTGTGAAAGGTCAGTAAATTAAATTGTCAGCAAATTCCCTACTTTAGCCTCTCCTGCATCCTGATTTCACAGTGGAATGTTCTCAAAAGACTTTCTCTCCCCTCTATTGTCATCAGTGGAAATGCCATCCACTAACAGGATTCAGAGGGCCAAAATTAAAGTGCTTTACTTGAAAATAACAAAATAAGACTAAACAAAACATGCGATTCTAACAAGAAATGAGGACATTCTACACAGCCATCCCAAGATTCTAGAAAGCAAGTAAGTGCTAGACATCATCAGATCTACATTCATCTCTTACAACAGGTTATGGGTGTTGAAAGGACCTGCTAACATTACATCCCTGAGTTTTAGGTGAATTATTTGCTGTATTTCAATTTGTTTTCTTTAGACATGAAGCAGAAATTTGCAAAAAATATAGATCAGTGTTCTAGATCTTGCTTTGTACCTTTCCACAGAAATCACTTGAACACAGTCCACTTTTGATATCCCCGGTCCCTCAGTTGACATCATAGTCCATCTCATCTTGATTAAAAAGAACATTTCTCAGATCAGCTCTGGACTAAACAGAGCAATTTGTTTTGGGTTTGCTTCAATATACGCTTAATTTCCAAGTATCAACTGTGGGATGTTAAACCCTTAACAACTCTTCTGTCAGTTCCAATTGTTGGAGGCTTTGACTTCTTTATCTCCCAAGTTGGGAATGAGATCACCAGACATAAAGAACGTGAATTAAAAACAATCTGCTTTGGTTGAATATTTATTTTCTTTTTAACCTCCTACTTTGTCCATTAATGTAACCGAAAACTTTGTGAGGTCCAAGTACCAAGGGCACTGATGACTGATTTAAAAAAGAAAAACCCCGTAAACCAATATTCATGCGATGCTTGCTGCATAAACCCATTACTTCTGTCCTGGGGAAAAGTCTCAATGAGTAATTATTTCAGACCAGTGAGCTCATAGCTGTCTGCTTGGCAAAGCTCAGTTCTGGTTTCTTCATGAAAAATAAGATAACTGCCAGGATTTTTCTGTCTCATACCTGAGCCCTCACAAATGCTGCTTTTCACCCCTTACGATTTAGATTCATTAGGTCAATGACATTTTCTCTGCCTTCATAGGGTACAACCGAGAAGTGAGTTGATACTGAGAAGCCACGAATCAGAACAGAGAGCAATGACTTGTTTGTTTTCAAAGGGAGGGGCATATTCACAGGGACTCTAAGAAAGGATCCTAGTCGTTCCAATTCAAGTGTTCACATTCAAGATGTTTCAAACACTAATGTCTAATAAAATAATGATGGTAATCTGGTTTGCTTTAAGCAGATGTATGGTTCCACAATGATCTCTACTTATTTTTAAAAGCTTCCCCACTGCCCTGCTTTTGGCATTTTTACGGCTTGCTACTGACAGAAAATATTTCTACCTCCTCAATTTATTCTGATCCTTCCTGTCAGGAACATCTTCCAGAATATGAATTTATGACTTTTAAAGATCACATATTTATTTTTGTAAGAGCCTCTGTGTCAAGTTTGGCTCTAAAATCTCTTAGGTTTTCTCACTTAAATATTTTTGTGTGCAGTAATTCCGTGTGTATTTTAGCAAATATCTACATTTTTAAGGTACAAGAAAGAGTGTGTGTAGTCTGAAAAGGTTTGTACTATTCCTTGATTTTATTAGCAATAAAAAGAGTTCCATGAATGAAATCATTGTTAAGATTTGTTTTCCATTTTGTTTGCTTTGCTTCGGAAGATATTTCGAAAACTTGATTTCTGGGAACGGAAACTTTATATGCTTCCTAGGGAAGGCAATATAACAGACCATTTAGAATAATTAATACTAGAAAAGATATACCCTTCTTCCCCCTATAATATAATAGTGGAACAAATCACCCGTCCCCCAGTTCAGACATAGTGAGATAGGAAGAAGGGGTGTTCAGTTGATATGACTTAAATTTCTCAAAGTATGATTTTTTTAAAAAATTTATTTTTAAGTAATCTCAACACCCAGTGTAGGGCTCGAACTCACAACCCTGAGATCAAGAATCACACGCTCCACCAGCTGAACCAGCCAGCCGCCCCTCAACATATAATTTTTATAAGTCGTTTCATTGTTTCCAAGTACACTTGGTAATTTAGGATAATGCTCTTGCTGTCCTTGGAAAATCATTTTTAATTAATATATGGTGGTTGTGTCTGCTTAATGTCTTTGTTGTTGGTATATGAATGATTTTTCTAAAGAGTTAATTATATTATACGGTACTCTGCAGTCTAATACCCTTCCCTTAATAATGAGAGCTGATATTTACTGGATACTCACTGTGTACCAGGTATTACCACGGCACTTCTCATGAATGAATTCATGTAGAGATCCTAACAACCGCATTAGACACCTCTTGTTATTAGTAGCCTCGTCTGACCAAGGGAAAATGAAGTCCAGACAAATTAGGAGTTTTCATCTGATCAGTGGTAGAGCAGAGACCCGAGCCAGACGCAGATGTGGGCTGACTGTGGAGCTAATGAATTTTGAGCTCCAGTCTCCCTGCTAGGGGGCCCATTGCCATGTATCCAACATCTGTTTTGGTAAAATGTGCAAAAGGAAACTAGTTTATCAGCAATTGGCTAAGACCACTCAGCCAGTTTCCCCTCCAACACACTCGCCCTTATTTTAAGTGGTATTGGAGGGGCAGTGGGTACTCCTGGGATCTGGTTAAGGGGAAGCTGACTTGGGGATGCATTTAGTTTGGAGTTAGGGGAATAATATGGTTTGGAGTCACTTCCATGGATGTATTTTCTTGCCCTTATAGTCTACTGGACACAGAGGTAAAGAACCAAACGCTGTGTTGTGCTGCTGGTATCAGAAGGAAGCGAGGTTTGGTGGAGAGACAATGATTGAAACTTGTCTCTGAAAACTACTTCCCATCAATCAGCCGTGAACATTTTTTTAAAGAATGATTTAGTTCTCATTAGCTTCTGGGCAAAACTAGACTTCTCCTCTATCAGAAACATATGTGATGATACAGTGAATAGAATTGAATATAATTGGAAACTCATGGGACACTCCTTTTTTCCTTTTTCACATGAAATAAGATATATCAGAATCGCTGTGTCTGATGAGCACAGACCTTTGGCAGTGGTTCTGAGGACACACGTGGCTTTGGCGGGGCAGCACGCTCCCTCTGTGTTCTAGCACCCTGAACGCAACTTGAGCGGACAAAGTCTGGCCGTTCCAGTGGAAATGGCACACAAAAATGTCACATATGCAGTGAAAGGGCTCGCGAGTTTTCTAAACTCTTAATAAAAAGCAAATTTCAGGGGCACCTGGGTGGCTCAGTGGGTTAAAGCCTCTGCCTTCAGCTTAGGTCGTGATCCCAGGGTCCTGGGATTGAGCCCTGCATCGGGCTCTCTGCTCAGCAAGGAGCCTGCTTCCCCTTCTCTCTCTGCCTGCCCCTTTGCCTGCCCCTCTGCCTTCTTGTGATCTCTGTCAAAGAAATAAATAAAATCTTTTTAAAAAAAAGCAAATTTCAATCAATTTTGGTTGAGAAAGACCAAATTATAACTGTATTCTCTATACAAAGAGATGTGGTAAAATTATTGTCCTATGAAGAGGTATGATTTACATATAGAGAGTATGTGAACAAAAATCTTAGAAGGTGGGGTGCCTAGGTGGCTCAGTCGGTGAAGTGTCTGCCCTAGGCTCAGGGTCCTGGTATCGAGTCCTGTGTCCAGCTCCCTTCTCCCTCTCCCTCTGCCCGCTGCTCCACTGGCTTCTGCTCTCTCTCTCTCTCAAATAAATAAATAAAATCTTTTTAAAAAAAACCTAAGAAGGTATATTTATAGAAGTATGTCAGGTAATTAATAAAATCTTTTTCTGAATTTTGGATGTTTGTGGCATTTCTTAGTTCTTGAAAAAATTTTATGAATAATTATAACTATATCTTAATTACTAATTATATTTATATAATAATTTATATTTAATTATATTTTTATAATTATTAGTTATAAAACAATTTATTAATTTGTTATAATTATGTCAATTATTATTTTTTCCATTATGAATACATATTGGCTTTAATACTGAATTTTACATTTGGAACTTTATATTGCCTTTTTTTTTTTTAAGTAATCTCTATCCCTAACGTGGGGTTCAAATTCACGACCCTGAGATCAAGAGTTGCATGCTACACTGAGTCAGGAAAGCACCCACCCTTATATTCTTTTTCTTAAAATGAGTTCCCCCAAGTTATATAGGTTTCAGGCTGAACAAAGCTTTGACTTGGTCCTGTCTACATCCTTAGATTTCAAACCCAACTCCTGCCCTCCTTCAGCACCCTTCCACTGGGGTGTAACACCATAGTCCCTTTATTTTTATTTTTAAGGTTTTATTTATCTATTTGGGAGAGCGAAAGCATGAGAGAGAGAGATCACAAGCAAGGGGAGAGATAGAGGGAGAAGCAGATTCCTCACTGAACAGGGAGCCCGATGCAGGACTCGATCCCAGGACCCTGGGATCATGACCGGAACTGAAGGGAGATGCTTAACTGACTGAGTCAGCCAGGTGCCCGGTACATAGTCCCTTTAAAGCCTTGTTTTTACTTTTGATTGTCTCACAAACCAGCTGTTCTTTCAATTAAAGTCTCATGTGAGCACTCTCTCAATTAATGAAGTTTATCCTTATTTAACATTTAAAAAATAGCATCCCCGAATTTGTAGTTATAAATAGCATTTTAACACCCGGACTCATTTCCCACAATAAAATGCTTTGAAAACATTCTGTTTTAGCTGCTTTGCCACACTGAAGGGCAGTTCTTAGCACAACACGCCTGCTCCAAGCTGGCTGTATAATTCCTTCCTGGATCTTTGGTTTAATTCAGTGAATGATTTACATTTTAGTGACTGATAATTTATAACCACAGTGGAAATTTTTAAATCGCTTTGACTCGGAGATAAATTTCATAATCAGGGGTCACTTAGTCCATAAAAAACCTTATTTTGTTATAATTTATTCACTTTGTATGGTCTCAGAAACCACCGTGTACCTATAAATAAGGCTCCTATGACAGTTTGAGGCTTGGAATAAAAATTCATTCTCATAACCTTTGACATTTTACATTTTTCAGGATCTTCCCTAGAGACTGTCAAGAAATTATAACGAGTTAGAATTTCCAACATGCCTGAATTTCACATGCCTCTGTGATGCCCACAGCTGGGACTTGAGGAGCTCTTCATAGTTTCACGCATATGGCCTTTTATTTAATTTACCAAATCCTCTACGCCCCTCAGGAGGTGCCCTATAAACTCTGGCTTGTCACCTGCTACACAAGCATCCCTTCTTCTGATCAGCCACGTGGTTCCTTCTGTAGTTTCTTTCCTGACCTGCTGTATGATGACTTCATGACCCAGGGCCAGAGATCTGCCATGCAGATCTCCGAAGCAAGAATGTTCTGTACGGACCTCTGCAGGGAAAATGAGCAAATAGTCTGCATTTTGCCAACTTAGAAGTCATGCAGACGCATGGAGGTATTTTTTTTTTTTTTATTCATTCACCAAAGATACCAAGAATCTTTCCAATGGCAGGCACTAAGCTCGTAGGAAGTGAGAAAACACTGCCTCTCTCTCCTCTGGCAGCCCAGCATCACGAAAAAGCATAGTGGGTTCAGGAAAAAGGCTCGGTTCTGAGAGCTTGGCGGGGCATTAAGACAGGGTTGGAGGGGTTGGCTCTGGCTCCGCTGTTACGAGCCATACAGAAAGGTAACCGGATCACATGTGTTTTTACCCCACATCTACGCTGTATTTCTCCTTCATGATGAGTCTTCAGTTCTCACTCTGCCATGCCCTCTGACACCTCACTGTCATTCTACTTACTACCAAAGTCATCTTCCGTCGTCAGTTCCTTGTAACATGGACCAATCTCAGATACCCTGGATGCCCTTTTTTTCCCCCACCCATCCAGAAAATGCCCAGTCCCAGGTCAGCCCTCCAGCAGTCTCTATGTTGGGGCACTGTTCACCCCCATTCTTTGACACACACCTGCTCTGCCACACAGGTTGAGCTCTCAGCCTTCAGGTAGCCCCTCAGCTGCCCAGGGATCCTCCGTTTCCCCAGTTAGTTCTAGCTCTTTTCTCCACTTTTCTAAGGCTACTTACGTCATCATCTCCATTGCCATTCTCAGCAGATCACCTTGCTTCTGAATTCACCAAGAAGAGAGAAGCCACTTGATGACAATTATTTCAAATTCTTTGCCTTCTCTAATCCTGTTTTTTTTTAATTATATTCAGTTAGCCAACGTATAGTACATCAATAGTTTTTGATGTAGTGTTCAGTGATTCATTAGTTGCATATAACACCCAGTGCCCTTCTTAATACCCATCACCCTGTTACCCTATCCCCCCACCCCTCCCTTCTGTAACCCTCAGTTTGTTTCCTGGAGTCCAGAGTCTCTCATGGTTTGTGTCCCTCTCTGATTTCTTCCCATTCAGTTTTCCCTCCCTTCCACTGTGTCCTCTGCACTATTCCTTATGTTCCACATATGAGTGAAACCATATGATGATTGTCTTTCTCTGCTTGACTTATTTCACATAGCATAATCCTGTTTCAGTGGAAAGAGAGCCCGTCTTGTCTGAAGTCAACGTCTCAATTTCTACCATGGATCCCATCCTCTTCCTTGAGTCTCTCCTCCCAGTAGATTTGCCTCATCTTCTTCCCTTTAACTTAGTATTAGTTTGACAGATGTCTATCACTTGTCATGTGTTAGACCTGAGGATACTAGAGTATCGGCCCTCAAGGACTTAGAGTTAAGCTTTCTGAGAGCATGGTCTACGTTGGCCACTTTTTCATTCTCTCTTGACATTCATTCCTCTTCTGGTTTCCACAGTCAGCACTCCATGGAAAGTTACCTTGCCTAGATCACCGGCAATCCCAGTCATTCAATCTGGTGGCACTTTGACAACCTAGCTACAGCTATCTTTTGTTGCATTTAATCATGTGGACCACACTTTACTTTTCTACAACAGTGTCTTCAGTCAGTTCCATAATTCCCCCCTCTCAATTTTCTTTTTGTTGCCTCCTTTTTGACTTACTTCTTTCTCATTGCATGTTTCTTAAAAAGTGGTGTTCCCCAGGGATCTAGATGCAATGTTTTCAATGAACAGCCCACTGGTCTTGTCCATTCCTGTAGCTTCAGTTACCATGTATGTGCCCATGACTTCTGATATCCCTGATCGTTTCTCCTGAACTCTAGACCTAGTACCCTCCTTAACATCTTCATGTGGACGGTCCATAGATTCCTCTAGTTTGTAAGTCTTATGCTGTACTCACTGCCTTCTCATCTCTTTTTTCAATCAGCTCTAGATCCCATGTTCCCATCACCATGCACCCATTTGCCCAAAATGAAAACATAGATCTCTCATCACCATTCACATAGTTATTACTTATATTCTGTCAATCTTTCTTCCAATCCTCTAGTTTTGTTTTGTTTTGTTTTGTTTTGCTTTTCTCTGTCCTGTCTGTCTCTTCCTTAGTTCAAGTACCATCATCTCCCATCTCCTAATGGATTGCTCGACCTCACTTTCAACCCCCTAAACATCCATTACCCAACTGAAAGCGACAAGATTTTTCTTTAGATAAAAACTGACCATGCTACTCCCAAATCTTCAGTGGCTTCGGAGGGTAAAATCTGTGTATCTTGAAATGGCGTGCAAGGTCCCTCCAGATAGGGGGATTCTGATTGCTTCTCCAGCCCCATTCTTCCCCACTCCTCCCTAATGCCCCAGGCTGTAATCATGTGGGTGGCCTTCCAGGAGACCACACCTCTTCAAGGGCCTCTGGGCCCTTGTAAATGCACTTTGCTAGATCCAGTCTGCCCCTTTCCACTCTTACTTGCTTATTTGTCAAGGATTGTAACAGACCTTACTCTAACAGGTCCTCCTGGGACTGAAATCTGGGAGCAACCTCATTGGTGTGGTCTCATGCATCACCCAGAGCATCCTTGTAACAGTTTTTGATTACCTGTATGCTTTTTGTATCTGCCCCCCAGGTTCAGCATCTTGAGAACAGGGCTTGTCCTGACACTTGTTACTGTATCCCTGGATTCTGGCAGTGAGGTACCTAGTAGGAAGGGGCTTAATTAATATTTGAGAAAGGGTAAATAAGCTATTTAAATAGATTCTTACATCAAAACCTACTTCATTTATATTTAATGATAAAATGAAGGTCCCCAAAGACAACTAATAGTTCCTACCAGTTTCTCAAGGGCATATCTGGTTACAAAGTTAGGACCCAAACTGAGAACTTAATGCTGTTTTTTTCCAGAAGCAGGGGAATTGGAATCCTCTTCTGTGAGATCCTTTCCCTTATTTTGTTTATTTGAGAATGGGAATAGATGCATTTTGAAGAGTACTTTGAGGATACATTTCACATCTATTAGAATCCCACATCCACACTGAATACCTATTTCTTTAATACGATACTAAGTTCAATAAACACAAACAGTTCATTGTTTCAAAGCATGAGCCACATTCATTATGAAAATTAAATTCAGTCTTTTCCTCCCTCTTATAAGAAAAAGGATTTTGAAATGTGACCCATTGTTGTGTTTTCATTTGGTTTTAGTGGAAAACTGTTTTCTCCTCTAATAATCCTAGATGCTGCGGGATACCACACACACAGTTTGATTCATTTTTAGTGACTGCCAAAATCTCTGATTCAGGAGGGCTTTTTTTTCTGATTAGAAGTTTCTGTAATATGTTTGTATTTGCAGATAACATTTTACAGTGTTTTTAAACATTTATGAAGACATTTACATAACAATGCTTGGTAAGGATAGTGAATTTAAAAAATCGTTTGTACTCACCTTCCTAAAGAAGGAGGAAGCAGAAATGCTGTAGGGCTGGGGACACCTGGTGAGCTGGCCAAAGCAGAGAGCTTGGGAAATCTCTACTCTCTTTCTTCACTTTGCTGTTCTATTTTTACTTCTTCTTTTGGAGGTAGGAAGGCCTGAGAAATGCATGCTTAGTGGGCATAAGGAAGGACAAAGAAACACTGTTGTTTTCTGTCTCTTTCCTTATATTCTTCTCAGAGATAACAGTATTCTGAATTATAATAAAATATTTTATAACAAAAACCAGTGTAAACGCAGAGAATTTGTATGATCTGTAGTTCCTGCCAAACCATACTGGTCACATTTATTATGGATTATGTAACAGTTTGGGAACATATGAACCAATAAAGCAGACTTTGGCCCACTTGTGCCTCACATAGAGATTTTACATGTAGGGTTGACACACTCTGAACGTGAGACAAGACAGACGGTAGAGGGAACCGCATAGTGCTCATGACTACATAATTACACTGAAGATTGTGACACCTTGGTCCCTGACCATATGTCAGATAGCCTGACAGCTGATTGGAACAAACTGGTTTTGCACATACTGGCTGGCCCCTTTGATAAGTTAGTAGTAGAGATGGAGGCTGCTTGGGTTTCTGGGTAGCAGATAGTAGCAGACAAAGAGGAGAATGGTCTTCAGCTGGAGGTTGGCATGACTCTAGAATGAGCTGGAAAGAAACCAGAGATTGTGAATAGCAAAATGATTGTCAGTCCACTATCTCTTTCTGGATGATTTCTCTTTCCTGGTTAAATCCTCCAGAGAGCTAGGTTGGAGAAGGGATACAGAAATGAAAGCTTGACTGGTCCAGATTCCTGCTTTCATAAATCAGCTCCCAGAACAAACCATGTGGACGGCACTTGCATAGCGAACATTCACTTAGAAGTATTCACACTGTCTGGTTGAGGTCAGGACATGCACTAAAGAGGGCGATGAAATATGAATGTTATCTTGGCAGGGTTTTGAATTGTTTCTTGAAAAAGCTCAACAACCCTTGGATCTCCAGTAGCTTCCACAATTGGTTGCTGCCATGGGTGACGGCTTTCTCCCGACTCACAGCCCTCTGCTGAGCTGCTGTGTGGGAGCTGATGATCATTTGTTTCGTTGCCCAAAATCTGGCTGGGAGTTCTGTTGGTGCTACTGTGACAGGTGGCCAGGACTTTTGGAGCAAAAGCTGGGGCAAGTCCAGCGGAACCTCCATGACTTTGTCAAGAGCCGGGTGCTGGACTCCTTTAGGCTCAGGTTTTTAGTTGCCCTGCAATTTCCTTCCTGTCCTTACAATAACCACTGCTCTGATGGACTACAGAACATGTGTAAGATGGAGTGAATACAAATGATGTCCGAAGAGAGGAGTCCTATTCTAAAATACCATGGTATGAGGTGCCTGGGTGGCCTAGTCGGTGAAGCATCTAACGCTTGATTTCGGTTCACATCGTGATTTCAGAGTTGTGAGATCGAGCCCCAAATTGGACTCTACACTGGTCATTGAGCCTGTTTTTAGATTCTCTCTCTCCCTCTGCCCCTCCCTGCTCCATCTCTGAAAATAATAATGATAATAAATAGATAAATAAATAAATAAATACCCTGGTAATCACAAATTTGAAGTGTAAGCCAAAATCTTTTTGGTTTTTAACTCTCTCTCTCTCTGTTGACTTCTTGGATTATCATTATTAGTGTTCTGGACGTTCCGCGATTTGAAAAAAGTAGTGTCATCTCTGGTCAACTATATGAATATCACTCCCAAGATGATCTACTCATAACTCTCCTTTTAAAACCCAAAAGAAGCACAGGGGCACCTGGGTGGCTCAGTAGGTTAAGCGTCCAACTCTTGATTCTGGCTCAGGTCATGATCTCAGGGGTCGTGAGATTAAGCCCTGCATCAGGCACTATGATCAGCAGGGAAATGCCTAAGATTCTCTCTCTTTCTCTCTCCCTCTGCCTGTATCACCCCGCCCCACACCGCTTTCTCTCTCTCAAATGAATAAATCTTTAAAAAATAAAATCAAGTAAAAT
This sequence comes from Enhydra lutris kenyoni, assembly GCF_002288905.1. Lineage (NCBI taxonomy): Eukaryota > Metazoa > Chordata > Mammalia > Carnivora > Mustelidae > Enhydra > Enhydra lutris. The sequence goes on along the minus strand of NW_019154108.1, from coordinate 19,916,058 downwards.
CCAAAAGAAACCCAAAGATTTATGTCTAGAGGAAGGAATAGCGATTTATATGAAGGGCAGAGTATAAAAGTATATGTAATTTGAGGAGTTGCCATTTACAACCCAGCATTATGAAGCTTCTGGAATAATTGGCCAAATGTAATGCCTATGTCTGAGAAAGATCAAAATAAGAATCGTACATCAGTTAATTTACTGATACCTCATCTATTTCCAAAAAGGATTTGTAGAGAATTACATTAATTGGGAAAAATGTCAATCTCTTAATAAAGTGCAATTTGAAAAATGCTGCAACAGAGGGAAATTTTGTTTAATCTTAATTCTCATTTAATGAATCATGTTTCATGCTGACAAATTCCTCTCTGATCTTGACTTCTTCATTAAGGTTCATTTCTCAAGATCTGGAGATTAATGTGTGGGAACTCCCAACAGCGGGATTTGCAACTTTACTTGCCCGTAGTTCTCATTAGATTTTTTTTCTCTCAGCTTAAGAGTAGAGTTCTCTTTAGTTGTACTATAACATAGCCACAAAATTTCATGTGAATTATCTATTTTTTACTTTTTATTTTGAAAGAATTTGAAACATTACAGGAAAGTTATAAGAAAAATACAAAGAAATCTCACACACCAACCTTTTGTTATATCTGCTTTCTCTCTGTGTGTGTATGCGTATTTTTATTTTTTAAACCATTTGAGATTGCAGACCTCCTTTGCCTCAGAATACTTGTGTGTTTTTCTTAGGAACAAGAGTATTTTCTTATATATCTGCAGTTTAGTTATCAAAGTCAGGAAATTTAACATCATACAATTCTTTAATCTGCGATCTACATTTTAATTTCATGAATTGGTCTGCATGTGTCTTTCATAGAATTTTCTGTCTTTTTAAAAAAATCTTAGAACATGATCATTTATTGCATTAAGCCATTCTCTTAGCCCCCTTTAATCTGAATAAATACTTAATTTCAACTTTTCATTTTCTTTCATATCATTCACATTAAAAAGATATATATGTATAGGCCAGTGGTTTACAAAATGTCTCCCCATTTAGTTTCTCTGATGTTCCCTCATGATTAGCTTCTTCTGGCCATGCATTTTGGGTTGCAGTACACCGTAAGTCACGTGTCTTCACTATCTGTCTGGAGGCTGATGTCTGCTCCTTTCTGGTGATGTTACTTTTGATCATTTGGCTGACAGGTTTCTGATGTCTTCATTTATAGTAGTATTTTTCTTTTGAAATTAATAAGTAATTTGTCTTGTTAGATTTTAAGTCCCTCGTTAGCATGAAGTGTTCTGTGTTCCCCAGTGTGCCTCTAGCGCTGAGCATGAGACCTGGTGATAGTGAGTCCTGAATGTTTGTTGAATAAAGTGGATACAAGCATGTATTTCTGCTCTAGTCATTCTGAGAGACTTTTTTTTTTTTTTAAGACAAAGGGGTTAACTTTTGGTAAAGGAAAGATTAAAGGAGAATATGAGGGTAGGGCTCTTTTCAAAATACTTGTTGGAAGGCCCTAGGTTTTGCCTGAGGAACCCAGGAGTTTATGGGCATCGTAAACCAGTTTCACAGAACTCGACACCAAATGGAGCTGTGGTCTTAAATCTCAGAGAATGCACAGTTCCCAGGAAATGTGCCCCTTGTTCTAGCTCCTCTTCAAGGAGGGACAACTTATAATGAAGGAACAACAACGTGTTAGTAAGAAAAGACATGATTCGTTGCAAGTATAAAATAGCATTAAAAATTTATTGCTGAGTATGCTGATAATTTTAAAACACAGTGTTTCATCAAATCTAAGATATACCATCACTTCATGTATTACAGAGAAAGAAAAAGCTGCAAGCCAAACTATCACCTAATTTTTCTTATCACCTGAAATTTTTATGTGAGACTTACTCAAAGAGCTCTTTTCGAGTTACTTTCTACATAAACGTTTGTCTCTTGTGAACACATAAAAAGAAAAATCTAAGAGGAAAAACAGAGAAGAAATAAATACAAATATGAGAGAATCACTTTCGTCCTGGAGTTACGATGGTCTGTGTGTTCACACGTGCTTTTATTCTCTGTGCCATCAGAAGCTTGGGGCTGCAACTTTGCCGAAAATGTGCTCTGTTTTTGGTTCCGGGTTTTCTTCTAAGCCACATACACCTGTCCTGCTCACGTTAATGCTGTCTCTGTCAATGCTACCAGAATATGTTAATATCCGGGACTCACATTTCTGCCCCAAGTGGTCCCTAAATGCTTTGAGGAATAGTAGTCAGCCAATCCCAAAGTCAGAACGAAAAGCCAAGTTCACTCATCATGGCTGGGTACGAAGTTGTGACTGCTGTTTGGTACAGATGGGCTCGCTGGTGGATTCCAGCTCTTGTAAGATGCTAGTTGATTCCAGGATGTTAAAATGCGGGGGAGGGGGGCGCCTGGGTGGCTCAGTGGGTTAAAGCCTCTGCCTTCGGCTCAGGTCATGATCTCGGGGTCCTGGGATCAAGCCCCACATTGGGCTCTCTGCTCAGCGGGGAGCCTTCTTCCCCCCCCCCAACCCCTCTGCCTATTTGTGATCTCTGTCTGTCAAATAAATAAAAAAAATCTTTAAAAAAAAATGCAGGGGAGAGACAGAGTTTTCCAATCAATGACGTGCAACTTGGGTATCATGAGTTTAAAAGTAATTTGCAGAACTAAAACAATAATAATTATGCAAAGCATGCAGATATGAAATCAGACATAGACTCTCTTACGCTTTTTTCTCAGTACTGTAAATTCCTCCCCTCTGGAGGATAGTTTAATGATGTGCATAAATAGCCTTAATTGTGTTGGTGTCCTTTGCCCTCATAGTCTTATTTTTGGAGCTCTAGTCTAAGAAAATAACAGGAGATGCAGTTAAAGATTTATGAACCCGATATTCATCCTATCATTATTTTTATTTTTTTTTATTTTTTTTTTTAAAGATTTTACTTATTTATTTGACAGAGAGAGATCACAAGCAGGGAGAGAGGCAGGTAGAGAGAGAGGAGGAAGCAGGCTCCCTGCTGAGCAGAGAGCCCGATGTGGGGCTCGATCCCAGGACCCTGAGATCATGACCTGAGCCGAAGGCAGTGGCTTAACCCACTGAGCCACCCAGGCGCCCCCTATCATTATTTTTAAAAAATGTAAAATTGGAAACCAATGTTCAACATATGGGAATGGAACAAAGCAATGTTTTTAGAGAATATTTAACAAAAAGAGCAAGTGTCCCTAAGGGATACAGAACTGTACATATAGTATGTTCCTGATTTTGTTTAACTATGTTAGAAGGGTAGAGAAAGATAGCAGGATAGGGAAAGAAACTGGTGCCAACATGACTTCTTTTCAGTAACTCTCCTCAGACAGCCTGGGAAGGTCATTCCCCTCTTATGGGTCCCAAAACCTTCCCAAGTTTCTCTGATGGCAGCAACAGATTACCTATCATCACCACTGGATCCTTTGACTTTCTCTTATGCAGTGACTTTCTTATCTATCCATAACTTGTGGTTTCTTCCTCAAACATGTTTTTACTTATGAGATAAGTATCTTAGTCCATTTGGGTTACCATAACAAATTACCACAGACTGGGTGGCTTCAGCAACAAACATTTATTTCTCACAGTTCTGGAGTCTGTGAAGTCCAAGATCAAGGCTCCAGGAGATTCTGGGTCCAGTGAGGACTTGCTTCCTGGCTTGTAGATGGCCATCTTCTTGTTGTTATCTCCAGATGGCAGAGAGCAGATAGCAGGAATAAGCTCTTATGTCTTTTCTTATAAGAGAAAGAAAAATGGTTCCAGCCTCATGAACTGATTACTTTCTGGGGACCCCAGCTCCTAATACAATCACATTGGGAGTCAGAATGTCAACATATGAATTTGGGGATGGAGGGGACACGAACATTCAGTCCGTGATGACAGGCCTGACGGAGGAGAGGTCTGCTGATTTGCACCAGGGCTAAGGAGTCTCCTGGGAAGTAAGTCAAGTTATACCAGCACCCAGGGACCAGATCTGCATGGCATGCGGGGGCTGGGTGGGGTGGAGGTGGAGAGGCACAGTGTGGGTGGGATATGCAGGATGCTAAAAAAGCTTCCAGAAGAAAATATATCAAACCTGTTCCAGGCAGGAGGGGCAACTGGGTAGAAATTCTGAGTATAACTAGGTGGCTTTTTTTCAAATCTGTATTCAGCCCAGATCCCAGAGACCTGTCTTGGCCTCCGAGACCACATTCTATAACGCACTGGAGCAGAAGCAGTACCGCTTTGGAGCCCACTCACCGGAATATCCCCACTCCTGGTCATCCCACCACCAACGGAGGAGCAAATGGTAGGGGAGTGACCAAGCACCTAGGAGAGATTAAGACAACCTGCTCACATGAGGTGATGAGGTCCAGGGGGCCTTAGCAGCAACTGGAGGTCCTGTGTGAAAAGGTGACACTTATTGATGGGTTTATGTCCATAGGCTGGGGAAGCTTGGAGAAGTTTGAGGATTCCTTGCTATTCGTTCATTCATTCATTCATTCATTCATTCATCAGCAAATGTTTCTGGAGACCCTGCTCTGTGCTAGTCTGCACTGTGTTATTGGTCTGCCCTGGTTACAGTTAGCCCAGGGCAAATGGGCACCTGCTGAGCATTTTTCCTGCAACTCTGCTCCAACATTCCACCGGTCAAGAACTTCAATTGCTCTGCTTTATGATTTCTATACGTATTTCCTGGTACTGTTTGGAATAAATTCTGAGTTACTAGTTACATCCCGCTTTCTCCATTTAACTTTACAGTTTAGTAAAGTGGATAGGTAAGAGCTTTCTTTTCCTGTCATTACCAGATTTCAGGACACTTGTATGATTTCCAAGATGCATGCTTTCCTGTAATAAGTTGGGGATAGTGACTGACGGCCTTCCCCAGAGATGAGATTGTCTTCTGAATGCTGAAGCCCGCCTTGGCACGACTGGCCAGGGGTTTAAGACTCTGGCTGGCTTGCTGTTTTGAAGATGTAAAGTGAAAGTTGTAACCAACATGCACCTTAATCTATATTAAAATAATGTCATTTTAAATCCTGGGCACTGGGTTAGATGATGGTAATTTTTTAAGTTAATAATTTATTATGGAAAACACTGATGAATGTGTTATGTTGAAATACTATAGTTGCTAAAGTTGGCAACATGTTATCTGATTTTAAAAGCTTAGATTATTATCTTGATCTTCCTTTTTTAAAAATTTAATTAACATATAATGTATTATTAGTTTCAGAGGTAGAGTTCAGTGATTCATCAATCTTGTATAATACGCAGTGCTCATTATATCACGTGCCCTCTTTAGTGTCCATCACCCAGTTACCCCATCCCTCTACTCCCTCCCCTCCAGCAGCCCTCAGTTTGTTTCCTATGATTAAGAGTCTCTTATGGTTTGTCTCCCTCTCTGATTTTGTCTTGTTTCATTTTTTTCCTTTCTTCACCTATGATCCTGTTTTCTTAATTTCCACTTTGAGTGAGATCATGTAATTTTCTTTTTCTGATTAACTTATTTCGCTTAGCATAATACCCTGTAGTTCCATCCACGTCATTGCAAATGGCAAGTTTTCCTTTTTTTTTTTTTTTTTTTTTTGGATGGGTGAATATTTTCATCTTCTTTGGACTTTTTAGCACATGTACTCAATGGAATTTAGGCTTTTAGAATCATGTTGCTAGTTGGAGCTGGCAGACCTTCTTGTTTTTGTCTCATCTTCCTAACAAATGTCCTTTTTTTCATAGATACTTGAAAAATTCAATAATACATGTTCAAAAATTGCAATGGTACGGAAACACATACAGTGAAAACCAAGTTTTGCCCCATACTAGATCACCTATCTCATCTCCAGGAACAACTGAGGCTAATGGCTTTATTGTATGGTCTTCCTGAAATTTTTTACACATATAAAACCTTGCTATTACTGTGTAATAAACCACCCCAAACTTCATGACATAAAAAGACAGCCATTTCACTGAGCTCATCAATTGCCTGATTCAGATATTCATAAAGGGCACAGCAGGGTTGACTCCTCTGCTCTATAATATCTGGGTCCTTAGCTCAAATATCTGGATCCTGACTGCTAGGGACCTGGAATCATCTGAAGGCTCGTTTACTCCCATGTCTAGTCTCTGGGCAGGGCAGACTTGAAGAAGGACTGCAAAGCAGAGCACCTACCCATGGCCTCTCCGTGTGGCCTGGCTTCCTCACAGCTTGGCAGACTTTATATGGCAACTTTGGCCTCTGGGCTTGAGTCTTTTGGTCAATAAAGAAAAAGCTGCCTCACCTTTCCTACTTAGCCTTGAGAGTCACATAGTATCATTTTGCTGTCCAGATTCAAGAGGAGGAAACCAGCCCCCGTCTCTTGACGGGTGGAATGTCACATCAGGAAATGGGAAACAATGTTGTAGCTGTCTTTGGGAAACACAGTATATTAAGTATATTATCTTAATATATATTAAGCATATTATCTTTCTCCAGTATATTAAGCATATTATCTTTCTCCCTCCAAATGAAAATTCATTTAGAGATTATTCATTGTAGATTATTCCTTATAGATCTCTAGGCTAACAGCTGCACAGTAATACACTGCTTGAGTAGAAATCCCTTACTTATCCAGTCACCTGATGTTGAACTTTTAGTTTCTTTCCAGTTTTTCGATATCACAAAAAATGATGCAATAGATATTTTTGATTGTGTCTTTTATGCACATATCCCAGAACATTTTTGGGGTATATTTTTAGAAGTGGCATTGCTGGATCAGGAATGTGAAATTTTAATTTTGGTAAATGTGAAGCTTAGTTCTTTGCTTTGGGATTAAGCTTGGTTGAGTGTGATTTAAAAAAAAAAAATCCTCAAAATAAACACACAAGAAAATTCTTCTTCCTCCATAAAGGAATTTGGAGATAAAGAGCCCAAGGCCAATATGGTGCTTCTGTGGTATCCTTAGGAACCCAGTCTTCTTCCAACTCTCCTCTCTGAATACCCACTTTGATTTGAATCAGAGATAAATATGCCTTTTCTCTTGCTAATTCTAAATGTCTGCTCTCCATCTCATCCAAGTTCTAGGCAGCAAAATGGACTAATGAAGGAAGAAAGGTGACCCACTTCCCTTCTTTTAAGATCACTTCATGGAAATCATGTGCAACATTTCTTATATATCATTCGCCCAAACTTATATATACACAGGTGCATGATTTGGGGGAGTGTCTCCTTTTATCTGAATGGTGAAGTCCCCAGATATAATCCCAGTTCTTATTACTAGGAAAGAAGGGGAGAATGGAGAGTAGAGAAGAGGTGCCTAGCAATTTATATCATTTCTTTATATGTGTCATCTTTGATTCTCACAAAGGCATAGTTATTATCATGCCACTTTTTCAGTGGGGGAGCTCAGAAATGGCAAGAAACTTACACAGGGTCTGAAAGATGGGAACAAGAATTCAGACTTGAAGTCTTTTTTCTACTGCACCGAACTGGGATAGGACTTTAGGTTACAGACTCAGCATTTCCTCAGCTTGCTCTAAAATTTTACTCTTTGGGGCACCACTGCATGGGTCAGTCAGTTAAAGGTCCAACTCTTGATTTTGGATCAGGTCCTGATCTAGGGTCATGAGATTGAGCCCTACATCAGACTCCACAGTCAGTGGGGAATCTGCTTGGGAGTCTCTCTCTCTCCCTCTCTCTCCACCCCTCCCACATGAGCTCTCTCTCTCTCTCTCTCTCGCTCTCTCAAAAAAAAAATAAATAAAATATTTAAAAATAAAATAAAATATTACTGCTCTTCTCTGAGATCCCAATAAGGTGATTTGGTCTTGGGTAGTGTTTGCATTGTTTGCAAAGATGAACTTTCTCACAATGATTATTCTTTAACGGGAAAATTCTCTTCCCGCTGCTACAAAGCAGCAACAGCCTAGAACAGCAGCTTTTACACCTTGGTTTCAATGACTTCATAATCTGCACAGCTTTCTTCTGCTGTTGATTCTTTCGGAACTCCTAGCCTGCTGCTCCTCACACAGTGAACCCTTTCATAAAGAACAGCTGAGTCACAAAAGGGAATGCAGATGGCCACAAGTTTATTTACAGGCCTGGAGTCCGACCCAGGTTTCTCCTAGCAGTCTGCAGTGGCACTCACCTGACAGCTGGCCACCGCAGTCCAAGTGGACCCGGCTTGCTCCTGGGCTCAGACTGACAAACACGGCCGGTATTAGGAGTGCCGCCTGTGGGAGCCCAGGACAGACGTGCAGTGAGCACTGGGCTTCCATCCCAGACTCCTGGTGGACCAGTGTTTGCTTTCTGTAGCAGGGAATTGGGAAAATCATAGTCTTCAAAATAGAGTGTGGAGGAGAAAAAAAGGGGCATGGGTAGCACAGTTAGAGGATTTCAACTTTGTCATTCCAAATCTCTAATTGGAAGAAACTTATAAAGAAATGAGGTTTGGTGCCAGAGAAGCATAAAGCCCAAGGCTACATACCTGTGGGATATTCTTGACTATAACTAAGGGTTTGGACTTCTGACTTGACCTAAGAAGACTGTGGACTTTGAGATTCAGGGGGAAGAAGTCTCTGGAGCAGGGCATTTCATGGGATTTTATAGATGAGACAGAATATTTCTATGTGATTCTAGCTGACTCTCCCAATAACAAAGAGACTCATATACCAAGTTCAATAATAATTTTAAAAATACATGAATTGAATTGGCCTGTAATGGAAGTGTTCTGGAAAGGTGGGATTCTCTGAATCTATAAAAATGTAAATAAGGATGTATTAGTCTTTCTAGAAATAAAATAATGCTTTAGGTTAGAACAGTAAATACAGTGTGAGTTAATAACCCAGAAAATAGAGTTGAAGAATTATCCTGAACCAGTATAGAAAGTCAGAGAGATGGAAAATATGAAAAAGAGGCTTAGACATAAGCAGGAATGGATGAGAAGATTTAATATACGCTTGTCAGAATTCCAGAAGTAGATTTTAAAAAGAATAGGGAAGAGGCAATATTTAGATAGAGAATGGTTAAGAATTTTCCGGAATCTGTAAAAGACACCAATTTTCATATTCAGACTCCAGTGAATCCCAACCAAAATAAATAAAAAGAAATAAAAAGAAATGCACAAATTGATATCTCATAGTTAAACTGTCAAATACATTTTTTTTAAAAAATGAGACCTTAAAAACAGCAGAGAGAAAAGATAGAATACTAAAAAAAGAACAGCACTCTACAGCTGACTTTTCAAGAGTGAAAATCAAAGCCAGAATAACATCTTTAAGGTGCTAAAATAAAACTGCCATCCTGGATTTCTTTACCGATCAAAGCTTCCTTTCAACAAGAAACATCAATGGAAACATTTTCAGACAAACAAAAATTAAGAGAATTCACTGTCAACATCCATTTGCTAAAGAAGCATCTAAATGAATGTAATTAAAGAAGAAAGAAAATAATACCAGACACAGAAAGCAATGATGAATAAAGATCATGTTAAACATGCAGATGAATTTTAGCAAATTATTAATTTTATAAAGTGGTAATAATAATGCCTAACTTAGAGGATTAAAAATCAAGCTAGACCTAAAATATGATACAACAATTACATTTAGTTTGGGATGTGGAATGACTGGAGTTAATTCATTCTAAGGTCCTAATATTGGTTTGCAGAGAGTAAAAATGTTTATTACATTTAAAGTTTGATAAGTTCGATACCTATGTTCTAATTTCTAACTACATAACCGCTAACTATTGGAAGAGAAAATAATGAAATGAGTGGAAAATAGTTAAATCTAAAGTAAGTAGGGGTGGGGTACCTGGGTGGCTCAGTGGGTTAAAGCCTCTGCCTTCAACTCAGGTCATGATCTCAGAGTCCTGGGATCAAGCCCCGCATCTGGCTCTCTGCTCAACAGGGAGCCTGCTTCCTCCTCTCTCTCTCTGCCTGCCTCTCTGCCTGCTTTTGATCTCTGTCTGTCAAATAAATAATAAAAAATTAAAAAAAAATAAAAGTCAGGGGAGAAAAATTAGAAATAACAGCAAAACAAAACAAAACAAAAGCTACCATAGCTAGCTACAGAACACATATTCTTTCTCAGACACACATGGAATATTGATAAAGATTAAATGTGTTTATGCTGAAAAGAAAGATTCAAAAAATTTAAAACAATTGGTATCATGGAAACCACATTCTCAGATTATAGTACAACTAGACAGATATCAACAACAAAAAGATAACTCAAAACTTGCCATGTATTTTGGAAAATAAAAATTAAATTTATAGATAACTCATGGGCTCAAGGAAGAAAGAATAATGGAATTTAGAAGACACTGAGGGTTGAACACTACCAAATAAGCTAATTAGTGAATTTAAGATAGTAGAGAAAAACAAAACAAATCAGAATAAAGCCAATGAGAGATGAAGGAAGAAAGTAATACATGTAAAGACAGAACTTAATCAAATTGAAACTGAAGATACAATAAAAAGGATAAACAAATCCAATATATGATTTTCCAAAGATATTAATAGAATCAACAAAACCTGGTAGGACTGATCATACAAAAAGTATAAGAAAAGAAGAAAAGAATATAAAAATAGTGATACAAATATTAGCAACATTAAAGAGTATTAAGAACTAAAAGCAACTTTGTACTAATAAATTTGAGGAATTAGGTAAGATATTAAAAATTCTTGGGAAAAAAATAACAATATGACTCATGAATAAAGAGAACTTGATAAAGATATTAATTCTCTTCAAACTGATCTATAGATTTAATCCAGTTCTAATCAAAGTCCTAAGAGGATTTTTCATGAACCTTAACAAGCTGATTGTAAGATTTATTTGAAAGAACAAAAGACCAAGAATATCTAAGTCATTCCTAAAGCAAAAGATAAATGGTGGAGGTAGGTATTTTTAATCAAAAGACCCCATAAAAATAGTGGAAAATATTTTACAACTGACAGGAATAGTATTGAGAATAAATAAAGAATACTTATCAGTGAATAAGAAAAATCAAAGAACCCAATAGAAAAATGAGCAAAAAACATGAACAAATACCCACAAAAAAGAAAGCCTAAATGACCACAAATATATGAAACATTGTACTACCTGATCCATAATTAAAAAAATGCAGTTAAATGCCACAGTAAAATATCATTTCTTGCCAGTCAGGTTGGCCAACATTTTAAGGCCTGACAATATCAAGTATTGCTAAGAATGTATGACAAGAACTTACATGTCCTGCTGATGATCAGTGCAACTACTTTGAAGACAACTTGGTGTGCCTGCTGAAGTTGACCATTCTCAGATCTCTGGCCCAGGAATTCCACTCCCAACTACACTATTGTTTCTGTCCATCAGAGGATACATACAACCAAGGTCATAGCAACATTGTTCTAATACCAAAAACCTGGAAACACCCTAAATGTGCATTGACATTCAAATAGATCACTAAATTACCGCATTGATAATGAATTAACTACAGATATAAACATCAGCATGTCTGAATTTTAAAGTCAATGTGAAGACCACAGAAATCACATATTGCATGAGTCTATATAAAGTTCAAAAACAGTCCAAACTATTCTTTGTTTAGCATTACATACATTTGTAGTGAAGCTATAAAGAAAAGTAAAATAATTAATAACTAAAAATTCAGACTGGAGATAGAGGAATAACTAGGGAAAGAACATCAAGGATTTCAAGATTTTGATAATGATTTGCCTCTTTCACAGGTGTGGTGTACATGGGTACATTTCCTATTCTTTGAAACATATGTTGTATTCACTCTTATATGATATCACTTACAGCAAAAAAATACAATTTATAATTTTTTACTTTTATATAATGCTGTCCAATAAATATTTTTATCTTAATTTATCTTCATAGTACGTCTATTAAGAAAAGGCAGTTATATTGTACAAACAATAAATTTGGGTTTTAAGTTTATTTGCTTGAAACCAATAGGTTGGCTGGGGGCAGATGTCAAGCTTCTTGTTCTGTGGAGATATTTCTGTGACTTGCCATGGTCCCATGCCATAAATTCATTTGTTCATTGATTTGCTCGTCTATTCATTCACTCGCTTAATATGTATAGCCCCCCCTTCTTGACTCAGACACTGTATATTATTGAAATTCACTGTACTATTTATCAAGGGGATAAAGCTCAAGAATGTAAAAAGCTTAAATAATTAATATTTTGATTATTTGTGAGGCAGTGTCTTCTGGCTACATATTCACCCTATTTCCAATAGTTCTCTCTTTCAGCCCACTCAGTATTTTCTTTCTTCGGTATCTCAGACACCTGCTGTGTGTCCAGCCCCAACCTTCACTTTGTCACAGCAGGTATTTCCCACTTGAAAAAGAACTGCAGTCTCTTCCACTCAACACCCTTGCCCAAGTTTAAAGAAGACCAGTGCGCTGAGGTTCAAAGGCAGATAAACAGCATGTCAGCTCACAGGTCCTCACCTCCAGGCAGGCAAGCCTTTGTTCACAAGGTGGAGAATTCACTGAGCCTGCAGGAATGTCATCACATTTATTTTTGTCTCCAGAAAGATAACTTGGTAGAAAATATCTGCCCTTTATGGGACTTCAGGGTCCCTTCCTAGGTCTTTGTATTACATCCTCATAGACTTTTCTCTTCACTTGTCTCATTGGTCCTGATTTTTGGGTCTCTTTATTGAACGTGGAAACCTAATCACTATACTTAGAATCACCTTATCATTAGATGAACTTTTCCAGCTTCTAGTAGCTTCTAAACATTATCAACTTGAACTTTACACATTCTCTTCCTCATATAGGTTTTCTTTTGTTATCCCAGAGAGATCACAGAAGTCTCTCATGGGCCTGGCACGGTATTAGGCATTGGAATGTCCTAGTTAGGATAAGGCTGAAAAATAGTACTAAAACATTCAAAATAAAAGAACAGATTTGCTTAACGAGATAACTGAGAGATAAAGAGTTTTTTTTTTAAATCAGTATGCTGATTTAAATCAGTATGTTGAAATACTAAAAACATATCTATCAGAGTTGAGATTGAAGATTAAGGATAAGGAAAAAGGAGTAAGAACTTAGGAGTAAAGAAAAAATAAACAGGGCTATACTTTTCAAAGAAAAATGTAAGAATCTTAGAGAAATTAGAGGATGATCAATCGGAATACCCCATAAATGTACAATTACAAGAATATAAATGAAGACAGCACACTTAAATGTACTAATGTAATTGGAATTTTTAAAGGTAAATTGGAATAGCAAATGAAAAAATTGGAAGCAAAACCAAAAGATTCTTAGTTGTTTCTTAGTCTTTACAACAAAACACGAGGAAGTGAAGGCTTAGACATGTCAGGTAACTTAGCCAGGATTAGACAGCTGTAGGAGTCCAGAACATACCTTAGTTACACAGGCTACTTGCTTGATACAAGGGAATCCTTCTGCACAAAATGTAGACATACTTGACTTTATTTTCTATATTTTAAAAGTCTGACCTCATATCAAATTCTTGATTTTATGCTAGGTATTTTATTACTCCTGTCCTTTAGACCTTATCACAAGGAGATCTCTGCACCCATTGTTTTTGAAAACTTTAATTTGCAGGTTACTTAGGCCAGAATCCTGGGTCCATCACTTGCTAAGTCTGCGACTGATTTCTCATCCTTAAGATGGAAAGAATACCTAATTTCTAAGGTATCATGAGGATTAAATGAGAAAATATATATATGTGATTTGTTTCAACAAATCTTGAGTGCTTAAAGTCTTCTGTTAGGTCTTCATTTAGACAGTAGTCCTGGCGAAAATTTTGTTTCCTTTCAGGCTATAATCCTCTACCTCTAATCCTCAGGCTCTAATCCTCTACCAAAGGAACTTGGGACAGTGAGTTTGAATCTCATTCTGGTAATGCCTGATTCCCTCTATAAAAGTCTCCTGTGTGGGAATGAAAATGAGAATTTCACCAGTGACGTGTTATGAGATGATTTACAGAGGCAACTGAAAAATTTGTCAGGAAGCTTTGGAAAAATGAACTTTGAACATTGGTTATCATCGACTTCCTTCCCATGGTGCCTCCAGAAGAACATGGCAACTAAAACCTAAAGCATGCCTGAGACATGGTCTGATCCGAGGCTGGAGAAGGAAGGGCAGCTTGGTCCTGGGGAAGCCATTGCACCCCCTTTTAGGTCTGAAAGGGAGGTTCCAGTCTTTTCCCTGCATCGGCTGGAACTAGACTCTATAAGGTGGAGTGCCAAGTCCTTTTGCTGGATTTCTAATTTGGCTCAAAGGACACACCCTAATGGACGCTGGGAAGAGTGACTCACCTGTTGTCATATTCACCATCGACCACAGTTTCATCTGCCTGAACTTTGCCCTCGCCAAATGTCCCCCGGGTTCTGCCTCAGAGCAGCTGTTCACATTCCCCACTTCCTACCAGACGGGTTATTGGGCTCCCCCAGAGCCTCCCAAGAGCTCAGTACCAAACAGCATCTGACTCCTGCCTGTTTCTGGGGCCCACTTGATAGTCAAACATTCTGGATATGGATTATAAAACAGGAAGTGCCCCCAAAGACATTTCCCAATACTGCCTGATTCTGCATTTCAATTTTACAGGTTAACTATCCACATTTTAAATATGTAATGATTAAAAGGGAGGGTGGGGACAGCGATCTGGCGCTCAGTTATTCGTGTAGGAGCACATGACTCGGTGCTGATGCCAGGTGCTGTCCTGGGCTTCCGGTTACAATGATGAGCAAAGACAAACACACATATTCTTGCCCTGCACAGCGGAGAGACCAGAAAGGGAGAAACACGTTACTCAGCACCGTAGAAATAAACACAGAATTGCAACTCCGATAAGTACTCGGAATCAGAGGTACATGGTATGAAAAGAACTTAGACTCAGGGGACTGGACCCATGTGGGGACATAAGGGAGGTTGTAGCATCTTGCAAATCTAAGATCCAGGGTCCCTGCCCTAGCTTCCAGATTCACCAGGTGAAATTTGGGGTGACTTTTTAAAAAGCTCGTGTCTCAGTCATCCTTTCCCTCAACCCCACTTCTCCATTCACAGAAAGAGCAAACAAGATCCTTATGGTGACCTGTTAGAGCAGAGATAACCAAGGGAACAGAAAGTTTTGGGAAACATTAGAGAAATCAATCAGTTATTGTTAAGTGCCCTTTGTTCTTCGAGACATTATTCAAAATTATGAGCTGCGTTAGGTACATTCATTCCCAAGGTGTGAAGACAAGGGGGCCCATGACCCACGGGGGCTCTAAAATAATGTTAAGTGTCCTGTGGTTGCAGCAATCTTAGTAATGATGTAAAGCTCGTCGATATAGCTAGCACTCGGGAGAAAGGATTCCAATTTACTCCTCACCTTCTTTTTTTTTTATTTTTTCAAGATTTTATTTGAGAGAGAGACATAGTGAGAGAGAGAGCGAGCACGATCAGGGGGAGTGGGAGAGAGAGAAGCAGGCTCCCCGCTGAGCAGGGAGCCCGATGCGGGGCTCGATCCCAGGACCCCGAGATCATCACCTGAGCCGGAGGCAGATGCTTAATGACTAAGCCACCCAGGCGCCCTACTCCTCACCTTCTTTAAGATATTTCCTTCTGTCTTCAACTTCACTCCAGAAATACGATTTTAAAACCAGACTCTTAGAATAGAGCTTCACAAGTATCCGAGGCCCATCAGCTTTCAGGCTTGGCTCTGACTCTTCCCGCCCTCTGAGACCTGGGACCTGATGCGTCCCCTTCATGGGCTCAGTGTCCTCATCTTTATAGCGGGGCTGAGAAGACCACCACGTCATCGGGTTTTGGTGAGGATTCAGTGAGATGTTACAATGCAAGGGTCCCCGCTCAGGGCTCCATGGTTTGCTCTTGCTGTCTGTCCCTCTCTGCCCAACTGTGGTGGGAAATCAAGGCAGTGGGGAAACATCCGTGGACTGTGCACTTGTGCATGTTTTCCTCGTCAGGAGCTTGTTACAAAGCCGCACAGACCCTGGAAATGTTAGGAGCACAGAACGTTCCTTCCCTCCAACAGCAGTTTTCCATAATAAAGATGGGGGAAAAAAATACCATCCTCCTGCTTAGCCTCCTGTTTACATCTGACAGCATGAATAAGAGTCAAAGAACTCAAAATTCCTACAAAATATTTCTGAGAACTCTTGACTTGCATTGGTGTGAGTATAAAATATGAGCCTGGGTCTTACACCTGCTAAACAGTGGTCCCTGACCCCACGCCCCCTAAAAGAAACCGCAAACGAAGTGATGTGGGGAGGCCAGACTTAACACTATTCAAAGCAGGTAAATTTAAGGCAAACATTTCCTCTCCCAGCCCTGAGCGGGCTGGAGTGTTATTCCTGGACCCAAGACGGCAGGTATCGGGTAACCGGGATGGACCGGACAGAGATTTTTCCTCAGCTGGAGCCAAGTTCTCATTCTAGGTGACTCTGTGGGAAAAGAGCCTTGAATTCAATTTGCAAGCTGGACACTTTCTGACTTTGTTCATGTTCCTAGTCCAGTGTTTTCAATGGGGAAACAAGTATGATAGCCGGAAGAAGTTTGATGACTTTGGAGGGGTGGAAATCAAAGTGCTTTATACGGGTTTAGTGTTAAATGCTGTTATGTTTGCTGCTTGTTTTGCTTAAGGGGTAGACTCTTAATAAGTATGGGCACCGTGTTTTTATTTTGTCATCCATTTCCACAAGCATTTATTTACCCATGTCATTCGACGAGCACAGGCTAAACGCTTACTATGTACTGGGCACTGTTTTGGAGTGGGAAATTCGGACACATGGACTGAGAAGTATAAAGGAAGTTTTGAAGAAAATGGGTCAGAATGTTAGAAATGACACTCTTCCCAGAAAGCCCATCATATATGGCAGCAGAACCTGCGCCCATAAATGGAAGGAAGTGGACCAGCACTTCGTATGTAATTGGAGCGTACTCTTTGAGGAATTCAAATAGATTCTACAGCATCCTTCTGTAGATGCTAAAGGTATTACCTGTCACAATGTGACAAAATATCTTATGCAGAGAATTGTTCACCCATTTTATTTTTTACAAGTGGGCCCAGATGCTGGGGACCCAGAAAAGTGGGACAAACGTCTTCACTGTTCCTCCCATTCCCATGACAAAACGGTCACCTCTAACCTTTTGCAGCCACATAACCCCTTTGATCTGTAAGGTGTAGACCAAGAAAATTACACGTGGCTGTGCCAACACGTCATGCTGTGTTCGCATGCTTCTCTGCCTCCACACATATTATTCCTTCTTCTGGAATGTTCAGTCTACCTTCCATATCTCTATAAATATCTGCTCATTCTTCAGATTTCCATTCAGGCCTCTCCTCCTTTGACCTTCCCCATCTTGTCAACCACTCCCTCCTCTCTGGCACTTGGCCATCTTGTTATGTAGCCGTTGTTGGGAACATTATACCAAATTACAATTATTTATATATCTGTATTTTCTTTTAAACTGTGAGGAACTAAGAGCACCTTAACATCAGTGACAAAGTGTTGTTTTCTAGAAGGTGCCATGACGCCTGGCGCAGACGAGATACATAGGAGATACACAGGTGTCTATCAAAATGAGAGAGGCATGCAAGGGTTTTCACGGTTCTTCTTAGGTTAGAAGTTTGCTGAGAAAGGAACCATTCCATAGATAATTGTTGGGCACATACTATGTCCGAGGCAGTATTTTAAGTACTAGAGGTAGAGCAGTGAACAAAGCAAACATCCTGGCCGTCGTGGAGCTTAAGTTGGATGGTCACAGGCTCAGCTAAACATCGCATTCCTAGGGAAGAGGAGGAAGGCCAATACTGAGACAATTAGCAGTCATTGCCACACTATTCTTTCGTGTTCTCTGTATTTAAATGGGTGGGTGCATTTTTATTCTTAAAGAAAAAATGGTGGATTGTGATAGTTCTGCTTTGTTCGCCTTAAATGCATGTGTTGAACTTTGTTGGATGCATCTCAGGAGCCTATTCAATAGGCTGTCTGGTTTATTTGAGGGTGGTGCGTGCTTGCATGTGTGCGTGAGTGCGTGCGTGTGTGCGTGCATGTGGGTGTTGGGGACAGTGGGGGAAAGGCCAGCCTTGAAAGAAAGTGTTCTTGAAAGCTCCTTCACATGCCTCTGGCTGCTCACAATAAGTCACTGGCTAGGTATGTGCAACAGGTATCATTTTTGCATTTTACAGATGGAAAAGCAAGGTACGGAGAGCTCAAGTAAATTCATTCAGATTATAGAGCTAATTGGCGGAAGAGCCATGTCTCCTGACTTCATACTTTTTTACTTGATTAAGAATGTGGTTAGTCACTGAGGAAACGACACGCGTTGGCGAGAATGCAAAGAAAGAGGAACCCTCTTACACTGTTGGTGGGAATGCAAGCTGGTGCAGTGACTCTGGAAAACAGTATGGAGGTTCCTCAAAAAGTTGGAAATAGAGCAATGGCACCACTGGGTATTTACCCCGAAAATACAAATGTAGTGACCCAAAGGGGCACTTGCACCCCAGTGTTTAAAGCAGCAATGTCTACAATAGCCAAACTATGGAAAGGGTCCAGATGTCCACAGACAGATGAATGGATAAAGAAGATGTGGTCTATGTACACAATGGAATATTACTCAGCCGTCAAAAGAAATGAACTCTTGCCATTTGCGATGACATGGATGGAACTAGAGGGTATTATACTAAGCGAAATAAGTCAATCAGAGAAAGACAACCATCATATGCTCTCACTGATAAATGGAATTTAAGAAACAAAACAGAGAAATAGGAGAAGAGAGGAAAAAAATAAAAGAAGATGGAAGCAGAGAGGGAAACAAACCATAAGAGACTCTTAATCATAGGAAACAAACTGAGGGTTGCTGGAGGGGAGGTGGGGGAGGGGATGGGATAACTGGGTGATGGACATTAAGGAGGGCACCTGATGTAATGAACACTGGGTGTTATATGCAACTAGTGAATCACTGATCTCCGCCTCTGAAACTAATAATACGTTATATGTTAATTAATTGAATTTAAATAAAAACTATGTATTTTAAAAACTGGGAAAAAAAAGAATGTGGTTTATCAAATAATAGTGTCAAGTAACTCAGAATCAATGGTGACTCAAGTATTTCCTTCATAATTTTAAGTACAGAAACAAATGAACCAAACTAAACTTTTCTGCGTAGAACACGGACACTTCTCTTAGCTTTCTCCTGGTTCTCCACTCCAGCCACCACTTCGCCTTCCCATTTTGAGCCCAGTCCAGCCAGCTTTCCTTTCCACACTCAGAGTGGCTCCAAGGGCAAGGTCCTCCATAGCGTTTCATTTAGCAAGCCCAGTCCTCGGGCTGTGACTTTCTCTGTGGTCACCCTGGCCTCCGTTCATCATGACCTCATGGTTCATGGGCTCGGTGTTTCGCCAGGGCATCACCCTGCCAGGCCCGAGGGCTGACTGTTTACACTGGTGGCATCTGCCCGGCTCAGCTCGTCTACCAAGACGCGCCCCTTCCCGTGTACTCTCCCCCGCCCCCACATTCTTGCGTCCCATCGGCTCCTGTCACCTGAAATCATTATATGGATCCGGAAGAGTAAAGTGTCGCTCTTGGCTGCCTTGGAACAAAAGCTGAGAATTTCAGAAGTGGAGAAAAATACCTATCCAAGACCGAGTATAAGTGGAAAGAGAATAAGCTTTGGGAGAGAGCCTCTAGGCCTCACATTCTGTCTCTGTAAAATAAGGATAATAATACCTTCTTTGAGAATTAATGGAAGGATTAGAGTCATATAGGTAAAACGCCCAGCTTAGTGCCTGGGACATAGGGCAGTCCGCAAATGGTAGAAAAGAAAAGAAAAGAAAAGAAAAGAAAAGAAAAGAAAAGAAAAGACATTTTCTTCATTTTCCATAATATTTTAAGTGGAGGTAGCAATCCCATGGGAAATGAAAATATGGGTTCACACAAAAACTCATCTATGAATGTTCATGACAGCAATAATTATAATAAAAAGTAGAAACAACCCAAATGTCCATTGAATAATGGATGGATAAACACACTGGCGTATCCATACCACGGAGTATTACTTGGACATAAAGATAAAGGAATTACTGATACATGCTGTATGTGAACCCTACAAACATGCTGAATGAAAATGGTGAGACACCAAAGGCCACAATGGTATGATTTCATTTATAGGCAATGTTCAAAAAAGGCAAATCCCTGGAGACACGAAATAGACCTGTGGTTACGAGGGGCCGGAGAAGATGAAGTGATTTCTAGTGGGTACAGATTTCTTTTGGGGGTGATGAAAATGTTCTGAAATTAGATCATGGCCCTCGTTGTGCAACTCGGTGAATATACTAAAAATCACTGATTTGTATGCTTTAACTGGGTGAATGTCAGATATGTGAATTCTATCTCAGAAAAGCTATTATGTTTAAAAGTGGGCAGTAAGTGGGCCTCTGGTGCAATGCAAAAAGAGGTTCTGTATGGTGTTTGTGAGACGTGCACCCTTATGCTCACTCCGTAGTGGCTGTAACCTTCTTTTTCTGATTCTATTACTATTTGACTGTGAGAATTATTTAGACCTTGCCCAACCTGTGCATGTTTGTTTTTCCTTTTTCATTGAAAATGCTTTCAGTGTTTGTGAAAGCAGGGGAGTGGCATTGTTATCCTCCCGCCATATCTGAAATATTTAATTACTGAGCTATGTGTCCCGAATGTGCACAGGTGGATGGACTGTGGCAGTTAAGAGCCGACCTCATGTGGCCTTTGTGCCAAGTCCCTGGTTTCCAGAGGTCCCTTGTCATGGTGGAAATTGATCATGGCATTTTAGCCTAAGAGTTCTTACAGGATATTAACAGACCTTTATATCTAAAACCTGGATATCTAGCTCCTCTTGAAACAATAGAAAATCTAGCCTTTCTGGACACACATTCTAATATGGCAACAATCTAGTGGAGCCTGCAGGTGTCTCTTCTCTCACACTGTTAGCTCATACGGACACGGTCCTTTTCACTCCTTGACGTTATCTGTGCTCGGCCTTTGTGGGCATTTGGGTTGGATTGGGGAAAGTTTTCTTGAATTCTTCATTCATTCATTTATTCACCGGGCCCAGATTAGTGCGTGTTTTACACAGTCAACTCTCTTAGGTGCTGGGATGCTCCTGTCCTCACGGAAGAGACTCTGGTCAATGGAGAAAGACAGAGGACGAGTTAATTACAATGCTGAGAGGATGGGTAGAGAATCACTGTGTAATTACAGGTTTCAGGCATCGCCTCCACCCCGAGGTGTTTGGGTGCTGGAGCACTTTAGGGCTCCTGGAGAGTGTGTCCCTAGGTCCTGTGTGTCTTCTCTTTAGTATCAAGACTCTAGTTGTTGACAAGGCAGGAATATATTCCACAAGTAATTCCATTTCTTTGGATACACCCACATAAGAAAAAACTCAACAGATCTGGAAGATCCAGCAAGGAAGAGAAAAAAGGAAATGAGAAGTGCGTGAAAAAGAGCAGGGAGAAGAATAGACAAAGGGCAAAGGGGAAGAGACACAGGAAAAAGAGTATTTACACAGAGGAGAAACATATTTATCTTGTCTCAGACACTGCGGCTGATATTTGCATAGAATTCCAAGAGTTTTGACTCCAAGGAAAATGATGCTGTAGCAAACCTCAACAAAGCTTGGTGACAGATACTAGCTGTACTGTGGCGAGCACAGCGCAACATGTAGTTGTTGAATCACTGTGTCGTACACCCGAAACCAAGGTAACATTGTGCACCAACTCTACTTCAATTAAGAAGAAAGCTCAAAGGGAACTAATGGATCTTCCCATTTTTTGCTTTGTTTCCTGCTGGGACAAGTCCCTCCTTTCATTCTGAGATGATCACTCTGGTCCTGTTGATTAATGTCCTTGACAAGACAGAGAATTCCTTCCAATCCTCCAGGTGGACTTGAAGTCTCTGTGCGTGAGTGTGGTAGGGGAGTTTGCACTAGGGTTGAGTGGGGCATCCGAAGCCTGAAAGGAAAAGTCCAGGCTCTAAGATCCGCCATTTGCATGACTTGAACAAGTCATTGCCTTCCATCTTCAGCTTTCTCTTCTATACGATGGAGAGAGAAAAATAATGCTACCTGAGCTAATTATAGGGCTCAACATGGGAGAGTGCATGACACACGGGTGAGGGATTCTTGACATAGAGAGAGGCAAACTGTACCTCAGAACCAAATTGTCAAGGAATGGCTCATTTGTAATGTTAAATTAAGCTCTTCTTCAATTTCATATGATGTATTGGGCCTTGAATTAACTTTTAACTGGTCAGTTGGCAATTTTTACCATTTCTCTTTCCTACCCATTAGGAATGAAATTGATTCATTGCTTGGTTGCATTTCCAGAAACAGATTTTTTTTTTTTAACATCACTCCTAGCCAGTCTTCAGATATGTAAGGCCTATGATTGTGTCTGGGATTAAAATGGGACGTATTGAGGAGGGATGTTGAGGGAGTAGAAACATTTATTTTGTTGGTCAGAGGGTTTCGTGAGAAGTGAGCTTTCCTGATTTCTTAGTTCATTAGGAAGAATTGCTGCTGATACCCTTGGTGAGACCTAGGAAAAGGCTTTTGCTGGGAGAAATCCCCAGCTCCCCAGTCCATGTCCATATCCTAAACTGTACCCAGATCTAGTTTTCACCCAGCAGACGATTCTAGATCTTTAAACAACTCTACACAGTAACCAAGAAGCAAGAATCCATCGGCATATTTTGCCAAGTGCCAAGCCTAGCTCTTTTTCTTAGCAGAACAGTTGCTGTGAGGCTTTGCCTCAGAGCAGAGACCAAAGTGGTAGGACTTGATGACATGAGCTTTCTAGAAAATAAATTTCACTCGTTGCTTCAAAAAGGGGAACCTTATTTTTAGGTGGGAGCTCTTTATGTTCTATGCCCATGAGTCTCTCCTTGCTGGATGAACACAAGAGGCAGCTAAGAGGGTAGTTCGGGCTTTGAAGTTCCATGTTGGAAAATTCACTTTTGCTGACTTACTAGTCATGGCGTGAATGGTTGAGGCGATGACTCATCTTGTTATTCATGCCATCACCCTTCCCGTGAGCCTCTGGGGTTTGTATTTTGCAGGTTCTGGGGCAGCAAAGAGCAGACACTGCTCAGCGTTGCCTTTGTTCTGGCCCACTGAGTGCAGTCCTCTTGTTCTGTCTCCTCAAAAGTCTAGGCTTTCTGGGGTGGCCAGGGAGCTGAGAACAATCCCGGAGGGTCAGCGCAGAGGGACGTAATCAGGAGCACCGTGCCCTCAGTATCTAGGTTTCCCCTGCTGAGAGAGCCCACCCACATCTCTAGCATGGATCCAGGGCCCCTACGCTCACCAATGCTGCACTTAACCCTCACAAGCTCAGAAGGACTCATGGTGAAAATAAATGAGTCTGTTCTAATTATTTCAAGCTGGCTATTAGTGTAAGAGCCAAGACTGAGGAATGAAAACTGACCTTCTGGAACGAGGAGAAATGTCAGTGTGTGCAGACATTGCCAGAGAAATCGTGGTGTTGTTTTTCTGGCACCACCAACTAGTAAAATTGTATCATCCCGCAGACATGTTTATTTACTGGTCTGCTCCATGAGCTCTCACTTTTCCCTGTAACAGTGACAATGCCCTTGCTGGCCCCGGGGAACTTCCTTCACCAAGGAGATGCCCTGCACCCCGCTGTTGATTGCATTTGCAGTCTGGGTTTACCTAAGTCCTAATTTGGTTTTGAACCTGAGACTCACGGGCCTTTGCTGATGGGCACAGCTAGAGAGGAGGAGACGGGAACTAGAAGCAGAATCCGAGAGGAAATGGATGGGCAGGCCAGCGTCATGCTGAGTAATGGCCCAGACTTCCCTCTGAGGCCAAGCAGATGTTCCACTTGTGTCTACCAGCTTTTCCATTGCAAACACTCGCTCCAAAGGCAGCCAGCGAGGACCAATGCACAGAGAGAGGACTGACCATGAGCACGGCGGGCATATCAGGGCCACAGCTCTGCCAAAGGTGGAGGGAGACCACTTAGTGGCCTGGTGCTTGTTAGAGGTAAAGGGAAGCCACTGTCGCATCATGGTCTGCAGAGAAATTTCCATCATGTGAGGACTGGCCGGGCTCAAGAGCTGAGCGCACCTCGCTGTCTTACCCCGAGCCAGAGAGCCCCAGGGAAGAGAGGGAGGGGGCTGCTGATTTAAGTGTGCCTCCCCTCAGCGGGGAGCACCGTGGCAAAATCCAAAGGCTTTGCTTCCAGGGAGCGTGTTCTTCCCACCAGGGCCTGCTTGTGCTTCCACAAGCCCTGGTTTTCCACTTTGACAAGCGACTGTCAGTCACGTGCACGTCGCCTCTCCAGAAGTCTCTTCACATCACAGGGTTTCTTCAAGGACTCCTTGAGTGATGTCTGGTACCTCGCAGGGTGTCCTTCCCGGTCTGATGGGAGATGCTAGCCAACCCGAGGCTCTTAATCTGTGGGACTGGAAGGAGCTTTCAGTTGGGAGAGATGCCTCGACTTCCCCCAAAGAGGGTCACACGTTCTGTCTCCTCAGCCTCTCAGCTTGATGGAAAAGTCCTTCTTGGCTGTACAGTTGTCTGCATCTAGCTCCTCGTGGAAACTCCCAGAAGGACAGCACCACCCTGTTTGGTGCTATGCTCCAGGGCTCTGAAAATAGAGCTGTTCATGAAGCCTCCTGTTTCCTCCCAGGACCTCACATCTGGGCCTTTGCTATCTCTCTCTCTCTATTCTCCAAGTAGACCAGCACCCGCCTGCTTTTGTGATTATGTATTCAAAGAGAAACACTTCTTTTTTTAATTTTTTTTTTTTTTCAGAGGGATGAAAAAAACAGCAGTAGAAGAGTCTGCCTGGATTTCTGTTTATTTGCCTGGGCTGGGGGAGTGGAGGGGCAGGGCAGTTGGTCTGGAGGTGGAACGCAAGTCTTCCTCAGTGGGCCGGAGGGGTCAGCGCTGTTCTCCCCCGTGGGGCAGTGCAGGAGATTGGCCCCACACATCAAACCCCAGTGTCCCTGGACTTCCGACCACAGCCTGAGGATTTGTGCATTTCCTGGGAAGCCTGAGAACAAAGAACATCTTAACAATTTGGGGAAGTAACTGAGTAGGAAACTGTTTTCACTCCAGAAAGAGAGGATTTTAAAACTGTGCTTCTCTTTTTAATGAGACATCTCTGTCTTTGCATACACCCAAGCAGCTGAGGTCTAAGGATGTTTGTGAATAGTGGATCCTTAGGCAGACTTTGGAGTTGTTTAGTCTGGACAGCAGGAAAATAAATTTCATACAGTGAGACTGACTTTGTTAAAATGATGAGGAAGGGCTTCAACGCAGTGGTGCCTTTCCTCAGCTCAGTCGGTTAAGCCTCCAACTCTTGTTTCAGCTCAGATCATGATCTTGGGTCGGTGTCGAGCCCCGCAGTGGGCTCTGTGCTCAGTGTGGAGCCTGCTTGAGATTCTCTCTCCCTCCGTCCCTCTTACTCATGCTGTCTCTCTCTCTTTCTAAGATAAATAAATAAATCTTATATATTAAAAAAAAAAAGAAGGTAGATTAAATTGGCAATTGGTATCAGCTCCTAATCTATTTTTTGGAATAATATTTTCAGCAAGCCTAGTTTTAGTTCAAATATCCGTTTTATAAAGCAATTTTCAATTAGTCCTATACCTCTATCCCCCATTTTTCTATACCCTATGACTTCAAGTACGTACGTTCGAGTTACTTGGTGTTTTATAGAAATGTACCCCCTCTGTAACATGGGGCTCCACTCTGCTTTGCTTAACAATTTATTTTTTTTCTCTTGAACATTTCTGAATATTCTCTCCCTTAAAGATTTTGTTACTTTTGGCGGAACAGTGACTTCCAAAAGCTCAAATAGAAAGAACAAAAGCCTTCACAGATTGGATTTAACAAAATCCTATTTACTGAAATTGCCTGTATATGGAAGAAGCGAATACTGTACTTCTTCATTTGCTCTTATCAAGGCCACGTTCCCAGGGAACCGGTACGGCTGAGAATGGCCCTGGCTTTTCCTTCCAGGAGGGACTGCTAAATTGCCCATAAATTCTAAGCATTTTTATTCCCTTTTAAGAGTCTCAGGCACCTCTGTCTTTCCATGACTCTTCTGTTTACTCTCCCTGCTTTCTTTTTTTCTTCCCTTCCTTTCTTCCTTCCTATTTTAATTTTATTCAATACGGTTTTTTAAAAAAATCAGGAATAGATGTTGAATTTTATTAAAGACCTTTTTAGCATTTACAGAAGTAATTATATGCTTTTTCTTCGGGTCTGTTAATATAGTGAATTATATTAATGGATTTCCTTTTATAATGAACAATCCTAGGCTATGCTGTGTAATATTTTCTTAATTAGGATGTTAGATTCTGTTTGCTTATATTTTATTAGGATTTTTGCAGTATATTCTTTAAAAGATATTGGTCTGAAGTTGTGTGTGTTTCTTCATCAGGTTTAGATATTAATATTGCTCTTGCATTATTAAAATGCAAAAACTTGGAATTTTCATTTGTTTCTCCTACACCCTGGAGAACAAGCTACATAGCATTGGAATTATCTAGTCTATTAAGAAAGCTGTTAGAATTCCCCTGTGAAACCATCTGGGCCTATTTTCTTGTCCCTCTTTCTTCATTTCTTCCTTGGTAATTGTTCTGTTCAAGTTTTATATCTCTCCTGAAGTCAGTTTTGCTAACATGCATCTTCCTAGGAAATCCTCCATTTTTTTTTCTTTTTAAAGATTTTATTTATTTATTCGACAGAGAGAGAGATCACAAGTAGGCAGAGAGGCAGGTAGAGAGAGAGGAGGAAGCAGGCTCCCTGCTGAGCATAGAGCCTGATGTGGCCTCGATCCCAGGACCCTGGGACCATGACCTGAGCTGAAGGCAGAGGCTTTAACCCACGGAGCCACCCAGGCGCCCGGAAACCCTCCATTATATCCAGTTTTCAAATTTATTTTTCATTGAGTTGTGCAAAGTATTTCAATAATTTCTTCCACGTCAATCATATTCCCTTCATCCTTGGCAATTCTTATTTTATATATCGTGTTGTCTTGATAGATGAATAAAGGGTTGCTTTGTTGATTTTCCTCAAAAAGAGCAAAATTTTAGAGATTTTGGTGGGAAGATAAGTGAAATAGGTGAAGGGGATTAAAAGTACACATATCACAGTGAGCACCGAACAGAGTATTGTTGAAACACAATATTATATACCTGAAACTAATACAACATTGTATGTTAATTATACTGGAGTTTACAAAAATAAAAGTTTTTTTTAAAAAGCAAAATTTTAATTTATTAGTTCTATCCTTTTTCTGTTTTATGCTTCTGGACTATCTTCCTTTATTATTTATTTCTTTATGCTTGTTTGCTTTGTTGCTTTTTTTCTAGCTTCCTTGCAGGAAGTCAACCCACTTACTTGTATGAACTGATGGCTGTAAAACTGAATTTTTCTGTGAACATTGCTTTAACTGTGTCTAAAAATTCTGACACGTAGTGTTTTCACGGTTCATTTTTCAGAATTTCTGAAATTGATTGGTACTTCTTCTTTCACTCGATAGTTGTTGAATAGAGAATTCTTAGTGGAATTTTTTGGTTTTTTATTTTATTACCAATTTCTGATTTTATGGCTTTATTATCGCAGAATTTTGTTTATATTCTTTCAGTTTTGTGGAGGCTTTCCGTGTAGTATAATTGTTGGTCAGTTGTTGAGAACGTTCCACACGCACAGGAGAGGAGAGCATATTCTCTCTCGTTGTGTTCTATAGATCCCCTGTCTACTTACTTCCTACCGTTTGCACCATCTTCCCTGAAAGTGGTATGGTCTGCAGCTCTTCGTCTTGGGGTTATAAGTTCGAGCCCCATGCTGGGTGGTAGAGATTACTTAAAAGAATAATATCCTAAAAAAAAAAAAAAAAAAGTGGTATGCTAGCATCTCTTGTTATTGGTGTTTCTGTTTCTCCTTGCAATTTCCATCCTTTCCATTATATCAAGCATGGACAAACTACAGCCTGTAGATCCATTGTTTATTCCTGTAAATGAAGCTTTATTGGCCTATGGCAATGCATGTTTATTTACATATTGTTTGTGGCCGCTTTCCTGCTACAAAGGCAGGTTGAAGTAGTTCTAACAGAGAGTGTATGGCCTGTGAGCTTGAAGTATTTACTGTCTTGCTCTTAAAGAAAATTTGTCAACCCCTGTACTCTGTGAAGTTACATGGATGTTCGTATTTATTGTATCTTTGATGTCAATTGTATCCTTTAGCATTATAAAGTAGCTTTCTTTGTCATGGCCAGAATTCCACCTAATTTGATGTCAGGATTTTAACTCTCGCTTTCTTTCTCCTTTCCAGTTGACTTATATAGCTTCCTTTTTTAGATATTCTGAATAACTTTTAGTCATGTATTTTATATACAGCATGGGTTTGTTTTGCAATAAAACTTGAAAGTATTTTTGTTCTAATAAGTGAGTTAAGCTCTTATACGTGGATCAATTTGTTAAACATTTAAGGTAAAAACAAGTTTTGTATACATTATTTGAAGACTTTTGAAGGTACTCTAGTTTAAGTAATGGTAACATTAATCCAAAACAGGTAATGATAACTTAGATTTTTGTGTTTTATTTTGGAAACTGTTGCTTTCCCCTGGAGTGTGTGTGATTAGCAGTACCGTAGATTAACTGTAATTAGCAGATTACCATACCACTGATTAGCAGTTGTATGGTGATCTGCAAACAAACTTGAAAAGAAAATGCAACAGAATTATTGCTTAAATTGATGGTACTTGTCACAGAAGTTAAAAGGCAGAGTTTACATCTTGGGTAACTAAAAATTAAGCCAAGTAGAAAAATTTCCAAAAAAGATTTGTTAACTTGCTCTTAATTCATTTTCTGCTTATACAGTTTTAGTGCAAACACTTATTGATTCTGCTATTTGCTGAGCCCTGTTTTAAGGACCTAATGACACAAAAATGATTCTAAGCAATATCTCTCACTTCAGGAATCTGTTGTCTAACATGGACCATGAGGGACGTCATTTTCATATATACATTTTTTCCCTCTTAGAACTGGCCATTTTCCTTTCAATTAGTCTGGGATCTTTGGGATTTCTCCCCTCTTTCTTTGGATGGCAACTGAGCTATATTGTACTTTCTCTCATGCAGGGCAGCCACAGACCACAATGTGGATAATACAACAGAAATACTCAGGGAGTGGTTGAAAAATGTACAGAGATTCTATCACTATGTGGAGTGGAGGCCTATGGATGAACCAGAGTGAGTAGAAAGACCACCTTTTGGGAACTTTATTTACCCCACTTCCCTTTACCAGTTTTCCAGTCATTCAAGTGTCTAATCTTCGAGGCCCTTATGACTGCTTGGTTATCTCTGTATCTAGTGAGTTACAAGGGCCTGCCATTTCTCCCTTTGACAGATCTTCATATTACTCCCGCAGCCACCAGCCAAGTTCAGGTACTCCTTAGTTCACAAATTGCCA
The DNA here is from genome assembly GCF_002288905.1 of Enhydra lutris kenyoni. NCBI lineage: Eukaryota > Metazoa > Chordata > Mammalia > Carnivora > Mustelidae > Enhydra > Enhydra lutris. The sequence goes on along the minus strand of NW_019154108.1, from coordinate 19,886,621 downwards.
CAGGATATATTTTAAAATATTGATATTATTTCCTCTTATTTTGTGTATGTCTTGATATTTGCTGGATCATAGTGAAAAGTTGGCATATTTTTATATATACCATGTTATTTTACTTATCATATTTTTATCATCATCCCATAGCAATAATTTAGGGGTTTCATTATTTTTATGACTGCATAGTATCCATTATATGGATGTACCATAATGATAATGAGTAGTCAGTCCCCTACTGATGGGCATTTAGGTCATTTCTTCCTTTAACCATAGCAATATCTTGGTTGTTTCCATCCTCAAGATCCTCCTACATATCCTACTGTCAAATCAACTTACCTACAACACTAATGACGTGATTCAATTTCTCTGTTAAAAGGACTCCAGTGGCTCTCCAGTACCCACAGAATAGAGTTCAAATTCTTTAGACTTACACTTTTTAAAGATTCCATGAACTTAACACCAACAGCGGTGCACCCATATCTCTTGCTTCTTCCCAAAAGAAAACTGCTTTGTCTAGAATGTTCCTTTTATTTTCAACCCCAAGCTGTTACCCATGCAAGTTTGTTCTCCAGGAAAGCCCTTTCTTTCTGTCTTTGTAACCAGCTCTTATGCCAAACACCACCTACTACAGAAAACTCTTCCTAATCATTCCAGCTACAAAGATCTACCTTTTTCTCAATACTTGTATTGTTTATTTCCTACATCATCTTTTTGACATAGCAATACATGCAACTAACTTTGTTAATTAACTGTGTAATTTATGTATTTCTTCGAAGTGATTTTTGGGTTCTTTGGCAGAGGTTACAGTATATAAATACTTCATATTTTTCCCCAGTGCTATGTTCTTGGCAGGCACTAAATTAATACTTGTTGGATAAGCAAATGAGCAAATGACAACATGAATAAGTGTATTTAAAACCAACTATTGTAAATGTTCCCAAGGCTACTGCAATTCTAGCTTAAGAAATTGTAGAAGTAGAATAAATTGAGTTGCTTGAATTTTTGCTCAGGATAAATCATTTGCTGAAAGCCAAATTTGTATAATAATAATAATAATAATAATAAATGCAATTCCAGAACAGATTTTTTTAGTCTTTTTATATGTAATAGTTTTATTATATATGTATACACATATTTTTCAAATCCCAGCATATGGTCCATAGATCAAACAAAATTTACCAATGAAATTTGAACACTATAAAATATTTTGAATGCTTTTTTGGAGTTTCTTATAATGGAATTTGGCCTAACTAGAACAGCCAAAAAGACTATGTAACTACCTTGCACCCTGGTAATTTTCTCTATTCCCAGATCCTGACTAAATATATTGAATGTCAAGGTCAGTGTGAAAAATATTAGTGAAGGCATTTTGGGGGTAATATATTGAGAAAAACAGGACTCCACTGATTTTCAATGAAGCAATAATTGGAAAGACATCTTGGGCCCTGTACAGGACATAGTTTTGTTAATATGATTTATATAATTATGTTTTCGTGATTACATAGGTATGTATAGTTGGCATATTGTTTATTTCCTATAGCTAGAGCAGCTAGAACTTGAAATGGCTACTGTGACAGTATCAACACCCACACCAGTTGGAAGCTTTCCGAAGGGTTCTTGAGGGTATGCCAAACCCACTTACTAACATGGCCATGTGAGAGTTCTGCCCTGGCTGTTTTGTAGGTGTTGATAGAGATTCCAATGATATTATGCATCTGCTCCATGATCTCACTCTCCTGGGATAAGTCAGTCTGTTCAGCTCTGTGGAGTTCTTTACTGATACTTGATCAAGTAATTTTAACTTTGTTTTTTTCTGGGAAATTCATCTTTTTATGCTGCAAAATCTTTAAATTTATTTGATGGCAGAATATTTTAAAAAGTGCTTAGGAATATGAACTTTGGGGTTATGCCTGGTTTTAAATTCTGGCCGTGCCCCTTATTAACTGTGCAGCATTAGGCAAATGACTTGACTACTCAGAGCCAATTTCCTTGTCTGTGAAATGTACAAGGTACTAATCTTGTAAGGACTCTGTAGGTTCTTCTTAGAAGCCACTGAACTATTTCATATAAAGATTCTTGTGTACAGTAAGCCACAGATTACTTAATCTCTGCTTCCTTATCTGTAATATGTTGAAGATGATAACAATAATAGTACCTACCTCCTAGGGTTGATGGAAGCTGAAATGAGTGCATATTAACATTTAGGACAGAGCCTGGAATATATAGGCACTCAATAATTATAACCTATGATTGTTATTATTACTATTATTATTATTATTATTATTATTATATTTTAGGTCTTACCCTGATGAAATTGGACCAAAGCATTGGCCAGGCTCCCGATTTGCCCATGTGATGAAACTACGGCAGGCAGCCCTTCGAACTGCGAGGGAAAAATGGTCAGACTACATTCTGGTAAAAAAAAGATGTTTGATTTCTTGACAACTCTTATCTAGAATATGTCTAAATCAATTGTCTGAAACTTGAGACTATGGAAGCCATTCAAACAACCTTTTGTTTAAGAACCAACTCCCCCACTTCTTTTTTTTTTTTTTTTTTAAAGTAGGCTCCATGCCCAGTGTGGAGCCCAACACAGGGCTTGAACTCAGGACCCTGAGATCAAGACCTGTCAAGACTTGAGCTGAGATCAAGAGTTGGAGGCTTAATTGACTGAAACACCCAGGAGGCCCTCCTCCACTTTTTAATAAAGACACAGGGGAAGACTTGGGGAACTCCATATTGGGGTACCTGGATTTCATCTCAAAACTCTCTTGACATGAATTTTCAGTGAGAAAGCAAAAAAAACTCCTGGATTATTTGATCTCTTTCATGTAATAGGGATAAGAGACTCTAAATCCTTTCAGTTCATAGGGAATGCTCAGGAAGATTCTTTTTTGTTTTTTAAAGATTTATTCATTTATTTTAAAGAGAGAGTGAGTGAGGGGGCAAAGGGAGAGAATCTTCAAGCAGACTCCCCACTGAGCATGGAACCTGACCTGGAGTCCAGTCTCAAGACCCATGAGATCATGACCTGAGCCAAAACTAGGAGTCAAAGGTTTGCTGACTGAGCCACTCATGCACACCCCTCCCCACCTTTTTAAAAGATTTATTAGGGAAGATACTTAATAACTCTTCAGAAATTTTTTTCAGTTACAAAAAACTAATTCTTTAAAAAAAGATTCAAATTAACAGCTCCAAAACTCCATTCCCTTTTATTCCTCAGTGATTTGGGGGATGTCATCCCTCTATTTTTAAGAGACAATGGATTCTTGCTTACAGTAAATAGCATGTCCATCAGCATGCTTGTGGCCATTCCCTGACCCCCACTTCTCACACAGGGGATGTTGTGGGCTGAGATGGGTGCTCTGCATCCAGTGGTTTTGGTAGCACAGCTGAGGAACCCAGAACTCAGGGCACCCACTGCATTTATAGCAAGCAGTAAGCAAACATGTTCGTTTTCTGGGAAAAATATGTGACTTCGTCTTTCAAAGTTACCAGCTTCACAAACAATCCTGAGAAATAGCCCAGTTAAAGGAGGAGTCAGGGCTCTGCAGCCCTGGAAGGGGAATGGCATCTCATGCTTGGCTTCTTGGTTGCTCCTAATTATGTTGGGTTCTCGTGGAGAGTTTCACTCTGTGGAGAGGTTCCATCACTTTTCTTAGAACTTTGGGAGCAGTCCAGAAAAATGCTGGACTTAATGATAAAAATCAGTGTTATCTTCTGTCCTTGTCCTCTAGGAACCTAACTTGCTTGGAAAGGAGGACATCTTCCTAGGCTGCAAGTTTTACAGTTGCCATTTCCCTTTTTGACAGGGGCTTTTTTTCCCCACAATCTTCTGGGAATCAAGTTCTTCATCTGTAGCCCCAAAATCCATTTAATTCTTTTGGTGAGCATTTTCCAGGACAATATTACAAATACTATCAAAGCAAACACAATATGGTTTTATTAGACTTGTCAATATCTGCTCTCCATCACTAAACTCTGATTCCTAAAAGGAATACTTTAGACCTATGTCCATCCCAGCCCATAATCACAATAAAAATCAGCCCAATAATTTGTCACATGCATCTGTTCAATACAAATAATTTCATATACATTTTCAAGTTAATGATATTTAACATTAGGGGCGCCTGGGTGGCTTAGTCATTAAGCATTTGCCTTTGACTCAGGTCATGTTCCCAGGGTCCTAGGATCGAGCCCCGCATCAGGCTCCCTGCTCAATGGGAAGCCTGCTACTCCCTCTCCCACTCCCCCTGCCTGTGTTCTGTTTCTTGCTTTCTCTCTCTGTGTCAAATATAAATAAAATCTTTTTTTAAATGACATTTAACATTATAAAGCTGTTTAATTTTCATTAAAGCTTACATATGCTGAGTCCCAAGTTTTTGGGTAAACAGATTGACTATCATAAGAATTTATTATTTGTGTGTGTGTGTGGTAAAATATACATAACACAAAATCTATCATTTTAATTCCTTAAGTGTACAGTTCAGTGAGATTATTTATTTTATATAATAGAATCTATTGTTAAACTATCCCTATATATGAATCAGTGTTAACACTGATTTCTGCTAAAAGAGCAAAAAGTTTCTGCGAAGATAGCTTCTGCTAAGAGAGCAAAAAGTTTCATGGGTTGGTATTACATATGTTCAACAAAAATTATACTTGTAACATTAAAATGGCATTGATGGATCTGTTTTGGGCCATTTTGGCGTTCCTATGGACAACCTAGATAAGCCTGTTCATTTGTACCTAGGTTGGGCACTCAATGAGTGTTTTTGGATGACCCTTTAAGAGCTCTTGGGAGCTATCAGTGGTTATTAACCACAACCAAGGTGTGAGTTGAGTGCTGGTTGAGTGTGAACCCGGTATGGTAACATCGAGTTATTGCTTGGTGCCTTATGCAGAGCTAGACATGTGGACGTGAGTCTAAAGATACGTTTTGTCCAAATGAATGCCATCCGGCCTCAACAAGTTTCAATAAGGAGAACATAAATGACTGGTTCCATTTCTCACAGGCAAGTTTCTGTGATCCTTCAGAAGTGCTGGGTTAGTCTTGAACCTAATACTGAAAAGTACTTTTTCACCTGATATTATCCTTTCCTTTTCCTAGTTCATAGATGTGGACAACTTCCTGACTAATCCACAAACCCTCAGTCTGATGATTGCAGAAAACAGAACCATTGTGGCACCCATGCTGGAGTCTCGGGGCCTGTACTCTAATTTCTGGTGCGGAATCACACCTCAGGCAAGTCTTCTGGCTATGGGTTTTAACAAGGAAGCTGTTATGTCAACCATGGCCCCATTGGCCTTTTTGCTCACTTCCTCCCTTGAAACTTGTGTGTCAGGGTGTTACAGGATAAGTATGTTCAGGAAAAGAAGGAAATCCATGTCTAATGCATAATCCAAGGAGCTCTTTTGTATTAATGAATTTTGAAGAAAATATTCTAATGAACTTACCCTTAGAAGCCTTAACTTAACCAGTAAAACTTACTGATACTTGTACTTTTTTCCTCTCCAATTCTGAGATTTTTTTTTTTAAATAGGACTTCTTGGTATTAAAGCATAAGAACACTATAGAAAATGTTGCAAATGGAAAAAAGCAAAAAAAAAAAATTTTATGTGGCCCACACCACCACTCTAACTTCTTAGATAACATCATGTTGTTAATAACTATATCATCAAGTGGCTGTAATGCAAATTACTTAACCTTTCTCGGAGTTTGAAATTAGTCAAGTTGTTTGCAACTTTTATCTATTATAATGACCATGATGATTAGTGTACATTTTTCTGTATTTAATATTATGTTCTTAGGATAGTCTCTTACAAGTAGAATTACTGAGTCAAAGAGTATACATATTTTGATGACCTTTGATATATGTTGCCAAATTTATCCCCAAAGATGTCTAAGAATCAGAGCTGCTATGGTAGCTGGTTTTTACAAAATTCAAGTGAAACACAACATTTTTTTACATTTCCATCATCTCTCTTTTCCGTTGTAAAATCTTCAAAGTCTAGAACTCTTATAGTGAATGCTTCGAGGTGATTGTATTTTTAAGTCTCTAGTTAATAAGTTAGGTAAACTAAAGAGATCAGCCGATCAAATATGGAATAAAGCTGTGCTAAGGGGGAAAAATGCATGTTAACTGTGTTCTGATGCTCAAAGGGTTAAATTTTGAGTCCCTCTTTTATATTTGGTTTGGTTTTGGATGCAGAATGAGTTCAGGGGTGTGCTGATAAATGTTTGACAACTAGCTCTCTGTTGGGGAAAAGCCCTGATTGGTCACATTTGCCGGTTTTGATAGGGTCGCTACTCCCACCAGGTGAAACAACTTAAATGTTGTCGAAGTGAGGGAAAGTTAAGTAATTGCAGTGTAGCCTCTTGGTGATAGAATGACAAAGAAAATATGCAAAGCTACCGTCTGTGGTATTTTAGAATGGTGGGAATTAACATGATTTTTTTTTTAACAGATTTTAAGCTACCAAAATGTCAGCTGGCTTGCAAAATTTCTGAAATTTCTGACAAACAGTAGCTCTAGCCCACTGTGGGACCAGTTATTTCCTGCAGTTCTGAGAGATCGTGAATGCAGGCTCTCCACATCTCTTTTAAGGAGACGTTCAGTTCGTATTTATAAAAGACATTCAGTTCCTTGGGGATAGGATGTTTTATTAAGTTCATTTAAATTCATACTCTCTCGGTTAATAATCTTCAGTGTTTCACATGGTAGAATCACTCGAGGGCTGTTTTTAATGAGTTATGCGTTGACACCAGGAAAACGGGTGGATTACCCTCATAACTACAGCCTCTAGGTTTTTATTATCTCCTTATTTGCTTTAATCATTAAAAGCTAACAGGAGAAATGTGCTCACTTATTTTGCACAGTAAAATAGAGAGCAACTTAGGGGCAATTCTAATTTGTTCTATCTTTTTTTTGGCTTTCTACCATCCTTAGTCAGACTTCTGCTAGGGTAGGAACAGAAGCAGGCAATGACTTCATAAGCTAAAGGCAGCCCTGGTTTCCAGAGACCTTAAACACAGCCAAAACAAAATGACCCTGGTGTTGTCTGGCCAAGAACAGGAATTATTTATTACCAAAAACATTCATTTTTTTTGTCAAAAAAAGACACATCTGTCACCTCTGCTCTCTGCAGAAGGGGTATTCATTCTCTCTCTCTTTCTTGCTCTCATTTTCTCTGCTTCCTTCTGCTCACACTCAGGAGTTTCAGTGATTCATCGTCATGAGTTTTCCAAACTTCTCATTCTGAGAATATTATTCCTAAGTAGTCTAGAACTTTGTATTTGACATGTGTTCTTAGGCAGTCCTTCAAAAAACCAGTGTTGCCTTTATCCCTTGGAAGAATGCTCATGAACTGAAGGATGTTAAGCAATCCTTAAATTGAAGGCTAATAAAACTTTGTAGCCATAATACTACTTCACGTAATGAATTACAGTTATCAAAGGAGCTTCACAGACCTTATCACGTGTGGTCCATTCTGTAATCCCACGAGACAGACCAATCAGCCCTTAATCCCATTTTTCAGGAGACAAAAGTCAGCTCAAAGTGGTTAAACAGGGACTGAGATCAAACAGCTAAAGGAAGGTTAAGATGATTCTAACACTCCCATCTTTCAAATTCTTAATTTGTGATCCTTCTACGTCATCACATGGTCAGTGTTAGGGTGAGCTCAGCCAGAACAACTTAGACCTTGAAGGAAATGTTGCAGAGATAGAAGAGGCTGCCGTGCCTAACGTGTGGGCGCTGACATTTCAGCAGAAAACGTGACCATAAAATAAGGTGACAATCAGTGAATATGGGAGAAGTTCTCTGTCCGCGGAGTATTGTGACTCCCTTCAAGGTACTGGCTCACACTCATTCCGTGAGCCTCGAACATTTTTGGAAATGCCTTTCAAAGCTTCCACATCCATGTAACAACTTCTCACATACATCATACATCATCACCTTTTCTGGAACAGAGTTGAGCTTTGGCAACAGTCAAGATATAATGAGTGCCACTAGAGTGGAAGCTCCCGTGGATGCCATATTTCATGAGGGCTGAGACCGGGGATGCCTGTTCACTGCTAAGTCTCCAGCATCTAAACACAGTGCCTGGGATCCAGCAAGCGCCCAGTAGATGTTTCTTGAATAAGCAGTTAAGTTTGGGGGGAAACCAAGCTGGGTTTTTCCAAGCCAGCGTGTTCAAAACCACAGAGTAAGGAGGTTGGTTGTCCTGTGTGCTCATCCAGAAAGAACTTTCTAAAGGCGAATCCCCAAAAGAGTGTGGAGCAGGGGCAGCTTCACCAGAATATTGAGTAAGTAACTGCACGGAAGGACCCTGTTTCTATGTTTAAGTACTGCATATTTCGTTAAAAATATTAGCCACGTAACGTAGTAATTTTAGTATTAGCCAATATTTTTTTGATGCTTTCTGGGTGCTAGGCACTATTCTAAGCGATTTTCAGATTTTACCTTACCAAATTTTTACAGGCAAGCCCATGGAGTAGACCGTGTCATCGTTCCTGGTTTACAGATGAGGGAATAGACACAGCAAAGTTGAGTCACCTGACCGGTACCTCCAGAAAATAAGCTGCTGAGATAGAATTTGAACTTGGGCAGCCAAACACCAGAACCTGTGCTTTTAACTGCTCTGCCCCACCACCTTTTAATACTTACCCTTCACATTCAATCATACATCCACATAAAATATACTTTCATGAGATCATTAAATCCAGAGATAGGCTGTAACCAAAATTATTTCTGATAACAAGAACCTTGAAGTGTTATTTTCTTTGCAAATAGCATTGCTTGAGCTCTGTTGGAAATTCCTAGGCTCAGATAAGAAGAGGGAAATGACTCTGCTTCGGGATTTCTCCTTAACTCTGGTGGTGGCTCGGAAGGAAGGAGCCTAGCGGAAGACTGGGAAAGATGAAGGTCTCAGATCTGAGAACAAAGCCCACCTATTTCTCTTTTCCAGGGCTTCTATAAACGCACCCCAGACTACCTTCAGATCAGAGAATGGAAGAGGATGGGCTGCTTTCCCGTCCCCATGGTTCACTCCACCTTCCTGATTGACCTCAGGAAGGAAGCCTCTGACAAGCTGGTGTTCTATCCCCCACACCAGGACTATACCTGGACCTTTGATGACATCATTGTCTTTGCCTTCTCCAGCCGGCAAGCAGGTACTGGTTGTGTTCAGTTGTCCTGTCACCATGGAAACACTGCGAATACCCAGCTCCTTTGTTTTGTGCATCTTCGTATAAAACGGGCCTATATAAACCTTTCCTTTCATGTGGTATTAGAGACACTTATTTGCAATTCAGGACTATCTGTTGCTGTCCCTGCGAGCACCAATGACCAAGAGCCAGGGCTGGCCCCTCCTCAGAAATCCACTCTCTCTTTTTTTGACTACTGGGGAGACAGTGCTGGTGGCAGCCACCACGAGCAGGTGATTTCTTCTCTGTGATGCTGCTGCGTCATTCTGTTCCCTACAGGAATTTTTAATTATTTAGGAAACTGTGACAGAAGCCCGAAACAACACTGGCAAAGACCCCAGGCTTTAAAAATAGAAGTTCATCTCTTCTTTAAAAAAGTCTGAACTGGCAGAGTGGCTCTGTTCCCCAAAGTTTTCAGAGCCCCTGGCTCCTTCTCTGTTGCTTCTCCATCCTCCAGGAGTTTCACCCCTAACTGGATGACCCAAGACAGCTCATCTCTATGGATGCGTTCTAGCTAGTGAGTGTAAGTTGGAGAGGGAAGGGCACTCTCATTTAAGCACTTGAACGTGTCACTTCCATGCATGTCCCCTTAGCCAGAACTTAGTCACAGGTCAACACATAGCTGGAAGCAGGGCTCAGAATGTGCTTTTGATTCTATGCAATCTAGAGCCCCAGTTCTTTTACTCTAAAGGAGGAGGGGATAGATCTGTGGAGGTAACCAGCGGTTTCTGCCACAGTCCCCATGCAAGGAAAGGCAGAGCCAGAGTCTTTCACGAACCACTGGAAAACATTTCCAGTGGGGTCGGTAGGCTTTTTGAGGATGAAAGTCAGTAGGAGGGTAAGTCATTTCTCTTGTGTCACCCTGCACATGCCATCAGGGAGGCTTTCATTCATTATGGCAACTCAGCAGGAAGATATACGACATTCCTCAAGCAAGGCTGTAATCTCAAGATCACTGAGACCTTCGACCTTCCTGAGAGAAGTCAGGTCCCACTATCCATGAGCCAGAAAAGTGCCACTTCACCACCAACAAAAGTGAGCTTAGAAACCAGACAGGTGGTGCATAAACTCGTGTGGCCATGTACATTAGGGGGGATGGGATCAGGACCCCAGGAAACTGAGGCAGGTTGCTGGCAGGTAAGAATGTTGATACCAGCTCAAGCTATAGCGCACACATCAGGCCATCTTTAAAGCCATCCGTATCCCACTCATCAGTTGTAGACTTGGTAGGAATGAGAATATTTGGTGGAAATGGGGAAGGCTGATTATTTTCTCTTGGCTGCTAGAGCCATTTAGGTGCTTGGGACAGGTGTAGGCGTTCTTGAACCCTGGGTCAAGGCCAAAGCTGGGTTCCTATCCTCATCTGGATTGGGAGTTTTTATGAAGGTTCTTGGGTCAAAGTTAATGGAAACTGCCTTTTTAAAACTCCATCGGTGATTTGCTCTGACTTCTCCAGGATGGGAAGCAGACTTGGGACCGTCTCATTCCCTTGGGTTGTGCCAGTCCCTTTGCTTCCAAGCCTGCAGTAAGGATGTTCCAAGAAAGTGAACTGTTCACAATTACAGTAATGGCCTTTGCCTAACAGAGCCCTCTTTGATAGTGCATAAGGTATTATTGTGACCCAAGCACTCAATTATTAGGATTTTTTTTTTTTTTTAAATCAAGAACTGGATTTGGGACTGGAGAGTGACATGGGCTCAGTAGGAATTTTTCATCTCTGTCCTTTGCTTGGCCTGTTCACTCAAACTTCCTTTTTTTTTTTTTTTTTTTTTTTTTTTTTTTGTGGGTCAGACTCCCATAGGCCTTCCCAGGACATTGGAAACAGGTGGAGAGGCCCAAAGCTGTCTGGTGATTCAACAGGGGAGAGAGGAGGTAGAAGAGAAAGGAGAGAGAATCAATACCCTAGGCCTTGCCTTCATGCCTGGCATCGTGTTAGGCTCTGTGTTACTGGGGGAGATAAGGTCTTCCCATGTGGAAACCTTGGTAGTAGTTGTGAGGCAGGACAAGCTGAGGTCACACCTGTGGCATAAACCATGAACGCATCAGGGGTCAAGCAGGAAAGAATTACTGTCATTTGGGGGAAATGAAAGAGCTTTCCTGACAGTCCTATGGCTCCACGGTGGCACTTGAACTTCTCTAGAAGTATTTCCAGGAGAGACAAGAATGAGCCCGGGAGCCCTGTACGGCCCACGGGAGCTTTGGAGATCCAGAGCAAAGCACTCCCCTTCTCCCCTGATGAAAGATGATATTCATTCTCTTATTCTCACTCTGTGAAGCTTCCGAGCTGTGTTTCACCCATTAAAGCTCATTTGTAAAATGTTCGAAAAGCAATCAAGAGCCTGCAGGTACCCAGCAGGACTGTCTAACCGCAGACCTTGATCCTTAACCTTTCACCTCTAACTCCAGTCATCGCCACATGTGGTGGATGAGTGGGAGGGGCAATCCAAGTGTGCTGGTGCACTGGGGAGTTCCCACTCATCTAGCCCCGGAGGGGAGCATAGGGGTCATAGACAAGTCTCTGTAGCTATAAGAAAGCCAAAGTCAGGAGTTCACTTCCCATTGTGGCCAGGGATGTGGGCTTTGTATCGTGGCCACAGGAGCCATCTCCAGCACCAGCCAGTCAGTCATCTTCTGAATGTCTGCTGTTGAGTCAAAAAAAGCAAGAGATGTGGGTGATGGGCAGGCAGATTTGCCTCCTACATGGCACTGGTAATCAACATGCCTCCCACGTGCAAGAATGGCAACTCAGAGTTAGTTCTGGTTCTGAGACTTGGCTTCAGAACCCTGGGCAGATAAGGTCCCCTTACTTGGCTTTGGCTCTTTAGAGACCAAGGTTTCATGCTAATGACTTACTGTGTGACCTTGGACAAGTCATAGCCCTTCCGAATCTGATTTGTCATCAAATCAATTAAAAATAAGCATATCAATTTGCTGTTTAAGGTACTATGTGAGCACAAGAAAATGTATGATATTTTCACAAGACAAGTACAGAGCTTTGAGGTATAGTTTCATTTATCGTTCTTTTCTGAAGGGACAGAAAATTTTCTCTAGTAGTAGCTTTCACTGAGAGTACCAGATTCCTTCATAGACTTTAACTAATGACCAACACATTTCCTTTAAAAATGTTTATGGTTTTATCAAGTTACCCATGTATGTAGTTCAAAGAGTTCAAAGAGTGTTCCAAGATTTATTATAAAATTAGAAGTCCCCTACACATTACCCCCCTGTACCAACATTCCCCTCTTCTAGAAGACAGACACCTAACTCTAATAGATGGTGGTAGATGTGTAGTATTATATCTGTGCTTCTAAATAATGTGCTCATGTTGCTACTTCTCGATTCTCTGATTTTGCTTGAGGCATTATGGATTGACTGTCCACTATGGAAGGTGAGGAGTTAGCTCTCTATCCTCCCTGTGCCCCCTCAGTGCAAACACATTCTCCCCTGCCCTCTTGATAGAATTATATGGTGATTTAAGATAAATCATGGCCAGTGTTTTTGTTGTTAGAGTTATGTAATGAACACTAGGCATCATAAGCAACTAATGAATCATTGAACTCTGCATCAAAAACTAATGATGTACTATTGAATTGAATTGAATTTAAATTAAAAAATGTTTTTAATTAAAAAAGAAAAAATAATAGAGTGATGCAAACCTAATTCCAAGCTGAGCCACTTATAGACTATGTTAATTTTCCTTCCATCTTTAAATTAAAAATGGCCTTTTTGGGTTTTGCTTAGTTTTATTATTCCTTATACAATCTAAAACTAAGCTCTAATTGTCTAAAACCTCTCTTAGAATGGTCCGATTTTTCAGATGTTCTTTTTGCATGATTGTGAAGATGTCTCTCCTGGAGCCTTCAGATGTGCTCGCATCTGAGTGGTACCACACCTACTGACCCCAACCCCAGACACCCTTCCCCTCCCTCCCATAGGGACGCCCCTGTCAATTATGTCTCAGGTCTTCCTTGTTTTCTGTGATCCACTCCCTCCTCTTCTCCTCCCCTTTACTCCTCCCCCACTTCTCTTTTTCCCGCATCATCCAGTTGCTTTTTGAGAAAGTGCGATAGTAAATAATACATATAACCTTGCCTGTGTGAAAATACCTTTCTTGTCCCTCCACATTTGATGGACAGCTTCTCTAGGTCTCCTTTCCCTTTTTACTGAAGCTTTGGAAAGGTGAATGGTAAAATGAGTCACCTAATTAGGATCGAGAGGCAACTGAAACATGAAATCACTTTCCTTCCATTTCCTGATCTCATCATAACTTTGCAAGAGGCTACATTTGGGTTTGAAGCGCCTCAGAAGCGTTTGCGTGGGCAAACAGCAGAATTAGTGAGTTCACTTGGAGAAGCAAGAGAAGCAACCATGCATCTTGGAACAGCCCTGATTTGAGCCAGATTCAGTAAAGAGGAGGATAAAGGCCCTTTTCTTTCCCCCGTTCTTCTCTGTTAATGCCATGAGACAGCTTCACCTGATTTGGCAGGTGATAGAACTGACTGGAGGAAATTTCATCTGCACAACATAGAGAAGTCACTATGCAGGTAATTCTGTGTCTGGAAAGCATAGATGATTACAGCAATTAACCAGTCCGAAGCTTGGACCCATGGACCAGAGCTTGGCAGACTCATCCTTTGAATTAAGCAATCTTTTCATTAGGCAGGACTGTCAATTGTTGGATCTCTATGAGACCATCTTGATTCCTATATTCCCAGCTGTCTGGTTAAACAGAGGTGCTAGCAGCTCTTGGAGTTAACCATATGGGGCCTGGAGACCCAGTGTTGAATACAACGGGGCTGGCGCATATTTCTGGTATTGCTACACTGCGGATCCTTACCAGGACTTGAAATGCAGACTTTGTCCCTTTATGAATCTGTTATACAAGTTTCACATCTCTTGGTTGGCTCCCAATCCATGCCTGCTAAGAGAAGAAATAAAACCATGGAGACGCCATGGAGAATTCTAAATTTCCTTTGTTTTTTGTTCTTCGTATGCCTAGATTAAGCTTTAATAATCTGTCAGCCTCGCAGGATCTTCCTGTTGGCTTTCATATCAAATGTGGGTTTTATTCCTCATTTTCTTGTTATTTCCTGTAGGCGGATTACAGTGTTCCATTCTGTTCTCTGGAATGGGAATTGCTTGCCTTCTTTGATCCCTTCATGCCTTTCGTGTTCATTTTCAGATCACGGGGATGCTTTTTCTTCGGAGAGAAAAAAATCAATTTCCTCTGAGCTGAAGAATGGCCCATGGTTTTTATTAGCCTCCAATGCTGTGTTAAATTTTCTTAATAAAGAGCATTTTTGAGGTCTACAGACAGTGTCTGAAACAACTACTGTTCAGTTTCAGTGCCAAACTCAGCTTCAGCCACAGTCTAAGGATTTTGGGGTCTCTGTGTGTGTGTGTGTTTCCCCTTAGTTGTCTCTAGAGAACTAAGAACTGTGTTTTCTGATTGGTTGCTTTTTTGGTGTCTTGGGTCCTCAGGCATCCAGATGTACGTCTGCAACCGAGAGCACTACGGCTACCTGCCCATCCCCCTGAAGCCCCATCAGACCTTGCAGGAGGACGTCGAGAACCTCATCCACGTGCAAATAGAGGCGATGAGTGAGTGACCCCAGAACCTGGGGGATGCCTCTTGTTCCCTTGCCACTGTGATCATACCAGCCCTTCTTCCCCTCCCCCAGGACTGAGATCTCACAGCCATCAGTCTGCCTTGGCTGAAACATTCACTTGTTCATTCGTTCTTAAACTTCTCCTATGTGACATATGAATAGGACAAGGTCTGCCCTCGACAAGCTTCCAATCCGGGTGGCGAAGCTGGGCACACAGGAAATACATCTCACACAAGGTCTTAAGAGCTAGAATGGTGTTTTGTCACGTGGATCCGAACTCTAAACTTTTACTGCTTTCTAATTACATGGCTTTGGAAAAGCAACCTAACCTCCTTAGTTGTGAAATGGAGATAAAGCCTTAGGGCTTGGGAGCAAATTCTCCATGATATATATAAAAAGTCCAATAACAATAATTTGACTTCAACTTAATAATAGCTTATCATGTAACAGATACTAGGCAAGTATTTTTTGTCTGTAGTCTCATTAATCCTTACAACACTCAATGAAAGGGTTTTTATTATCCCCATTTCACAGATGACAAAATGGAGGTAGAGAGAGGGCCAGCAACTTGCTAAACAAACAGTGAATTGGGACTTGACACAATCTTGCTACCTGCAAAGCTCATGTCCTTTATCGCTTCTGGGTCTAGCATGATGTCAGAATCAGTAAATGCTCAATTACCGGTTGCTGCACTAATTAGGATGTAGAATGTGCAGTGTGGCTAAAGCAGAAGGTAATGGATAAACTCTGCCTAGGGGAGGATGTTCAAATGGATTCCGAGAGGACGGAATATTTGCATTTCTTTTTCACGTAACATCTGAGAAATTCCATTATTCATCATGGGAGTGTAGGATGTGGTGGGGAGGGGCAGTGGGGATGGTTGGGGAGGCACAGCAGGAAGTAAGGCTGGAAAGTGGGCAGGAACCCAGCCAGAAGGACCTCTAATGTATAAGAAGGTGTTTGGACTTTTCCTGAAAGGAGGGGAACTCTTAAAGACATTTTTTAGCAGAGAATGTCTGATTGAAATCTGAACTTAGAAAGGTCTCTCTCATGGTAAGAGAAGTATGGCTGGAGTAGGGTGGGATGGGGATGGCTGGTCTCAGGCCAGGGGTGAAGAGATCATTTTGGACATTACATGGTAAAATAGGCGATAGATGGTAAGGATCCAAGCTAGGGTAGGACCAGGGAGAATGGAGAGGAAGGAAGAGATTAAGGGAACCGTAAGATATAGGCTTGAAGGGACTCAGCCACAGTCTATGGCTGAGCAAAAGGGAAGCAGAGAAAAGTTTCAAAGTTCTGACTTGAATGCTTTGGGATCACTGTAGGAGTTTTAAATGGTATAGAGCTTGTAGAATAAAGGAGAACCCATGAGTTCATTTTTAGACCCACTGAGTTGCTTGTGAATATCTATTTCCTGCTTCCCAGCTTCAGACAGTAAATGCCTTGTTGATCATATTTGTCTCAAGGTATAGTCCTTTGCCTATCACCTAGTAGGCACCCAGTAAATATTTGTTGAATAATTGAATGAGTAAAAGAATGAATGAGTTTAGGTTGAAATGTCCAGTGAGGAGATGGAGAGATGAATCTATCAAGCCTAAAGACACTGAGTTGAGATTCATCTACAAGATTATGCGACATCCTAGAATTTCAATAAAATAGGAGTGTGAGATGTGGAAGGAAGTTCAAGTAAGAGAAATACTGAGAAGTCCAGTGGATTTTTTTCAGCTAATGCCCATAATGAGGATGATTTTGAAAAGGCTGAATGAGAATTCAGAGTGTTTGAGAAGTAACTGAGAAGCAAGAAAATAGAGAAGAAACACAGTTTTTGTTGTTGTTGTTGTTGTTGTTTTTTAAGAAACATGGTTGGGACCTGAAGGTAACAAAGACAATAACAATTTAAAAGATTCATAAGAGTCCTTTAAATAACAGGCTCTTTTGCTGTATTTACATAAGCTTCTGTTTGCAAAACATCGGTCAGCTCAGTGTACCTGGAGCACATCAGTGGTGCTGAGCAAAGTGCGTCCATAGACTACACTCAGAATGAAGAGGGCAGAGCTCCTGCCATCACAACCTTTGCATGCTGGTGTGCACTGTAGCTTGTAAGCCATCCAGTCTCTCCTCATCTCAGTGTCCCTGGGTTTGAAAAAAGCAACAAGAAACACTACTTTTACAAATATATAGAGAATAATAGGGATAATGAACACAACAAAAAAAAATCCAGCCTTCATGGGGGGGAATGAGAATTGAATAGGGAGCTGCTTCATTGTGACAGTATTTCTTGAACCAGCCTTTAGCAATTTTTTTGTGTGAATTTCTTTAATACATACTGTTTCTGCCTGTTGTCTGTGTTCTAGACAAGGGCAGTATCTTACTGCCTTTTATCCCAATCACCTAGCCCAGTGCATGATATATGGTTGGTATTAAACAACTTGTTGCTGAATGGATGACCAAACCACTGAAAGAACGAACAGGAAATGCATGAAAACTGTATTGCAAAGAGCACTGAACCCGATTCCAAAATAATGAATTTCAAACCAAGCTCTGTCCTTTAGGAAGGGAGAATTCACCTCCTGGAGCTTTGGTTATTTTATCCGTAGAGTAAAGATAATAGCACTTACTTTGCAGGGTTGGGAGAGGCAAATAAAATAATGGGCATCAACTCCATAAAACATTGAAACGTGATTATTAGGGCTCAGTTTGACCTTTGGTTATGGACAGCTCCTTATCACCCCTGTTTCATGGCCATCAGACTTGACTCCAAGTAGATGTCAGCTCAGAGAGGACCAGTGAGATCCTTGCCTTCTCTTGTTTTTCCCCATAGAACTGAGAGCACAGAAACTTCCCTGTATGTAGAAGCACACACATTGTCAATAAAGTTTTTAATTATTATAAATTACAAATATGCACAACACCATGCTATGTAAGTAGAATTCATCTGAGAAGAATCTGTAATATATAGCTCTCATTATTGACCTCCCAGACCATACCAACTCTAGTACCAGGCACTTTATATTTGGCATTTTATTTAATTCTTATATTTACCTTCTTCAGTTATAATTTTGTTAACATTTCAGATTCTGAATTTTAAAAAGTAGAACATAATTGGAGTAAGAAAAATGATCAGAAAAACAAACCTTCGAGGGTAATAATGCAGAAATATAGACTAGAGGGCACTGTAGGATTAAGAAAAAGATTAATGATGAGGGGCGCCTGGGTGGCTCAGTGGGTTAGGCCTCTGCCTTCGGCTCAGGTCATGGTCTCAGGGTCCTGGGATCGAGCCCCGCATCAGGCTCTCTGCTCGGCAGGGAGCCTGCTTCCTCCCTCTCTCTCTGCCTGCCTCTCTGCCTACTTGTGATCTTTGTCTGTCAAATGAATAAATAAAATCTTTAAAAAAAAAAAGAAAGAAAAAGATTAATGATGAAATCATATCTGTCAAGTGTCCTCAGGAAAGATGATCCAGATGTTAAAAGCATTTTGTACAGCATCTGGAATCCAATGGGCATTAAAGAAATGACTGCTAATAGACTATACCAATTTCAGCATTAGAACAAGAATTATATTTATGTACAAACATTGAATGCCTTCCTACGATCTGTGAGTCACTCTATGAAGGTACTGGGGATTCAAAACATTTTACAAACATTCTCTGTTTTGGGTGTAGATATTTAACTGAAGACATAGGACAACCATTAAAAGATCCCAATAGTGCAGTATAGTGCTTTGTAAGCACATATAAGAGTAGTTGGAATTTGAAAGAGGGAGAAATTGCTGTGGGCAGGTGTGTTCTAAGAGTCCACTAAGGCCTGGTGTTTCTCAGATTGGGCTTTGCTAGAAGTTTAAACAGAAGAAGTGGTACAGTGAGGGCACTATAGGCAGAGGAAACAGACCGAGCAAAGATATCATCCAAAAAGCATTTTCACCCTCGAAGAGGGCTGGCTTTGAACAGTAGAAGTAAATAAAATTTGAGGGTTGGAGTGACTTAACTGTTGTGGCCCTTGAATTACCCACCTAAGGCAGAATGTTCATTCTGAAAGCAGTAGAAGACAGGGAATATTTTAGAAGAGAGAGTGGGGCTGTAAGTACTGATTAAACAGTTAACTATATTCCATGCATTGTTCAAGATGCTGGAGATATAGCAGTTAGCAAAATCAGCAGAAACTTCACCATCAATGAATTTATATTCCAACACAGAGAGATAGACAATCTATCAGGGGAGCAGCCACATGAATATTTGGGGGAAGAGTGTTCCAAGCAGAAAGAACTACAGGGGTACCTGGGTGGCTCAGTCATTTAAGCATCTGACTCTTGATCTCAGCTCAGATCTTGATTTCAGGGTCATGAGTTCAAGACCTGTGTTGGGCTTGACACTGGTCATGGAGCCTACTTAAAACAAAACAAAACTAAACTAAACTAAACAACAACAAAAAGCTCCAAAAGAAAAACTATAAAGGCTATTAGGAGAGCTTGTGATGCTCCAAAAACAACAGGCCAGTGTGGTCAGAGTACAGAGGAGTTGAGTAGAAGGAGATGAGGTCATGAAGGAAGAAGTGTCTGGATCAGACAGAGCCTTGTGACCACAGCTAAGAATTTAGATTTTATTTTAAAAGTAATGGGGTAGTGTGTTGGGATGGGGTGGAGAGAGTGGCATAATGTGATATATGCATATAGAAAAATCACTCGGTGGTGTGGACGTTTAAGTATAGCACGAGCTGTACCTCTCTCTTGGTGAGAGAAAATGGTGGTTGGGGTGCTGGCTGTGGCAGGGAGGTGAGGAGAAGCAGGTGGAGTTGGGATAAATTTTGTTGTGGAGCCAACAGGACTTACAGAGACCTGGATGCAGCCAACAAAGGTAAGGAAGGAATCCAGATGACACCAGGATTTTGTCCTGGCATCCCCTTTAGTGAAATGGGAAAAGATGTGGGGAGGGAAGTTCTGGTCATGTAAACTTATGATATTTTTAAAACATCTCAGTGAAAAAGTTAGGAGATACTTGGATATGATTGTGGAGTTCAGGGAAGATACTCCAGCTCAAGACAGACATTTGAAAGTCATTAGCATTAAAAGGACATTTGAAGTCATGGAACAGTGCGAACTTGTTTAGTAAAAGATCATAGAAAGGGAAGAGGGGGAGGGAATAGGACAGATCCCTGGGGGAGACAAACAGCCAAAAAGCTGGAAGGAACGATTGAGAAATGTCTCAGGAAGGAGCCAGATGCAGCTGAGAAGGCCCATAGAATGAGGATAGGGAATTTAACACTGGTTCTGTCAAGATAGAGATCTGTGATGACCTTGATAAAAGCCACTACAGTGCAATGATGGGGACACAGGCCCACTGGAGTAGGTCAAAGGGAGGACAATGGGGAGATGAGAAAGTGGAATCTTGTTGAGATGGGGACAGAGAAATAGGATGCTGGCTGAAAGGGAATGAGAGATTAAAGGAGAGGTTGTTTTGTGTTGTGTTCTTTTTAAGATAGATTTTTAGCTTATTCATATATGAACAAGAAGGATCCAATATATAAGGAGAACTGGGTGATGTAGAAGAGAAGAAGGCAGTTGTAAGGCTGAAGTCCTTGAGAAAACAAGAGGCGTTGTAATCTAGGACGGAATTGGAGACGTTGTCCAAGGTGGGAACAGAGATGCTTCTTGCACACTAGCAGATGGGAAGGCAGAATGTGTAGGTACAGATGCAGCTGGTTTTGTGGGCTTGAGGTGGAAGGAAGAGATAGGTCTACTTTGAGTATTTTCTTTATGAGGTACATAGTTCATCAGCTCGAGAGAGATGCTGGAGGTGTCGGGAGAGAGGACAAGGCATAAAACAGATCGCTCGGAGAGTGGGAAAGTAAATTTACTATGGAAGCATAGTTGCATCATTTGGCAGTGTCGAGTGCCAGTGTGACATCTGTGGTTGTAATTTTAAAGTGATTCAGTCAACACAACTGTGTGAATTTTTCTTGCAGTGTTCTTGGGATTGAGTAAGTGGATAATCAAGTTCAAGCAGGCCTGGGATTTTACCAAGTAAGATCCAGGGAAGCAAATCAAGAGTCTTTCTGAGGGAGTTGGGGGTTAGAGTGCCAGCCCAAGAAATCTAGGTTGGATACCGATGGACCTGAGGACATGAAGAGGTGATGGGGACATGGTAGTGGGTCACTGAAAGAATGATTGTTGGTGCAGGAACTAGAATCCCAGTCTTCCGGTGGATCACCACATGGATGCTGAAGTTTTTTAAGAATGATGGTAGGGACAGGGGGCGCCTGGGTGGCTCAGTGGGTTAAAGCCTCTGCCTTCGGCTCAGGTCATGATCCCAGAGTCCTGGGATCAAGCCCCGCATCGGGCTCTCTGCTCCGCGGAAAGCCTGCTTCCTCCTCTCTTTCTGCCTGCCTCTCTGCCTACTTGTGATCTCTGTCTGTCAAATAAATAAATAAAATCTTAAAAAAAAAAAAAAAAGAATGATGGTAAGGACAGCAAGACTGTGAGCCCAAGGCTGTCATTATTAGTGGCTGAAGAGGCATGACCACGGGGCAGAGGGGGCTAATACACACTTCAAGAAACTGGGAGTTTTGAGGGATGAAAGGGAAATAGTTTGCGGCGGGGAATTGGGGGAGATAAGAAAAATCAGCTTCTACTCTGATGGGTGAAAGGGAAGCAGTGTCCTCCAAAGGAAACCAAGTTTTAGTTAAAATAAAAAGGTGAAGAGACATTCAGAGAAAGTAAGGGACTGAAACGTCAAAGAGTTGATGAACTACAGACTGGAGTTTCAGAGAGCAGAGTGAGGAGCTGGGGTGGGCTGGGAGCTGGGGTGTAGCACCTGCTAAGGCTCACAGGAAGCACTCTGTCCATTGCTCTACCCATACTCACTCACTTTGTATGTTAGGAGCCATATAGAAAATTTGGGAATGTGCTTCCTGCACAGAAAATTGGAGGCTACTTCTTATAAAGGTGAAAGAAGTCAAAGGGTTATATGAGGCATGTGGGGATTGGTCTTGCGAGTCAGAGCATGAGCTGATGGGAGATCTCAGGTGCCCATTCTCAGTAACAACATTCTGAAGCCACAGAATGTCATGTAAAGAATACTAAGATTATTGGACATGAAGTTGGACGGTCCAGTGATCTTACCAATTGCTCACTATTGGATCTTGGCACCGGTTACTCCCTATTTGACCTTGGGCAAGTCCTCATCTGGGTGGGTCTCAATTTCTTCATCTATAAAAACAACCAAAAGATAAACGAGGATAAATGATGTCATGAATATGAAAGCACTTAACAAATTGCAAAGTGTTGAGTGTGACCGTTGTTGTTGAGAACAGCATCGTGCTTGAAGAAGACTATTTTGACAATAGTGTGCATAATGAGTTAGGACGAGGCAAGACTAAGTGCATGAGAGTTTGAAAATATTAAAACAGCCCAAGCATGGGGACGCTTGGGTGGCTCAGTCGGTTAAGTGTCTGACTCTTGATTTTGGCTCAGGTCGTGATCTCAAGGTCATGAGATCCAGCCTAGTGTTGGGCTCCATGCTGAATGCAGAGCCTACTTAAGATTCTCTCTCCCTCTCCCTCTGTCCATCCCCAGCAGCTCATGCTCTCTCCATCTCTAAAAGAAGTAAATTAATTAATTAAATTTTAAAAAATAGCCCAATCATGGTGAGCGAGAATCTGAGCTAGGGTGGTGACTACAGCAATCGAAGAAGTTCAGAACAACTTTAGGTTTATGATTAAATGATTATGATTTAGTTAGGATTTGGTACAAACATAATCTCTCAAATATTTTGATGGGGGGGTATGACTGGGCTGGTGCATTGTATGCTGCTGGATGGTGTGTGTCCAGTGTAGACTACAGAAAAAATGGTCACCCAGAAGAAAGACTTGGCTAAATGAGCTATGAATTCAGCCCACTTGCCAATCCAGCTTGATGCCAGTGACTACCAAGGACCAGCTTTGGGGGCAGGCCGAGTGGGGGTAAAGGGTTTAGGAGGCAGACTTAGGTTCAAATACCAGCTCTATCAGCTCTGTGACCTTGGGCAAGTTGTTGAAGCCTTTATTTCCTTATCTGTAAAAATAGGGACATGTGAAAATTAAATAACTGTGACTATATATGTCAAGAGTGTAACCCAGAGTTCAGTAGATAATAAGATCTCTATCATAATGACTGTGATTATTATTCTTAGGTCTTGAAACTATCCAGGAGCCAGTGAAGCACATTGTCTCAGTTGGTGTGGCACAGTGAGGGGCTATGTCTAGAGAGGGATTCAAATTATGAATGATGGAGTCAGAAATGACCCCAAACCAAAGCTGGGATATACCTAACCTTCAACTCTGATGAGGCAAAGACACATCCCTTCTCCTTGCACAGTTAATTTCTTAGTTCTAACTTTATCGTTCCCTGTCTTTCCCCGTGGCTTTGCTTAGTCTCTGGGGACAAAACCCAGACATATTTCTCATATTTTTGTTCAATGGTGGCTTTCAGAAGCCAACCACTTGTGGCTTGTGAGGGACACTTGTCCTGTGATTGCAATGACTGCCCATGTTTGATGGAAGCAAAGTGGCTAAAAGCAGTCTCTTTGGCTGAATTGTTAAAGCCACGCAGGCCATGTGAGTGCCAAACAGACCAACAGCGTGAAAAGGGGAACTCAAAATGTAACCCCCTCCCAACTGCAAGACTCAAGGAGGGAGAGCCAGGCAGCTCCTCCAACAACATTATGAACAAGAAGGAGTTTGTATGCTAAGTTCCTTTCTCTCAAAAGCCTAACTCTGTACATGGTGGCCCCTCCAACAATATTTGTTGATTTAAAAAAAATTAATGAGGAGTGGGGTGGAGCAGAAAGGAACAAAATATTCTGAGCTTCTAATGGAAACAGAAACACAGGCACTGTGTATTCACAAAAATGTGACCATAGGGGTCAAACTTGAAGGAATTAGACCAGTTCTTGTGTTGGACTTAGGAAACCCGTCTCACTACCTTTTAGAACTTCACATCATCTGATGATAAGTGAAACTGGATGTCGTGGTTTCTCTTTAATATCCCAGGGAAGGATACATTAAACAAATAATACTCTTTGGACAGTATCTCAGTCAAAAGGATGAAGAGGTTACACTGGGATATCAAATAGTGACAAAAATCTCATTGGCTTCCTAGCAAGGGCCTATTTCTTGCAATGCAAAGCCCGCAGTGGTCCTCGCGTCCTTCTGGGCACCTGTCCTCCAGATGCTGGCACATGATTCTAGGCTGCTTCAAATGTGTGTGGCTTCTCCTTTATCAACATCTGCTACTGTGACCATTGTGGTGGGCTGGGGCAGGGTGGAAGGAGGGCTTGGAGAGCTGAGAAGTAGAGATTCATGAGCCCATGACCAACTTCAAGTGTGAGGAAGTGATTCTTCTCTTCTGCCTGGAGTGGAGGAGATGGTGACTGCTGAACAGTAGTGATGGCCACCACCAGCAGTTCCTCAAGCCACCCAAGTGACCAGCTCTCACTGTGTTTTCTTTGTATTACCCCTTTAAGGAAAACCAAAGGAGTACTTTGGATTTGCAATTCCAAAAATCCTCAAGACCTTTCCAGACTCCCCACTCAACAGGGCCTCCGAACTTTCAAATGTATAGTTTGTAAAGAAAACTTTTTTTGGAGTATGAAATAAGTAAATCTTTTATTACTTAAGATGCAGTATACCCTTACCTGGAAATTTACCTGTTAGCCCTGTACCAAGTTTTGGGTTGTGGGCTGGCCCTCAAAGGCAAGTTCCCGTTAAAATAAAGGACCTTTTGCATACCTGTAGCTAAACCTGCCTGAATGGGATAAAAATAGTCCCAGACAAGTCCCCTTTAAAATATACAGAGAAAGCATTATTTAGAAGAAGTCTGGCCTACTTTTGAGGTCTTTCATTATGAGCCACATTAAGTAACAGCTGAAAAGTTACTGAATTTTTCCTGTGTCCATTTACTGTGGTGAGTGCTTTGCGTGCAGGTCTCACTTAAATTTCACAACACCCTAAGAGATATACTTTTTAAAAAATTTTTTATTAAAATATAATGTATTATTAGCCCCAAGGGCACAGGTCTGTGAATTGCCAGGTTTACACACTTCACAGCGCTTACCATGGCCCATACGAGAGATATACTTTTATTATCCTGATTTTACACATGAGGAGACAAGCTCAGAGAGGTCACTTAACTCTTCTAGATCTTCACAGAGCAAAGTTTGGACCCAGATCATCTGACTCCAGAGGCTTCACTCTTAACCATTACCATAGACTGACTCTCATCTCCTCTGAAAATAAGTCTTAAGGGAAATGGAGTGAATATTGCAGTCTGCATATGAACAAGCATTCTGGAAATCCTGGCCATCAGGGTTCTTGTGTAGCCACTCAGTCCTGGAGAACTGCCGGGCAGTTATCCCCAGCCCGGACATCCAGACTGTGTTCCCGGACACCAGGTGTGTGGATGGAATCCTCTTCCCTGAGCCTTTCACTAACAAAATGCTCTGTGTGTTTCTTGTGTCTTCCAGTTGACGGTCCTCCAATGGAACCCTCCCAGTTTGTTTCAGTTGTCCCTAAATATCCAGACAAGATGGGATTCGATGAGGTAGGAAAGGTGTCTGTGTGTGCATGTTCACGCATGTGCATGTATGTGGCATGCTTACATGTTCATATTGGAGGGCAAGCCAGATCCTACATCTGAGAGCCAGTGAAACTGGCTTGGTGGCTGAAAAGGCACCAAGGTCTGGGGAAAACCACTCAATTTGTATCGTGTCTCAGCTTTCTCATCTTAAAAAAGGAGGATTTGGGGTGCCTGGCCAGGTCAGTCAGTGTAGAATGCAACTCTTGGACTCAAGAGTCATGAGTTCAAGGTTCACGCTGGGTGCAGAGCCTACTTAAAATAAAAAAATAAACAAATAAAGATAAAAGATGAAAAAAGAGAATCACATGCACCTGAAACTAATGTAATATTGTGTGTCAGCGATACTCAAGCAAAAAAATTTTTTAAAAAAAGGAGCATCGTGGTGAAAATGAATTAGTCATTGGGTTGGAAAGAAGTTACTATTTAATCAAGAGCAAATTTTATATTTTCTAGGAACAGATACCGCTATATTTTGTGAACCTTTCTATCAAGATTCAAGGGTAAAGAGGATAATGTTTTAAGTATTTGAGGACCTTAACTTTATTCTGAGTGCATAGAAACCATTCTGGCACAGTCTGTGTTTTATTTTCTCTGTGCTGTTCTTCCATGGAAAAAGGTTGAAGGCAGGACTGAGAGGGAAAGGAAAAAGAGAAAAAAAGAAATTTGTTGTGAAATTCCGCCTTTCAGTGGGCAAGAACTTCATAACACGCCAAGGGCCATATTTATTGTACAGTTTTGATTGCATGAAGAAGGAAGCAGGAGTATAAAGAGATACCTCTCTTGGTAACACATACTACAGCTACTTGGGAGTGCACAAAGTGTGACTCCCAAGTCACTGAATCCTTTGTGGGTCCCTTCGGTCATGTAGCTGCAGATCAGTATTCAAGCCTTTGGTGATCCACAAACTGAGACAGAGTTTTTCCGTGGATTCTGGGTATGGTATAGGCCAGGCTTTGTGCTGTGCGCTCCCACCATCGCTCCAGTCAAAGAAAAAGCCTTGTTTATCATTCTTTGCTGGATCACACATGTCCCCAGGTACAGCCATCTAAAAGCTGCTGGGATGGGCACTGGTAATTCTTGTATAAAATTAACGTGAATCTGGGCTTCAGGAATGGGAAAGAATATTTCCTGAATATTAAATGGAAAGAGTTAGCAGCTATTATGCTGTTTCCACAGAGGGTAGAATGAGAAGAGATGATTTTAATGTGGGAGAGAGGAATTAGAATAAAGTGCAAATAATTTTTTAAAACAATCGGGGCTGCAGAGAGGTTTGGCCACCATCACGCACTGGACCAGCTCTCACATCTCACTAGAGCTGTCCTTCCCTGCAACCCTCGTCAGCCCTCCGTTCTCCAGGTGAAAGGACCCAAGTGTCTTTACATAGATTCATTTTTCTATTTAGACACATTCCTCTAAAAACAAATAAATTAATTAAATAAACACATTCCTCAGAGGAGCAAGCCAAGGGAAATCAAGTGGGACAAAACCAGGATCTTCTAGCTCTGGTCTTCCATTTGGACGGGGCTGTAAGGACTGGGTCCCCACTGGAAGTCTTTGGAAAATGCCAACTCTAGGAGGTGCTGCGGGTCTAAGAACAGAGATAAGATGGTGGATAGGGGGGATTTTCATGTGCTTTTTTCATTCTTTGAGTACTCCATGACCTTGGTGGCGGTGTCTGGGCTGCATTTGGCTCTGTGGTTCTTTCTCTGTTTGCTGTCCACTAAGTATGAGCAAGCCGTCTGTGTTTCTCCTTCATGGCTACAATTTTTACTGCGCTTGTCCTGGCTAAAGCTGGGACTGAATTATTATTTACTAAAGTCTTCCCAGGCTAGAGGACTCTGGTTTGAGGGGACTTTTTGTTGTATTTCTGTTCATTTTTTTGTTCGGGTTTGTTTTTGTTCTCCTGGAGTGACCTCGGGCTGCTCCATGCACACACGGGAGGAAATGCCCTTTCCTTTCCGTATCTTTTAAAATTGTGGGATGAAACATGGCCCATCGCACTGTGATCCTAAACAGGAAAAACATGAAATGTAAAAGAACACAACCATTAAGTTATGAAGCCCCAAGTTACAAGGCAAGTAGAGTCACCACAGAAATTACGTTAAAAATAAATACTCCGTTAAGTAATCAAGAGAAGTAATGAAATCAACTCAGGTCATCAGAGAAGTAATGAAATCATGATGCCCCGAATTCACTTTGCCCTAAATCAGAGGATAATTTCTTTAAAGAGGACATCTTGTTCTCCCATCAGTTTCTTAGCCCAGAGCTATATAAATGGATGGAAGTGAGAATATTTTGGAAAGATGGGTTGAAATTTTAGTGTAGCTTTTGATCCAGTAAAACATAGAACATATTGATGGTTATACGCAGAATAAGTGAACCAAAGCTTCATCCCCAGTACCCAGGCTGGTTACAAGACCTAGTTTCTTCTTTATTCTGGGCTTGACATAAAGCAAGCTTTGTCTAAACCACACAGCATTGGCATTTTAATCTGTGTTGTTCTTGTGAGGTGAGGTGGTTCAACTCTCCCTTTTACAAACGAGGGAACTGGACCGTGAAGCATTCAATGTCTTCCTCAAAGTGATCTGAGTAGTTAAGTCAGGATGAAGCCAATGCCATCCTACTTATTCCTGTAGGGTCTCCTTTTCTATGCTACAGACTACGTGTCATCAATATTTCTTGCTGGCAGCTAAAATCTCCTACTCTTAGAGGCCTAGTGTAATGTTCAGAGTGAATTTGTCATTGTTTGTAGCAAAAGGACCTTGGAAATACCCATGTTTACCTATAATAGCATTCATGAGTCTTGAGGTATTTCCATGGCTCCTTAAATCTGAGAATAGTCAGGACCATCTCACTACCCATAATTCCCTGCTGTGGTTTCATGATACGTATGTATTTCAGGCAGCCATCAGGTACATAGGGGCTAAGATGAGGGGCTACAGATGAACCCAGCCCTCATGGGAAAGGAATCTGGAAGCATATTTTTGGAGACTTCATGGACGAGTTTGATGTGCAGATGATGCCTTTCCATTTCTCTATTCCCTCAAAGGGCTGCCTCTAATAGTAGAGCCCCTTCTCTTTACTTCTTTCCAAAAAATCCCCTTGTCTCTAGGGGAGTTGAAGAATTCTGGCAAAGAATCTCCCAACATTAAGACCTTGATAATTCTGTTTGAAACCTTTGGAAATGCAAGGAATGTATTAAGACTAGATTTTTCTCATTCTTTGAATGACTTGAAATTTATTACAATGGATATGAGATCTAAGAATAGCTAATATTGAGAACCCATGAGATAGGACCAGGATCATCCCAGTTTCACAGATGAGAAAACTGAGGCATGGGAACTGGGCCAAGGAAAATACTTAGTAAATAACAGTCAGGATATAGACTTGGGGCTATGTGCTAATAAGTCTAACCACGTGCCCGACTGCCTCCTACCTCTGAGTCTTCTGTTTGGGGTTTAATTCACACTTGGCCTCCTCAAGAGTAACTTTGTGAACTTTCCTATCTCAAGAACAGGGCAAACCTGTCCACCAACAAGCATCAGAGAAACAAAGAGAGGGTGAGGTCACTGCAGATGGTTCAATTTTGAAAGTCATTCTGTTTGGATTAATATCATTTGACTTGATATGAAATATAAACAGATCTTCACCACGGTTTTCCTTTTTTTTTTTCCACTCCTTCTTCTAACTAACTTTGGTCCTTACATTTACTTAACTTTTCAAACAGCCTAAAGGAAGACTTGAATAATCTGTGTTTCTTTTCCTTTTTCCTCCCTGTGTTAGATTTTCATGATCAACCTCAAGCGCAGAAAGGACAGGCGGGACCGGATGTTACGCACCCTGTACGAGCAAGAGATTGAGGTCAAGATTGTCGAGGCTGTGGATGGAAAGTGGGTTGGGTTTTTTCTTGAATTGCAGTTGTGGTTGGAGTGGGAAGGTGCCCTCTCTGACAGAGGGTTAGTGCTCGGCGGGAGGAATCTAGATTCATTAGAATACATACT
Organism: Enhydra lutris kenyoni; assembly: GCF_002288905.1. NCBI lineage: Eukaryota > Metazoa > Chordata > Mammalia > Carnivora > Mustelidae > Enhydra > Enhydra lutris. Next base: position 19,857,204 of record NW_019154108.1, on the reverse strand, counting down.
GTTCTAACCGCCACACGTAGCCTACTTTGGGAAAAGCTTTATGAATGAGAGCAGCATTTAAATTAATTTCACCAGGTAGAGTAGGCCTGCAATCCAGTCACCATCCAGCGAACTCTGGTCTTCATTATGCTGAAGGCTTGCAATGGAAGTGATTTCCCCCTCTCTCTGAGGGTTTTCGCAATGGTTGTGGTGGTTTCCAGCTTCCTATAATATATTGGAAGGAATGCATTTAGAGTTGCATTCAGAGCCTGATTTAGACCAAAGTCGCCAAACCTGGGCCACCTGAGGAGAGTAAATGGGGAGGAGAATAAATGGGGGAACATGCACAATGATGTGTATATCCTGTTGCGTGAGATCTTGCCAGAGCCTGCCTGGGCTGATCACGTTTCCCAAGAATATGGCAGGAAATTCACAAAGGGAACTTGGTTGAATTCCTTCAAGAGTTTTGCTCTAGCTGTTGTTTATTATCTCATTTTCCTTTGCCCTTTTATTTGACACTTTATTTCAAGGCGTCGATTTTTGCAAAACCTGCAGTTCCATGTTTTATGTAAGTTTGGAATATGAATGGCTCTAAGGAGTGGCTGGAAGCTATTGTGAAGTGTCTTATGACTTTTGGAGAATTTAATCAGTTTCTCAAAATGTGGCCTGGACACCCATGTCAGAGTCTCCAGGGTTAAGCAGATTCTTGAGTCCCAGCCCAAGGCTGCTGAATCCTGATCTCTAGGGCTAGGACTGGGAATCTGCATCTAAGAAGCCTCAAATTCTTAGGTAAGGTTGATTCTTAGGTAAGGTTGCCACTCAGTTAAAATATAAAATATAGGACACTCAGTTAAATTTGTCCCAAACATTGCATGGGCTTACTTACACTAAGAAATTACTCATTGTTTATGTGGGATTTAAATTTGACTGGATGTTCCATGTTTTGCTTGCTAAATCTGGTAGCCCTGTTCTTTGGTGCACTGGAGTTGGGGAACCACTTCTTCAAATACTTAGGAGCCCAAATTTTATTTATAGGCCACGTGGACCAAGGGAAGTGAGTTGAATTGTGAGAGTTCTTTATTTGTTCCTCATACAAGTTTCTTGTCGGAGATATAATACCATGAAATTTTTGACATTCTGTTCCTCGTTATTGCCTTCTTGTGTTAAAAAGATAACTTCTACTCTACCATTTTAATTCTCTTGTTTCTTTTACTATATATTTTTTAGTTATTTTCTCAGTGACTGCCATGGAGATTACAATTAACATTTCAATGTATAGCAATCTAGTTTATATTGATACAAACGTACTAGAAGAAAACATAGGGGGTAAGGTCCTCACATTAGTTGTGCCAATTTTTTTTTTTTTTTTGGATTTGACCCCAAAAGCAAAAGTAAACAAATGGGACTATATAGTAAATTAGTAATTACTATACAGTAAGTAATTACTATATAGTAAATATAGTAATTATCTACAAAATGAAAAGGCAACCTACCTAATGAGAGAAAATATTTGCAAATCATATACCTGATAAGGCATTAATTTCCACAATATATAAAAACTCATATAATTCAATAGTATAAACAAAAAACCCAAATAACTTTATTTTAAAATGGGCAAAGGTTCTAAGTAGACATTTTTCTAAAGAAGACATGCTGGTGGTCAACAGGTACATTAAAAGGTACTCAACATCACTAATTATCAGAGGAATGCAAATCAGAACCACAATGAGATATCACCTCATACTTGTTAGAATGGCCATTATCAAAAAGATGAGAAATAGCAAGTGTTGACAAAGATGTAACAAGAAGGGAACACTAATGTATTGTTGGTAGGAATGCAAACTGGTGCAGCCACTATGGGAAACAGTATGGAGGTTCCTCAAAAAATTAAAAATAGAAATACCATATGACCCAGCAGCTCCACTTTTGGGTATTTATCCAAAGAAAATGAAAAATCAACCTAAAAAAATAAAAAAAAAAACCATATAGGTATCCCCATGTTCATTGCAACATTATTTACAAAAGGAACCTAAGAGTTCTATCAGTGGATGAATGGATGAAAAAGGTGTGGAGTATGTAAATATATACAAGGAAATATTATTCGTCCATTAACAAAGGAAGTCCTGCCATTTGTAAGAACATAGATGGCTTTTGAGGACATTATGCTAAGTGAAATAAATCGGACAGAAAAAGACAGATACCAAATGGTCTCATTTATATGTGGAATCTAAAGAGAAAAAAAAAAGACCATATTCACAGATACAGAGGACAGAGGTGATTACAAGAGACAGGGTTGGAAGGTGGGTAACATGGGTGAAAGGGGTGAAAACATACAAACTTCCAGTTGCGAAATAGATAAGTCTTGGGGCTGTCATGTACCACATGGTGACTATGGCTAACAATATGCATTGCATATGTATGAATGTTGCTAAGAGAGTAGATCTTAAAAATTGTCATCATAAGAAAAAATTTTGTAACTAGGTGAATGGATGGACGTTAACTAGACTTAGTGTGGTGATCATTTCATAATAAGCACAAATATCAAGTCATCATGGTGTATACCTGACACTAATATAATGTTATAAGTCAGTTATATCTTGATTAAAAAAACAACTGAATTTCAGTGGTCTACAGAAGCTTAGCTTCCATACTGCTTCATTCTTTTCACCGTCCTTTGTTCTATTGTTGTCAAACAAATGACTTCTTTCTATATTAAAAGCCTTATAACAGAGCCTTACCATTTTTGCTTTATGCAGCTATAATTTAAATTGGAAAATTTAAAGAGAAAAAAAGAGTTATCAGTGAAAAACATTAAACTGTCATTTATATTTACCTATGTGGTTACATGTCCCCGTGCTCTTTATTTCTTTATATGGATTTAGGTCGCTCTCTAATTTCCTTTCATACCAGCCTTAGAACTCCATTTGGCATTTCTTGTAGAGCAGATCTGCTAGCGACAAACCCTCAGCTTTTATTTATGTGTAAATAATTTAATTTCTCCTTTATTTTTGAAGGATAGTCTGACTAGATATAGAATTTTTCGTTGACAGTCTTTTTCAGGTAGCATTTTGAATATGTTGGCTTACTGCCTTCTGGCCTCCATGGTTTCTGAGAATCAGCTATTAATCTTGTTGAGAATACTTTATATGTAGTGAGTCATTTCTCTCTTTCTGCTCACAAGATTGTCTCTTCCATTTTTGTTCTTAAGTTTAAAAAAAAAAAAATTAGGTCCAAAGAAAGGACACGCACATGTTATGTTCACAGTTCTTCCTGTCCTCATCCCCTCCAGTATTTAATGCTATTAGCCACTTGTCCTTCCTTAGGAAAATACCTTTTCAAACTGTTAAAAAAACTGGTGATACTTAGAACTACGTTGGCAATTATGAGGGATATACCAAGTATAAGACATCATTGTATCCTTCCCTAAGAAATGATGGGAAACCTGAGAAGTCTTCCTCAATGTGCCGAAGGGCTCTGAGGAACATCCAGAACTCTCTCTTTCTGGCTTCTGTAGTGGGGACATCTCAAATGTTAATTTTCAGACGTGTTCTCTGTCATGCAGAGCACTCAACACAAGTCAGCTGAAGGCCCTGAATATTGAAATGCTGCCCGGATATCGAGATCCCTACTCCTCTAGGCCTCTCACCAGGGGTGAAATCGGCTGCTTTCTCAGCCACTACTCTGTCTGGAAAGAGGTAAATAGTGCTTGATTTAGATAGGCAGTTTTGTAATGAGGAAGAAGGAAAGTGGGACTTTGTAGGTGAATTAGGGCCAGATATAAAGTGGACCCATTCTGTTCTGGAAGTACGCTTGGAAGTTTCTGTTGCCTCATGTCTCCCTCTGACACAAGGCCAGTGACAAACAAGGAGAAGGGGCCTTGTTGCCACTTGGGATGATGACAGAGGAAGACACCCATGTTCAGGAGGCCACACTCCTTTTGGTGTATCCTTGTCCGTAGTAGGAATGCCTTGTATTGTGTGTATCTAGCATGTCATCATTTATTAAATGATTTCTTACAAGAAGGCACACAGAAATCATATGAAGTCAATCAGGACACATGGGCCCATTTTATCCAAGAGAAAATAATTAAATATCTTGCTATATAAGAAGTGGCAAAGCCAGGACATGAACTCATGGCTTGGAGGGAGGTATGTGAGTGTGGGGCTCCTGATTAAGGGTCAGTTCCCATAAGAAAAGAGAAAGTCCCTAAAGAAGGGCCCCTTGAGTGCCTTCCTTCTTTGAATGACCCAGTCTATGCCAATCTTTTTTTTTTTTAATTTAAACTTTAAGTGAAATGTAATAGATAAATACAGAATTACATAGATCGTAAAACATAGGCCAATGAAATTTCACAAATGGGATAACAATACAGCCATGTCAACCAGCACCCTGATCAAGAAACAGGTTACCAGCACCCCAGAAGCACATCTTCCATATTTCCTTCTAGGGAAACAGTCCCCAAGGGTAATCACCGTCTTGACTTCTAACAGCCCAAAATAATTTTGTCTGCTTTTGTACTTTCGTTTATACGAATGGAACTACAGGGTGTTGAGGTATATCCTCCCAGGACCACAGTTGGGAGGTTCATCTTATAACGTTGCATTTAATTATAGATCGTACATCCTCATTGGGGAAAGCAGACCCCAGTTTATTTATCCAATCTACCCCTGATGGCATTTGCTTAGACTCCAGTAATGAGCTATTACCTACTCTGCTTCTGTCTTCTCGACATTTTAATATATACTTACCTTAATAAAAAATAGGCACTGGACTTCTCATGAGGTCTTTTCCCACTGATGACCTCTACAGGTGATCGACCGAGAGCTGGAGAAGACCCTGGTTATTGAAGATGACGTGCGCTTCGAGCATCAGTTCAAGAAGAAGCTGATGAAGCTGATGGATGACATTGACCGGGCTCAGCTGGATTGGGAACTGATGTGAGTGACAAGACAAGCTTATCCCAGAGCACTGAGAGGATTCAGTCCTATTCAAGGGGCAACAAGCCCCGCCTCCCCAGCTGATAGGAGACACAGCTCCTGCTTCCATTTCCTGACTTTCTCTCCACAGATGTTCCCACAAACAGGAAGTGAGTAGACGATAGCCCCCGGTTTCTGGATCTGTGTACTCTGTGGGCTGAGAAAGAAATTGTGGGAGATTCTTTGGGAGACCCAGAGTCTGCCTGCTGGTCAGGGGTCTTCAGACTGAGCGCTCATGTGGAAGCGCAGCAGAAGCCCCCCCAGTGAAGTAGCAGTGCCCGGAGAGGTGGGAAGAGAGAGGGGGAGGCATTCATTCAAGGCCAAGAGTCCTGTGTCACACTTAAGAGCAGGTTTCCTCTGTAGCCTCTGATAGCCTCTGACAGTCTGGGGGCTGAAGGTCTGCACGAGAGTGCCTCTCTTGGGAAGGGAAGTGTGCAAACAGTAAGAACACTGAGCTGGGTTCAGTGGAGGGTCAGAGCTCATCATAGGAAAATCAGGCTTACCAAGGTAATGCTGGTTCTGAATTGACATTTATTGATGCTCTGATAGCTGTCTCTGGGAAGTAAGTCTCTCTCTCTTTCCCTCACCCTCCCTCTCTCCCTTCCGCCCTCTTTTTCTCTCTCTCTCCATCTCCCTGTCTCCCCCCTCTTCCTCTCCTCTTTCTGTCTCTCCCTCCCTCTCTCTCTCTTTCTTTTTAAACCAAATGACATTTTGTACTTCTCTCCAGTGAGGCAGAAAGTTCCCAAGCATTATGTACACTTCCCAGCTGTGTGTCAAAGGCAATTTCATCAAATCAGAGCCTGTTCCTTTGGAGTGGCCGCAGCAGAGAAGCTGTCCCGACTCCTCCCATCCTCGGAGGGAAACGGAGCTATGGGCCCAAGTGAAATACTTGTTCTCTCAGAAAACGTACCATTTTGAGCCCAGAAGAAACCTAGTAGCGACTCAACTAACCCATGGGGAATAGACCCAGAAATCAGTACTGTGTAATATCAAGACACTGGCTCCGACTCATATGTCAGCCGTGGGATTAGATTCTGCGCTGTCCCTTAGGATCCTTGTCTGTTCCTGTAATCCTCCAGAAGGCCCCGCACCTCGGTCTGAGTTTCTAGCTCTGCCGCCTGCGGCTGCTCCTCACGGGCACGGAGCCCAGAAGTCATTTTATGCTCACAGGACCTGAAAAAGCAACTTTTACTTCAGACTTGGAATCAGAGGGCTCGACTTGGGGAGCCTAAGCCCTATGACTGACACATGTCCTTGTCCACCTGTGGTTTAGCTGGTACATTTCTTGGGACAAAGAACCAACAAATTTGGGACACTTGGAAGGCTCAGTCAATTAAGCATCTGCCTTCAGCTCAGGTCATGATCTCAGGGTCCTGGGATCGAGTCCAATGTTGGGCTTCTTGCTCAGTGGGGAGCCTGCTTCTCCCTCTGCCTGCTTCTCCCCTGCTTGTGCTCTCTCTCTCTCTCTGACAAATAAATAAATAATCTTAAAAACAAACAAACAACAGATCCAAGAAAGCAGAATGATTGGATAAGGACATGGATACAGGGAATGATAGGGACACATAACAAAAATCTTTTCTAAATTTCACAGACTGATCAAGTCAAAATATGCCATTAATATTGTTTATATACTATTAAAGAATGACGGTGGTTTCAAATTTTTCTTCTTTCTTTCTTCCTTCCTTCCTTTCTTTCTTCCTCCCTTCCTCCCTCCCCCTCTTCCTTCCTTCCAAGAGAGATACAGAGAGAGGATGCAAACCATTGCTGGGGGGGGGGGGGGTCGGGGAGGGGAGGGGTAAGCAAGAGGAAGAGAAAAGATCTTAGGTAGACTCTGCACTGAGTGCAAAGCCCAACACAGGGCTTGATCACACAATGCTGAGATCGTGACCTGAGCTGAAATCAAGAGTCAGACACCTAACTGACTAAGCTACCCAGGCACCCCTCACCTATCCTGTTCTAAAATGAACAACAACAAAAAATGTTCCTGAAGCTCAAAACATGAAAGCTGATAAGCTGTCCATGCCTGCTATGTTACATTTCTCCCCCCAAAAAGAAATAGTAAATGGGAAGAGTCGAACAAACCATTGGAATCATCTAGGGCAGTGCTGCCTAACAGTAACATGAGAGGAGCTACATACGTTATTTGAAAATATCTAGTGATTCCATTCAAATGGTAAAAAATACATTAGGTGAATTTAATAATACATTTTATTTACCCCAACATTGCTAAATATTATTACTTTAACATGTAATCAATATTTTAAAACTATTAATGAGATAGTCTACATTGCTTTTTGTTTTTGTGTCTGGTTTTTTTTTGTTTTGTTTTGTTTTAAGATTTTATTTATTTATTGGATAGAGAGAGAGATCACAAGTAGGCAGAGAGGCAGGCAGAGAGAGAGGAAGGGAAGCAGGCTCCCCGCTGAGCAGAGAGCCCGACGCGGGACTCGATCCCAGGACCCCGAGATCACGACCTGAGCTGAAGGCAGAGGCCCAACCCACTGAGCCACCCAGGAGCCCCTTTTGTGTCTGTTTTAAAGCTTTTTCATTTTTTGTTTGTTTAGAGGGAATGAGAGGGAGAGAGGGAGAGAGGCAGAGGGAGAGGGCAAGAGAGAATCTCAAGTAGGCTCCACACCCCACATGGAGCCCTACATGGGGCTTGATCTCAGGACCCTGAGATCATGACCTGAGCCAAAACCAAGAGTCAGAGGCTTAACTGGCCGCGCCGCCCAGTTGTATTTAATGTCCAGTATGTATTTTATGCTTATGACACATCTCAGCCTAGATGCTAAGTTTTCAGCTGCTGCAATAAACTGCAATCCTACCAAAACAGTTTTGTGTAATGGAAAAATATTTTACACGTCTTCAGTTTTATTTTAAAATTTTAACTTAAACTATGTTCAACGAACCCATTGAGTACAAACTCGGGCCCTGGCCCTCTAGCTCCCTGTCAAGCGCTCAGTGGGAGTTTCTCTTCTCCCTGATGGTCCATGAGAGAAATTCTGGATGGTTTGGTCTGAAAGGGACAGTGGCTGAGAAGGTCTGTGTTTGGTGTCCTGAGAAGGTGAGCCACGACACATGCTACGAATCCTGAGAAGTCTTGACAAGAGCAATCCATTGAATGCTGGAAGAGAGTGTCTTAAGGCAAAATAGAGGAAAGCAACTTCAGCCCCGGGCAGGAAGCCCTCCCCTCCTCAGCTTGCTCCAGGCAGGTGGAAAACAAGCAGGTTCCAGAGAAAGGTGATGGATCACAGGTCCGTCAGTAGACCGTGGGAAAGCTGGACTGGCCGTGTATATCTTCTGTGGCAAAAGCTGTTGGAGAAGGACCGGCCCTGCCTGGGTGCTTTTCTCAGAGCAAAGTGAGGGCAGAGCTAGATGTGCATGAGGAAGAGAAAGCCAGGCAGGCTTAGTCACTCATTCTCCCCAGGAAGGACTCCCTTGGGGCCACTTAGGTTGCAAGGTCTTTGACTGTAGACTGTAGACTGTGTCTTCCCCATAGCTTTTTCTGTCCTGTGTTTACCGCCAGCATCTGGAGAGCTTTCTGGAGACCATCAAAGGCTGAAACTCTAGGGACTTGAAAACTCAGGATCTCACCTCTGCCCCTTTTTTGTCTACTTCCAACACTGTAAACGCAGCTGGAAGTCCCATACCGTCTTTGGGAAATGATCAGAGGGATCTTTTAGTCTCTCTAGAGTTGCACTTCCGGGCTGGAGCACAGCGTAGAGCAGGAGCAGTTGGGATGTTGGCAAACGGGGCCAGGAAAATGGCCGCCTTGATGGAAGGTGCCAGTCATCATTGGTGATTGGATGCAGGTTGTGGTGATACTTTTGATGTAAGACGCAATGGGTCCCAGCTTTCAAAAGTATCTGCAAAACCTGTGCTCTGTTCTTCCAGAGGTCTGATATTCAAATTGGGATTTTGCTCTCTTCTAGTTACATCGGCAGGAAGAGGATGCAGGTGAAGGAGCCGGAGAAAGCGGTGCCCAACGTGGGGAATCTGGTCGAAGCCGACTACTCCTACTGGACGCTGGGCTACGTCATCTCCCTGGAAGGAGCACAGAAGCTGGTTGGAGCTGATCCCTTCGGGAAGATGCTGCCAGTGGACGAGTTCCTGCCAGTCATGTACAACAAGCATCCTGTGTGAGTCTCCCCGCACCGCCTGCCCATCGTGGGCACACCCCACTCATACGTCGTGCTTCTCGGGTTCTCCATAGTGCGTGGTGTTTTCTAAAACTGCGCTGCTTTTAGAAATGATTTTCCCCTAATCATGACTCAGAAAGGCTGACCAGAGTGACTGTCCCCTTGTACAGATGGGGAAGCCGAGACTTGGCGGTGGGGTTGGGGGGGATCCTCTGGAATAAACCCAGTGTGTAGTTTACCCGGACATATTGTGCTCAGTCCTCCCCTTGTTTTTGATCTTCTCATTTCCATAAACTCATACACCCGAAGGTGAAGGTGAAGGTCATCTTCCTGAGCACCTTCAAGCATTTAGTTCATTTTTCAGTCCATTGTGTGTACTTGTTGGCCAGACAGGAGTCCCACTCCCTGCAGAGCTCACAGTCTGGCTGGGAATTGAGACTCATGAGCAGTCCTCGTGATGTACGGTGAGACCTGTAATCACAGCGGTGTGTCCGAGTCTCGGGGAGGCGGGAGGTGGCCCCTGAGCAGGGTGTCCATGGAAGAAGGCGGTCAGGGTGATGCTCAAGGTTGCCCTAACACAGGAGCTTATTCAGACCTAGCGTTGTTTGAAGGATATGGACATGTGTGGTTTACCTGTCAGTCTCCCCACTAACCTGTGAGCCCACTGAGGCAGGAACAGTCTCACATCCCCGTGTCCTGAAAACCTAATCCCAACTTTACCCATAATAGCTTCTCAGTCAATGAGTCCTAAATTCATTAGTGGAGCAGGAACCCAGGTTCTAACCTTGGCTCCTTCTCTCAGTTGCCGGGTGATCTCTTTACTAACTGGGCTTCATTTTAGTAGTTAAGAATTTATGTCCTGCATCTGGCTTATTTTGTCCCTGTCCTCGGTAAAGATGAGGTAAAGTCCTCACCTGCTTTGATACCTCTGACTTTATATCCATGTCCTATCAGGAATATGGAGGTCACCCATCATCCCTGTGACAGACAGGAAGCTAACACCTACACTGTACTAACTGAGCTAGGAGCCAAGCAGATGTCACCTCGCATAATCCGCATGGGGGAGGGGGAGTGAGTCATCCTCCCCTTCACACCCACAGGATGCGGGGATGCAAAGCCAAGTTGGCGTGCCTCCAAGCCTAACTGTGTGACTTATCCCACCACTGCTGTTCAGATCTCAACTAATTTATTAATCCAAGAATAGGGCATTTTCTGCAAAGTGATCACCTTCATCTCTCAGGATGGTCCGACAGAGCTTAATTCTTAGCTTTTAGAGTGAGACCTGAAATTCATCTTTTAGAGGAATCCAACCAAATACAACAGAAATAACCTTTCTTTTTGCGTGTTTGTTTAGATCATTTGAAAACTTTTAAAGAAACTTCTATTGTGTTTGTAGACTAAACGTTTCCCCAAAGGGCACAACTTGAAAAATCATCAGAGATGTCCATGACAATGTAAGAGATGACCAGCACAGCCTCTCTGCTCTTCCCGCCCCAGCACCATTTGCTAAATGTCATAGCCCCTCACTCACGCACGCATACTCCTCTTGTTTGCAGAGCTGAGTACAAGGAGTATTACGAACCCAGGGACCTGAAGGCCTTCTCCGCGGAACCCTTGCTCATCTACCCCACGCACTACACGGGCCAGCCAGGGTATCTGAGTGACACGGAGACCTCGACCATCTGGGACAATGAGACAGTAGCCACCGACTGGGACAGGACCCATTCCTGGAAGTCCCGGAAGCAAGGTCACATCCACCGCAACGCCAAGAACACAGAGGCCCTGCCGTCGCCAACCTCCCTGGACACGGTGCCTTCGAGGGATGAGCTATGAAGTCTCCATGGGGGATTCCCCACCCTCAGTTTTTCCAATGGGCTGTTCATCTGTTTGCTCCAGTGTCTTTTAGTGGTCACAGTCCTCTAACCAAAGTGGTCTACTGTGATTGAGCAAAATGAATATATTCTTGACAGGGGAGGATAAGAGGGAAACTTAACCCAAATTTCCTAAGATGGCTAGAAGATAGGCTTTAAGGCAACCATCGAGATAAACCTCAACCCAGATACCTAGCCCTTCGGTCTTTATCGGTATGATACTGCTTCCTACATTAAGGATGAACAATATGGCCCAGAGACTCATCCCTGAGAAAGGTAATCAAGTCAACAAATGGGCAGGCAAGGCAGCTGAGCCAACTAGACCACATCCATTGGTCTCATGGGCCCATTTCATATCATAGGTGTGACCTTGAAACCTTGTATATGTAACATGTTTGCAAAGGAGGGGGATCAAATCGTTTAAAAGCAAATTAATTGGGCGTTGGTTTAGAGGAATTCTCTCATGAGCCAACGTGAGCTGTTCATCTCAGTCCTCGTTATCCAATAGGGATGGGTATTTCGGTCTCTCTGAGACTTGGCCTTTGACTATCATGGCGACTGAAGCTCTCCTAGAGAGGCGTCAAGTTTGCCATGTGGGTAGAGTTTAGTAGACATTTGAAGGTTTGTGTAGATCTCTGAGGAAAACAAGAACTCAGACTTTGGCCTTCTATTGTGGTCACTTGAGTTAGGATGCTCTATTTATGAAGATAAATTTAATATATAAGGGTTCAGACTGGGGTCTCGCTGGTGTCTTCTGTCCCAGGGCACCCTGTGCTGCCGTGGCACGTCACGCTCGCCTCTCCACGCCTGAGCCTGGGAAGGAATTGTGAGTGTGACTTTTATGAGTCACTGTTAAGAGGCAGAGCACATTTTTAGGCCAGCAACTGTCCTTGCCTGAGTTTTTCATTCTATTTTGAATTATTTATTCTGCAAAACGTGGGGAGAGGCCTGTAAGATAAGGCAGAGAAACAGATTTTTCAAGCTTTCATTGCGCCCCAGGGAGCAGCGAGTCTGCGATCTGGTTCTCCCGCATTTCCCAGCCTGGCTCTTCAGGGAGGCCTGTGGAGTGGGAGAGTCTCACCTTCTGGAAACAAATGCTTTTGCATTTCAGATGACAGACGTTGGTCAGGAACAGTGGACTGCTCCACTGATTTAGGCCAACAACCAGGGAAACTCTCGGAATCGGCCTCCTGGGCAGATCGATGTCCTTCCCGCTTTCCTCATAGAGTGATTTTCTGGAAAGTGCAGTGTTGGGCTACATGTCCTTTCCTCAGATATCTCACGATAGTTTGCCTCAGGTTTGTGTTCGCCCTCCTGCAAGCGGTAAGACTTTGCCTCTAGAAATAGCTTCCCCACACACTCCTCCCTGAGCTTCAGGCTTTGGAGCAGAGTCCACAGGCAGGGTTGCCGTGTGAACTCGGCTTAGCGCTCCCCGGTGAGGGAGGAGGGAGAATCTTCTGGACAGTGAGGATGTCAGCGGGGCTGTGGGATGACAAGGCAGCTCACCTTCCACGGAACACCAGCCTTAGCCCTCGTTCTTGACTTATTGTCGATACTAGTCCACTTTAGTGTCGATACTGGTCCACTAAGCAAGGAGGCTGAGGAAGGGGATCTCAGTCGGCCTCAGTCTTTACGCTTAGGCATACCTGTCAGAGCCTGACACTTTTTTTTTTTCCCTAGAAAAACAGAAGGAACATCTGGGGAGCTAGTGAAAAATACTTAGGTGATCTCTAAGGTTTCCTGGGTTATTTTGTATTTTGTTTGCGTATCTGCGTGCGTGCCAGTGTGCCTGACTTTCACGATATATTTTTTTTTAAGAGGGTGGGAGGTGGTTGGGAGATTGGGAGTGGAGAAAGATTGCGTTGACTTTTGTGTGGTTTTGTTTAATGGAGAACATTCCTTTTTTCCTTTTGCTGTCAGCTGGTCTGATGGGGTTATGAATTCTTGTTCTTAAAAGATATTGGTCTTAAATTCTGGAATTTTAGATTAGGACTGTCTACTGTGAACCAAGTTCCGGCTTTGTTAGCCCAGCCTTTGCTTCCGCCTGCTCGGGTCTGGGATCCCAAGCAGTGCTCTTTTGTTGTGAACACTGTGCTCCGCACACCGCTTTTGTTTTTAAGAAGTCGTCTCTCCCACAATCCCGGGGCTCCTTGACCTCGCTATTCTTCCTGCCTCCCCTCTGGTCTTCAGTCATTAGACTTTGGCAGCGTCAGAAGCCTTTGCCTCGGCCATGGCACCTGCTCTTTGTCTCTGGAAGATAACCCCGGTCTGAAATCCCGATCTGGACTCCTCTCTGGATCTAGGGATCCAAGGTGGAATCTTCTGGACAATGAGGATGTCAGCGGTGCTGGTGCTACTGAGTGTGGACTGAGCACCTACGATCTGCAGAGGACACACTGCGTGGGTCCTGCTTTGGGCTCCCTGGGGCCTCCTGCGGGAGCTCCGGGGCACGGGAAAGAGCCGCATCCCAGCATCCTACAGTCTGTCGCGCTGTGTCATTGCGGGGAGGGGAAATGATAAACTACTTGCCTTCTAGAGATCTTGGTGAAAAATTAAAAAAAAAAATAGCTCATCACTGTGATTGTTCACTGGTTCTGCCGACACCGGCCGATGGCCATCGCTGGTAGACCTTTCCAGTGAGCTCTGGACCGAGGATGTCGGAGGCCAGAGATGACCATCAGGGCTGCTCACCCCCCATGGCAGACAAGAAAAGGTGGTCACTGACCTTCCTGTCCATGGGAAGGCTGCTGGGTAGAGGTGGATAAGCAGAAAAATTTTCTAGGCTAATGAAAGATAGGAGTCCCCAGTGGGAAGGTGGGGCGGGAGGGCCTGTCTTATAGTTTTGTGCTATAAGTCAGTCTAACCATTCAGCAAAAGATACTGGCTTGTCCAAGGCCAAAGAACTTGATCCTGGGGCAAAAAAAAATTTTTTTTCAGATGTGTTCTAGGCACTGCAAAGGTGTGGGGTTGGGAAGGGGCCTGCTGGGGAGTGATGGGGGATTGGAGGTTCTGAGAAGTCAGGGATGTGTTGGGGCAGGTGACAGGAAGCAAGATGGAGACCTGATCATGATGGCAAGTCCCTTACCCGCCCTCCCTGGGTTATCACCTGTCATGAGTACAGAGGCCATTGTTTCTGGGGGAATTCTAGGTTTGGTTTCTTTCCTAAAGATAATGCAGACGTTTCTAGGAAAATGTTGGCGCCAAAACAAGAGAAGCTCCCATTGAACTACAAACTTGGGTCTTTTCCCTTACGGTGAAATAAAGTGTAAGGTAAAGGTGAGTCTTCCCAAGAGGCTCCTACAGTGTGAGACATTCTCCCCAAGTAAACAAAGTGGTAGAGAAAAGATCCAGAAGTGATATCCATGGATGGAGTGCCTAGGTGGCTCAGTCGGTTGAGCATCTAACTCTTGATCTCAGCTCAGGTGTTGATCTCAGGGTTGTGAGTTCGAGCCCCAGGTTGGGCGCTGTGCTGAGCATGTAGCCTTCTTAAAAAAAAAAAAAAAAAAAAAAAAAAAAAAAAGTGATATCCACGATTGACAAGAAATCAGTTCACTGAGGAGTTAACTAATGAGAAAGGGAAAGTCAAAATGAGGCTGGTCATTCAATAAGAAAATAGCGTGTCAGGGGTGACGGGAAACAACAGGCTGCCCTGGAGATTATCGTTATGCCCATGTTTTATGTCTTGGGGTGAGGTTTGTTATTTTAGAGAGAACCTTCCCTCCCAGGATGGTCTGATTAAATGTGACAGAGGGAGGAGGGCCAGGAGAGGGCACTGGCATGTGAGGGGGTCTGTCTGTGGACAGGCTGATGGCGGCCTCGAGTTGACACAGGGCCGTGAGACAAGGTTGAAGAGTCTGATGCATGGTGGCCAGGAAGTCCTCGCTGGCTGGTTGGAAAAGAGAGAAGTGATGATGGTGGGTTTAGTGCCCTGCGTCCTAGTAGCTGACAGAGAAAATGGTGCCCCCTCTTCTTAGGAGCGCAGAGTAAGAGGGTGTGGCTTGAATCATAGCGTAGAGTTTAGGTGAACTTTCAGGAAGAATGTATTGACAGAATTAGTCAACACTAAATGGGATTCCAAGGCAGGTGACTCCATTAACATGTGTGGCTGGGCAGGAGAATGGCTTCCTTCTGCTCTGTGAATTTACCTAAAATGGCCTGGAATTTTCCTTCCACTCATAAATCTATTAATTCTTGTGATGATCTTTGCTCAGGTCCGTTGGGCGACACCAGCTGAGCTGCACTGGCCCAAGGCCATCCTCCTATCTGCCCATGAAAAGGATGGAAACAATGAAGAATCATCTCTGAGCATTGGTTTTGTCCTGATTTTTAATTTGCTGGGTTTCTTTTTATGTCCCTCCCTGTATTTTTTTTCAGTTTGGCTGCCTCTGGAATGGGCGTTTTTCATAAAATCTCATGTTGGAGCAATTCTGGGCCCACCTTTGCAGCCCCCGCTGGCCTAGAGGGGGTTCCTCTGCTGTTTCCCTTTCTAGGGGAGGCTGGGCAGACATGTGGGCTCTTGCTCCCGGGGGGAGTTTATCTTCAGAGTACAGTGGATGGTGCGCTCTCTCTGGTCTTCAGAGAAGCTTAGAAGATAATCGACAACATAGCGTCCTCTCCCACAACACAGCTGACAGTTTAGAGAAGACCCCCAGTCCCAGCCCCAGCAGGAGTTGGGACGTCTGAGTGCTGACCGTATCATCTGCGGGGTCTTAGCTGCTTTGGAAACCACCTGCCCTGACTGTGAAGACTTGAAGGAGCTGTGATTGTTCAGACTGGGCCCAGGGAGGAAGCCGTGCACGAGGGGAGTGGTGAGGGGGGGGGGCAGGGAATTTGAGGGGAGAGGGTAGTGGTGGCTTCCAGGCCATGGCGCACTCAGCCTGGGAGAAAATTGCAAGGACAGGGGAGCAAGAGACAAGTTCAGGCCCCACAGCAGAGAAAGTGAGGCTGGTGCATCTGCCAGGAGAAGGAAGGAGGGACCCAGAGGGAAAAAGCATGCAGGGGAGGTGTAGAGTAGACAGGACAGCACAGGGTGCTCACAGCGGCCCAGGTGTTGCTGAGCTGAAGGGCTTGTAGAGGAACCAGAGGAAGGGGCCGGATGCCTGTCCTCCCTGCGATGGATTCCCATCCCCCCACCCCGCCACCCCATGCCTGTGGAAAAGCAGCGCCTCCTTGTGCATCGAAATCGTCCCTACCCACGCCCATGGGCACAAAGAACCCCTTCCCCAGGGAGAGCACAGGGCCCATGTGAGCACAGACGAAGGAGGACATAGGAGCAGGGTGTGGGGTCTTCCTGTAAGAAAACTGTCCCCCAACTGCAGAAGGAATCCAATGGAGGCCCTCACGGGAGCCCCCACCCACTCTGTGTGATGGCTGAGCTTTCCAGAGAGGGACCCCCAGCTCAGGGCGGCTTCTCACCAACAGGTCACTCCCATGGCAGCGCGCAGCCGCCAAGAAGCCACCATCATGGCGGCCGGGCCCACCCGCCTCCGGGAGCTCCCAGGCCTCGGCTGTGGACAGGCCCCGGGGTCCTGTCTCCCCAGAGCGGCCGCAGGTGAGGCTTTCCAGGGTGCCTTCACACTCCCCACATCCCACCTCTGGGGCTGTGTGGATCTGTACTGTGGGGCAGCTCACCCCTGGGGTGGGGGGTTGAAGGGAAGGGAAGACCTTAGGCCAGAAGCTTCCTGGGAATAGCAGCAGCCAACTCTTGGAGTATGTGACAAAGTGAAAAGTGCTTTCTCGACCTGGGCGGTACAATTTAATGCTATGTGAACCTCAAGCCTTTATTACCAATCCCTACTTTTCAGATGAGACAATAGCTAAATTAAGCGACGTACATAAGGTAGTGAGTGGCCTGGGACCCACTCTCTCCAGCTCCATGCAAAGCCAGCAGTGCACAGTCTGTCCTGTTCCTTTTCTCACTAACATCTCACGTTTCCGTCTGTTTCTCTCTCTCACACCGAGTCCTGTACACAACGGAGCTGGCAGCACCAACCCCACACCTATGACATCTCATATACCGACCATCAGTTGACCAAACCTGGTTCCTCGATGACACTTTGCTGGAGGCGTGGGTGTCAGATATTGTATACACCAGGATCACAAATACATGTCTGGGGCGAGCGGTCTCACTTGGAATGCTTTTCCCATTCTGAAAATGGGGTCTTGATTTTCTCTTTTTTAATGGCTGCCGCAAGCCAAAGAACTTTATTCACTTTCTAAAAAAATTTTATTTATTGGTGCCCTTTGTGTGAGAAATTGGAACTGTATCACAAACTGATGCTTTGGGCTTAAACAATGGTGGGAATAAAAATGATGGCTTCTGAGAAGCCGGAGATGAAGTACTTGGGGGCTGGTAACTGGGTTAACCGAAAGGGGGAGCCAAGTCCGGAGCTCCTGGATGGCAGCCAAGCCCCGGCCACGCCCACTTCCCATTGAGCTCCTCACCCATTTGGTGCTTTTTGCAGGAGACTCCATACCCGTTGGGGGGGGGGGGGCGGGGCGGGGCCCAAGTTCATGGATCAGAAATGGATTCCAATCGTAGCTGGGGATCTAATGTAATCCTAACCCTTTTGGCTTTGCTTCTTCATCTGCGAGGTGGGATAAGGCTCACGAAAATAGGTAGCAGTGCTCTGAGCAGCGGCAGGACGTTCCTTGGGGTCTTTAAAGAAACAACTAGACGCCCATCGATCCAAGACAGCTCATGTGAATTCCCATCACCGGAAGGCTGGGGATGGAGCCAACAGACTCCAGGCATTCTCTTCCAGTACAGGAGGCTGTGGAGGAATATCTGTCAGAAGAGCCTTCTGGATTTGGTGCCCAGTGTGGCAAGCACACAGTGGGGTTCTGATGATTTAGATCACTGCCCCTCACCTTGGGCCACTGACTGGACAGCTCTGGAACTTGGCCCCTATTATCTGTAATCTGAGGGAACTGATTGCATTTGGAATATGGCTTTCAACTTTTTTTTTAAATTAAAGATAGATTTATTTATTTATTTATTTATTTATTTATTTATTTGACAGACAGAGATCACAAGTAGTCAGAGAGGCAGACAGAGAGAGAGAGAGAGGAGGAAGCAGGCTCCCTGCTGAGCAGAGAGCCTGATGTGGGGCTCGATCCCAGGACCCTGGGATCACGACCTGAGCTGAAGGCAGAGGCTTTAACCCACTGAGCCACCCAGGCACCCCTGGCTTTCAACTCTTAAGGAAATGTTAAATTCACCGTATTCCTCAAACTGTTAAATAAGTGAATTCCTTCCCCAGTGTTCTGGGTAGGGGTCCCGAGAGACCACACCAAAATCCTGGATTTCAAAATTTGAGTCTATAAGAATTAAATCTGCCTATCTCATGGTTTATGTGTAAACTCTTTCAGTTTTTTGGATTTTTCTTGTAACTTGACATACAACCACATCCATAAAGTGACTCCTAGTTTAGGCAAAGTAGGGAACCACAATTAGAAGCATGTAAACTGGTGGTCACTGCAGCAAAAAAGCTAAACAGAAATTTTGTTAAGTCCAATTCTGGACAAAATTAAATGACTCTTTCTGTTATTTTCTCCCTTGAGTACCTCTCTTTCGTAAACCCTTCCTTTGTTCTATTCAGCCCCACCTCAAGTCCTCATTGCCGTGTTCCAAACACAAATGGAAAAGAAGGACAGATCCATGCACCCTACTATGCTTTGTGGCAGAGATAGTTAATGCCCCCCACTACTCCAGACGTTCTCCCACATCCCCCCCACACCCCTGCACTTAGATCAGGGCCACAGACTGGACAGTGGACTGTGCATAGACTGTGCACCATGGCCTTAGTCTGGGGCAGTTAGGAACAGTGGGATTTCCCTCCACCACCATCACTGTCACTTGAAGGAAAGCCCGAGATGGAAGGGTGGCAAGATGGACGCTGCCTGGGTCCTGGAGCCACTGTGAGGGCAGAGTCCCTCAGGAGAGCTGCCTGATTTGCATTATACCACAACGTGATGAAATACAAAACTGTCTTAAGTTACTGAGGTTTCATGGTTTGTTACCTCAGCTCAACCAAACCTAGCCAAACCCATCCTCCCTTCCAGAAGTCTTTTGCTCTCAGAGAGATTTTAGAGGAAACAGGAATGCAAAACACAACAGAAATACCTTCTCATTGTGGAACTGGGGGTACCTGCTGTAACCTGGGCCACCGCAGCAGCACCTGCAGAACAAGACGGTGGGTACCAGGGAACCTTCTTGATACCATGGTTATCAGGGATGGAACAGTACTGTCTGCCTCCTCATGGTCTTGTGCTGCGTGAGGGATTTGAAAAGGCTCCAAAGAGGGACGTTTTTAAGACACTATTTCTTTGGGCAGAAAGTAACCAATCCCAGCTTCTAGAAAGAGGCAAAACAAGGGGACCAGTTTTCTAGAATGATCTTGAAAAGATAGTCACCTAGTACCAGAGATAGAAATCCCTTTTCTTTTTCCTGTCCCACCCCACATTATCAGTGATTAAAACACCCAGTTGGCTCTCTCCAAAAGCCTACAGGGGTCCAGAAAATTAGATGATTTGGCTCCATATAAGAATTCAGAGGGAAGTAATTTTGCAAACTTTTTGGAAATATGATGAAATGACAATCATGTGTTTCTCTTGAGGAAAGCTGGCCCGATTCTGATGGTCTTTTGGGAAAGCCTTCCGTCCCCCTCTCATAGAGGCCCTCCCGGCTTCTACAGCACCATGGATGGTTTCAGGAATTACACAGATGGTAGCAACTGCAGACCAGGGAAGAGGCTGTTGGAAAGGAGGCAAAGGACTACCTTGGATCCTAAGTTCAGGTTTTTCTTTTAGTGTCCCCTACCACGTGACTCCTAAGAACAGCAATCTGGCAAGGCAGCATAGCAGACTGCAGTTTCCTAAGGATGTCCCTCTCTCCCTCGAATGCTCGTGACATCCGCAGTGGAGAGGATCCCGTCCTAACTCTGCCATTGGCTTCCCCTCCACTCCCTCCAGCCGAGCCCGAGTGGGCTTCCGACAAGCTTACAGACACACCTGGATCCCAGAACCACCTGATGAATAGTCCAGATACGATCCCTGGGGGTCCGGCGGCCCATGCCAACCAAGTCCCAAACCAGTTTATTAGTTTAACCAAAAGGTAAACAGACGACGGCGATGCAGAAAGACAAGCATGCGAGCAGCTAAAAGCATTACCCGGCTGTCCACCAGGAAACAAATTTAACACATTGAAAGTGGCATTAAATAAATGAGGCTATGTTTTATCTACTTGGAATTTCCATTGTCTTTAAAAAAGGAAAATATATATATATATATATATATTTTTTTTTTTTTTACATTGCAGTATATAAATCTAGACTCTACATATACAGTGCGATACCGAGGGCGAGCACACGGGCGCAACACGTAGCTCTTTGCAGCCACATCCTAAACCAGGCCACGGTCCTAATATTTTGCGACCTGCAAACCAAGCAATTCAGGCTGAGGCTACGTTTACTTCAAAATCTCCACGATGTCTAGCACCCTGGCGATCTCTCCTCCAAGCACAGAAGCACAAATCGGACGAGCCTTGCAAACCGAAGAAAGTGCTTTTCGACCAGTTGAAACCCGGTCGGTCTTCCAATGCATGGTCTAAGCTGCTAGAAAGACCGAAAGGAAATGTGAGGCCTTCCTGGCTCCTTCTTTGGTCCACCGCCACACGTCTCTAAACTTCCCTGCTGTTTCTTGCAGATTTCATATGGCTATTTACATGACAGAAATCTCACATAACCTTTGGCAGCCGTCTTAACAGGATCAGGAAAAAGAAAAAAAAAAAAAAAAAAAGCTTCATGTTACAATCTATACTTCGTATCTGGGTTGGTTCTCTTTATTTTTGGAATAAAAATGGGTATTTTGAGATTTTTTTTCTTAAAAAGGACATTCTGAAAGTGCTTCTTACACATGTCGATATCCCACATTATGGCTTTTTAGGTCAAACCCCAGCACAGCTCAAATTTGTAAGGGAGAGGGTGATGGTGTTCCTAGAGACGAAAGTGTCATTTAACAGTAACACTGTGATGGCAACTGTGGGGACCTGAAAAAAAAAATGTTATTGATTCCATCTGAAAGAAATGTACCTCATTAGAAATGATCTCGATGATATGCGTAGCCCCGTTTCTTTCCCCGGGACCAGGCACAATAATGCTATAAAGGTTAGTAGGTAAAACAGGACGCTGCTATGAGTGGGGAACATCTTCTGAGGGGCGGCTGACAGAGCACTCGCTGTTCAGAAAGCTTCACAGGCTCAAGATGATCCGACAGAGTCCATCGCAGTAGGAATTTCTACACCTGAGGAACACATTGTACGTCACAGCGAGGTACGACGATCCAGATGGCGAGATACTCCAGACGTACAGTTCTACATGCAGAAGAAGGCGATCAGAAATGGCAACGAAGTAGTGGCATTCCGAGACGGGTAAGAGTCCAAACGAGTCACCGTTCTTTTGTGCTTTCTCTTCTGGCTGAGATTGTACCGAAGAGCATGGCTGTTTGTGCGGTCAGGACTGCGATCTGTTTGTCGGGGTCGGAGAGGGGGCAGAACACAATGCCAGAAATCAAAACGGGTTTATGTTGACTCCAGAGGTGTAATGATGGCAGAACTGGCGGGTCAGATGGGCCTCCTTGTCGCCCTCTGCCCCCTGGGGTCAGATGCAGGCAGAGGTCGAAAGCCACTGGCTTATCCAAACCCTTTCTGAAGTGGCCTTTCATTCAGCCGTGGCTGTCCCGGCCTCCGCAGCTCCGATGTTCTGGTGGCACTTGTTGGAAAAGGAAATTTTTCTCCCTTGATAAAAACGGTTTGGACTTCTTATAATACTGGCACAAAGGACACTCTGTATTCCTAGGATTGATTCTATTTAGTTGGAAGGTATGAGACTCGGTTTTCAGTTCTTTCTATTTCCCTGTAAAAAGTGACCTTGACATCCCAGGCCATTGTGCAAATTCGTTCTTCCATAGTCCAGAATATCCCATAAGTCCCTCATATATTTATATATATATACACATACATCCCTAATATGTGTACATATATATATTTATAAAAGTGGGTAATTTTGCATTTCAGTCTCAAATAGGTCAAAGAGAATCAGTGAAACATTCATCCATTTCATTGTCAAACTCATCTCCAATTTCCCCACAGTGCCTATCCTAGTGCCTTGCACACCAGAGGTACTCAATAAGTATCTGCTGCCTTCACCACGATGCTCTAACACTGGGTGGTCGTTGCGATCACCACGGCCTGTTCTCAGCCCCACTCCGCCTTTGGCCGGCAAGGGGGCCCCGGCCCCTCCCTTCAGAGGGTGACTTTGCTGTGCCTGTTGCTCCAGCAGCCCCGTTTAGCTGTCCTGGGCAATGTCAAGCTGGTCCGGCTACGCAATTTCACTTGTTCTTCCATGGGGTTCTTTTTGCGTAAAATGAAGTCAAAGTTCACTTGGCTGTTCATGGCATAAAAGACGTTGGCCGAGTCCGGGATCACGAGTTCTGAAAGAGATCAGGAGAGAGAAGACAGTCAGCTGGTGTAGGTCAGCCCAGCGATGCCACAAGGCAGGGACTATGGCCCTGTGTCCCTGGGCTGTGGATGGAACCAGGCAATGACTACCATCCCCCAAATTGGCTTGCTCGACTCCTCAATCCCAATTTTAAAAAATGAAGTACAAATATGATCTTAGGAATCTGGTCCATGAACTAGATGATCAACTGCTGACTATTTTAGCTAAGAAAGTACAGTAGAAAACAAAGGCCAACTGACATGGAGTGACAATCCCAGGACTGCAGCGAGTCAGCGGCAGAGCTGGGACGCCAACCCGGGCATCCTTCCTCCCATGGTCGATTTCCTACTCTAGCATGCAGCCTTTCTCAGACACTGTGAGAATCCAACGACATGGGGGAGAAAAGAAAAATCTACAGGTTTTTTTTTTTTTTTCCAGAACTCTCGATACTTGGAATGCTGAAATGTTTTTTGAAGTAGTCCCAAGTCAAACCAGTTTAATATATAGCATCCAAATAAGATAGTGTGTATCTGTTAACATTTAAACTGTATCTACCCCAGTGATTCCCAACCAGACAACTGCAATTTCTGAACAAGGACAATGCCAAATGTTAGACAAAATCATCAAGCAAAGTTATTTTAATTCATTTTTCATTTTAGAAGAAGGTATATACTATTCAGCACTCAGGGGTAATGGGTATCTAAGAAAACCAAATGGGGAATCAAAGAGGTAAGATGGACACGTCTACTGGTGGCAGCGGAGTGGGGGAGGCCGTCAGTAGACCGGCATCTACTTGCAGATTCAGTGAGGCTGATGTCAACTTCAAACACGGAAATTCTATAGCAGGACTGATGCCATCAGGTTCTAAGTGACTCTGGTACATTTTCACAAATGTTCTACAAAGAATAACTCCCTTAAAGTGTCCCCAGTCTCCTGCCTACATATTCCTGGGTCAGGAACAATTCACCTCACAGCTATATGTCACTTAGCACACCTCCAAATACTTGTGGGCACCTTATTTCTTGTTATCCTCACAGACACTCTGTGAAGTACAAAGAACTAGGAGGGTACTGCCTCCTTTTCACTAAGGACCACAGCCCGAGGTCAGGCAGCCCACCTAAGCCCACCCAAGTAGTGAAGAAACCTGGGCCCAGACTACACCTCAGGGCTCCTGGTTCTTCAGACTCATCGGCCTCACCTTAGCGTTGTTTTGAGGGCAATACGGTCAAACTCAAGAGACTACATTGTAGGCTTCGAATTTTACATGTAATGACAATAAAAGATATAACTGACATAGGTTTGCCCCTCAACTGAGGGCTCAGCTGAACGAATGAGAAACCCCTAAGAGGTAACTGAAAAATAATTTCCTCAGAGGCTAGAGCTTTTCATCTCTAGGAAAAGGTACAGCCACTGTTCTCTGGGGCTAAGACACAGCCCTGGGTAATCTGTTGGCAAAATGGAGTGTGAAGAGCTGCTCCCCTCTCATACCCCCAACTTGCGTAATTCTTGTCATGACGGGGACGCTTCTTGTTGGTGAACAGCCCTACATTCAGATGCTTGAATCGGTTAGTGTTGGGTCTGTCAGCAGATGGGGTTGGCCTCAGTCAACAACTGCACTTGGAAAGAGACTTAGTGTGACTGAATTTTATGAGGTGACAGGGTCCAGAGGAGTCACCTACCAGCCTGTCTCCTCCTCTCAACAAATACAATCCCAATTCAAACCAGCAAAAAGTAGATACATTTTGGGTATTTTCCCAGCATTTTCATAAAAGGAATTTCTATGAACAGTGGGTTTCTAGGCATCCTGAAGTATGATTACCAGTTCTTTGCCTCAGGAAAGTGAGGTAAAGAGTCTTCAGATTCTAGGAGCACCTGACTGGCTCAGTTGGGGACGCGTCTGCCTTCAGCTCAGGTCATGATCTCAGGTCCTGGGGTTGATCCCCATGTGGGGCTCCCTGCTCAACAGGGAGTCTGCTCTCCCTCTGCCTCTCTCTCTTTCCCTCAAATAAGTGAATAAAATCTTTGGAAAAAAAAATCTTCAGATTCTGGAGTTAGAAGCTTTGGCTACTTGAAGGTCAATCACGAATAAAGATAAACTGGAAGATAAACCTAGAAGCCTCTCACACATAAGTCATTGAAAAAAATGATAAATTATTACAAGGACCTCTACATTTCAGATGCACGTACAACTTAGACTTACATTTTTGGGTAGAGGAGGTGTGCGACCATCTGCAAAGACCCAACAGGACCCAACTCTCCCCCCACCTCCAGACAAAGGGAGAGACCTCTTCCTAGAAGAAGGCTTGATACACAGTTTACAGAGAATGGGCAGGAGGGTGATCAGCAAAACTGTAAGAAAAACAGGGTTGTGGCGAGGGTAGCTTGAGATGCTTTTCTAGGAGGGAGGTCATGGCATGGGTCCCCCACACAATGCCACTCTTGCACAATTAAAAACCCCTCCTTAGTTCCATTAAAAAAAGAAAACCAAAAAGGGATGCCTGGGTGGCTCAGTGGGTTAAGCCTCTGCCTTCAGCGCAGATCATGATCCCAAGGTCCTGGGATCGAGCCCCACATCAGGCTCCCTGCTCAGCGGGGAGCCTGCTTCTCCCTCTCCCGCTGCTCGTGCTCTCTCTCTCTCAAATAAAATCTTAAAACGAAACAAAACAAAACAGAACGAAAGCACAGAAACATTGCATTCATTTTTCTGACTCCTAAGACTGGGGTCGCCTGCCACGAGAAGCAGTGCGTGCCCACCTTTGTCCTCCGAGATGACCTGCACCAGCTCGTACTCCTCGGCCGGGTCTGAGTCCAGATTGTGCTTCAGCATCGCCCTCTGGATCACCGCGGGGGTCTTGTCCTGGCTCGTCAGCTGGAAAGACAACGGAAGGGTCTCTAGGTATTTCGCTTCATGCTTCCTGGGAGAGTGCTCTCGACCCTCCTCCTCTTGCTGCCCTGTGTCTCCCGCAGGCCCAGTGGGATGAGACAGGAGCAGGAGCCAGGACTCCTGGGTTCTAGTCCTGGCTCCACCCTTCGTAGCCAAATGACAAAGCGTCTTCTCTTAGTAAAACAGAACGTGTGCCCCTCTCCCTGTCCTTCTCCACCACAGCAGTTGAGGTTCCAGGGTGGGGGAAAACAGGAGAGTACGGTGAAAAATGCACAGGGTTTTGGTCCTGGGCCGAAATTAGCCTGATGTGTTCAGTTATAAGCTGTGGGTTAGAAATGGTCCCAGTTCTGCACGCTGACCATTTCAAAAAGCACAAGGGACTCCTCCGTGAGCCAGCCATGGCGCTCCTAGGTATTTAGCAAGAGAAATGAAAACCTGTGTCCGCAAAAGGACTTCTCCTACCGAAATGTTCACGGCAGATTCGTTCCTAGTAGCCCCAAAGTGGAATCAGCCCAAATCTCCCTTAGCAGAGGAGAACAGGGAAATGGACAAAAACAAACAAAAAAAACAAACAATTTCATGTTGCAGGAGTCTATTCTTGGAAAAACGGGCCAAACTCATCTATGGGGTTAGAAAACTAACAACGACAAACCTTAACCTTCATTAAGGCTAAGGGGGGAACTGACTGGAAGGGGCACAGGGAATTTTGAGGGAGGGATGAAAAGTGTTCTTTATTTAGATTTGGGGTGGGAATTACAGATATAATAGAAGAAAATGTTTAAGTTCTGTGTATATAATGCATGTAAATTAGGCTTCAAAATAGGCTCAGGGCAAGGGTAAAAATTGATACCATCCTTTGAGTGATTTCTTTACATTAGAAAGAATGCATAAGAAAACATGGATCACTGTTACTTACAAATAAAAGCTGTTCTCATCAGGAGGTGAGAGGAAAGACAGAGAAAGGAGGAAAA
Source organism: Enhydra lutris kenyoni (assembly GCF_002288905.1). Taxonomy (NCBI): domain Eukaryota; kingdom Metazoa; phylum Chordata; class Mammalia; order Carnivora; family Mustelidae; genus Enhydra; species Enhydra lutris. The sequence goes on along the minus strand of NW_019154108.1, from coordinate 19,830,883 downwards.
GGAGGAGGAGAGGAAGAATGTCCTCCAAGAAACTGTCACCGAGAGCCTGCAGATGACAGGGCCTAGATGTCTCCCCTGGTCTGGAAAAGCAGCTGTTTATTGTGACTCAGTAAACAACATGCACTACAATGGGGTCCTTGGAAGCAACAAAGACCTTGTTCATTTGTCTATTACCTGAACATCTGGCGTATTCATTTCCAAGGGAGAAATAGATGCACACAAAATTCTGGAAGAGGAAATCTGTGTTTTGATAGTCTAAAGAAAATACTCCCACAGCTGGATCAAACGGGACCGGAAGCATAAAGCTAAAGAGAAAGGCCCCCTCTCCAGGGGTGTATGTCAGGCTAAGTTAATGTTAATGGTTCAGCTGTTTAATGTTAGGCTGAGTTGTCAACTTTAGACCTACCTAAGGAGAAAGCCAGGCTACCCTTATTTTCCTGAACTTAAGCTTCCCCAGGTGTGTCCAATTGAGGTGGGACAGGGCCAAGGGCCTCCCTCGGGTATTTATTACTCGGTCCCATCAAAAGTACTGAGAGCAGGGTTAGATCACAGTATCAACAGCTCAACGGCGCCGCCTTTGGCTGACAGACGGAACCAGCACGGTCCAGTAGACCCACGAGAGCCCCATTACTAAATTTTAAGTGTCTAGTAACCATATAAAAAAAGCTTTTTAGAAGGGAAATTAATTTTAATATATCTTATTTAATCCAATACATCCAAGCTATCATTTCAGCATATAATCCATACAAAAATTGCCACTGAGAAATTCTTTCTTTTGTACTAAGTCTTCAAAATGTGTATATTTTACACTCACAGCACATCTCAATTTGGACTATTCCCATTTTCAATGCTCAGCTGCCACACTTGCTGGTGGCTAGTGTATGGATGGCGCAGTATGGAGTGACACCGGAGTGTCACCTTCATGTTCCTTAAATACAGAACGCAAGGAACTCCCTGTGCCTCTTCCCCGAGCTTCGCTTCTAATACCACAGGTGAGTTTGGCCTGTTTTTGAAAGGGCAGACTCCTGCAGCATGTAATTCTCTGTCTGGTTTCTTTAGCTCAACGTGGTGTTTTAGAGACCCGTCCCCCGAACTGCACCATGTCGACTCTTCGCTCTCACGTCAGACACGAGGTAGGACCTGCTTCTCTGCTCAGCGTGTGTAAGAGAACCCACGCGAGGAAGCCCCACAGAGAACACAATAATAACACTGATGACACAGCTTCCCGGTGGTTCTCCCATCTCTCTCTCTCACTCCTTGTGTGACCCTGTCCACCCAGTGGTCCGGATGACTACCTCCCAAGATTTGACCCCAGAACCAGCCTGACACCAACAGGGTTTCTGCCCATCTATTAGACAAAGCCAGCTGGATGTCCCACCGGTCCCTCCAATTTCAGCGCCCTCAAACCCTCCTTCTCCGATAGTTCATACCTTACTTGATAGGACCAACAACCACCAAGCTGCCTGGACAGCCTTCAGTTTTCCCTCTTCCTCATCACCCACCACAGTAACCTGAAGTTGATGACTAAACTAACGGATTCTACGATTCTACCTCATAAAAATCTTTCAAAAATCCATCTCATCTCCAGCCACACCGCGGTCATTCAAGTCCTCATCATCTCCCATGGGGACTATGACAGCTACTTCTTATCTCGCTTCCCCACCTCCAATCTACCCCCACACCCTAGGACCACCTCTACAATGTCAATTAATTGATCCCAGTGAGCTAATCTGATCACTACTTAAAAGCCTTCAATGAGACGCTAATTGCCTATAGGACATAAACTCCTTCAGGAAGGCTGCAGGCCCTTTACAATCTGGTCTGACCTCTACTAGAGAATTGGGTACATCTTCAGTAATGCTTTATGATCTCCCTTATGATTTTAAGTTTCTCAAAGACAGAGATGCCCCACTCGTCTCCCTATCCACAGAGCCTGGTCCAGTGACTAGCACACAACCAAGGTTCAAGAAATATTTCGTTGTTTTGATGAATGACATAGGAAAGCTTTCCTTTGGAATGTGAGAAAACAGTGAGTACCTCCATATCACTTATGCCACGTTCAGAGCTGAACTTGTAAGCCCTTAGTGACCACCCCACCCCCGCCAAGAAGGCGAGTGATAAAGATGAGGGAAGACAGAGAATGAGCCGTGGGATTCACTGCCAGTGAGACCCTGCTCTTGAATACATGTCCTACATGTCCTACAAACAAAGGAGTCTCTTCCTGTAACAACGCGCCCAAGGTTATTACCAGGAGAGGCCCTGTGTGCACTCCAACAATCCTGCCATTAATTCCAAACATTGTGGGGATCGTGTCAGAATCACAGTTTTATGAAAAAGCACAAAAAGTCAGTCTCATTTCATTTGTAAACACTGTTCCTCGTGGACTCAAACTGCACTCCAGCTTGATCATTCATCGTACTGAGTTTGATTCCAAAGAACAAAAGGAGAAAAACGGGCCAGCGCACAGCTGACTGTTGAGGATGCATGGGAATTCATGACAGAGGCAGGCATGCGACTCCCCAGGAAGACTTCCGAGAAGGCCTGTGGGGGTGGCATCATTCGTAGAATACATTTCTACACTTATCCAAATTGATTGTTCTGAGAAAAGTGACACTGGCCAGACTGAGTAAGTTCTAGCAAATTTTAAGATGTGGAAACTATATCTTCTGGGCACTGCTGGTACAAAGATCTTTTTATGTATATAAATCCATTACTGGTGTCTACCCAGGGAGATCTGGGTGCGTACTCACTGTGGGCGAACGCGGAAGCGTGAGGGTGCGGGTCTGGGTGCCTTACCATGATGCTCTTGTACATGTTCCCATTGTTGTCCTCGACACTGATGCGGATTATGCAGGTGTCTTCATTCTGTTGGTTGTAAACGGGAGGCAACACTGTCGAGGTAATGGACGTCACGGACACTGAGCGCTTGTGAATTTTAGGGTTGTTGTTGCAGGACGGAGGGGAGGAGAGGGGGTTCATTAAGGACGACATCCCTGAGGAAGTTGTGTCCATGGAATGGATAGAGGAACATGAGGAGGAAGACTCGGAGAGCTGAAAAAGTGAACACACCCCAGGAGAACATCAGTGTCGGAACCTTGACCAAGGGTGTGCCTCACAGCTGTCAAAGCAGAGGTAGATGCTGAGATGAATGAACGTCCATTACTTCCTCTGTAACAGCCCGCAGCACACGCGGATGCTGTCCCCGATGCAAGCACGCTTTTGGCAGATGCCTATCAGCGACTCCCTACTTGCCCTGGTTCCTCTGCATCCAGGTCTCGCAATTTCCGTTTTTAGCTGGTTTTAAGGAAGTGGCCAGCAGGTGGCAGCAAACACCAGAAACTGGAGGCAATATGGCCTCCGGGAGGAAGCTTCCGGGCTGGGGAGAGCCTCACCAACAGTTTATCCGGTCCCACTGCCTTGAGTGGGACTCTGCTTCATGAGCCCAGCCAAGATCGCTCCTATCCTGGCTCCACTTCACGATCAGATTTTGTGGCAGGAGAGAAATGTCTGTGCTTTACAAGTTTCTACTATAAGGACCATAGATTATACAGCTCTGCATGGAATATTAGTCCTGGAAAGGCCCCTGGGGATCACCTGGCCCCAGTCACTCTCTACTGCTGAGGACCCCAAGGCCAGAGAGAAAATTGTTGGCAGCACCACCATGACAGGCTCCCAAATCCCCTGACTCTCATGGCCGGGTTTGCACAGTGAGCACTGAGTCACAGCTCAGTCTAGAGTTGACGATTAGTGGTAAATGAACATAGTACACCACTACCTTGGTGGCGGTTAACACTGAAGTTTGTGATGAACTTTCACAGATCTCATCTCACGGTGCTTTCACAACTGTCTTGTGAACAAAACGCAGAGCATTATAAAGGGAAAAAGGACTCGGAGAAATAGAATGACTTGCCCAAATGGAATACGGCCTAGGAGCAGGTTCCATTACTTTCTACATTTGCTTCTAGAACCAACTATATACATTTTCACATCCTATATCAAGGACAATTAAGGAATGAGGTGTTATAGTTAATGTGTTTTCCAATTAACTCCATTAGTACCATGAACAATGTAAAATTACCAAGGAAATGGCCCCAAACTCCAAAGGTTGTGTTAAAAAAAAAAAAGTCACTAAATTGAATCATTTTAAATATCAATTCTTGCTGTAGAAAATTATAAGTAATTTCTCAGTGTATGAAGCTAAGTTATACCATATTAATCCTATCGAATATTTTGGAATGCTTTTAAAAAATAAACAACATAAATTTCTTCCATGCCTGTCTGCCTTTCCATGGAAACAGAATACAGAAATTTAGCATTCTGATCCTCGAGCTTCCAAGTAAAATGGAGTTTACTCTATTTTATTTCCTATGGATTCGTCCTATGGCGTAACTGTACAGGAAATTCCACTGTAGGGTTAATTAGAACCAGCAAGCTGATTTGACCACACTACCTGCATCTCTATCACAATATGGTTTAGTAACATTTTTGGTCTATTTTTGCAAGTGAATCAATTTTGTGGCTCAATCTGGGGGCCAATAGTTCGTCATTTTAACAGCATGACTTTGCTTGAAGGTGCACCACACAGCAGCTAAGAGGGTCCATTTTCCAATTATTGGTTCAATTCTTGCACCTCCCTTTTCTTCTATATAAATCCCTTTTCCTCTGTTAGATTTTCCTCTGTTAATGACTTATGAGTAGAATAAAGCCTTGAAGATGCCTGGGTTACAGCAGCCTTAAATGGACCACCTGATGGAATCCAGTCTTACTGAGAATTTACTATGAGGAGCAAGTGTGAAAATAAATGTGTAGAGGGCGCCTGGGTGGTTCAGTCCATTAAGCATCTGCCTTCGGCTCAGGTCATGATCCCAGAGTCCTGATAGCGAGTCCCGCATCAGGCTCCTTGCTTGGTGGGGAGTCTGCTTCTCCCTTTCTCTCTGCCCCTTGCCCCTACCACTTGTTTTCCCTAATAAATCAATAAAATCTTTTAAAAAGAGAGAGAAAATAAATGTTTAGAAATCATGAGCAGGGGGATCAAGACAAAGGAATGCAAAGTACACTTCACTGCAAAGAGCCACCTCCTGGAGAACCCTGGGAAAGGCACAGCGGACATCCTGACGGCTGTGGGATCCAGGGTAGGGAGAGACGAGGAAGGTCACCCAGGTCCCACCAGACAGTGAGCAAGGGGAACGAGGGCCTCTCCAGCTGACATTCAAGGAGGCTGTAGCCCAGCAACTACTTGCACCCAAGTCAATGATTCAGTTTTAAACCTAGAGAAATTCCTGACTCTGAGAAAGGTTCGTCAGAAGACTAAAAATTTGTGACTTGTATAAGAAACTGAAACACCAGCATAAGGGAAAAGACAAAAAAGGACATAGCAAGGAGTGTGCAAATGACACACAGTGGGCTTCTGGGTAGTTTTCAAAGGTGTGGTTGGGACCTATGCACACGTCCAGTGTACCGACAGCTGGGATGGGAGGAAATGGACAGGGAGGAATCCCACAAAGACGTGTGTGATACCTCTCTTGTCACTTTTGTCCAATGTCTGCTGTCAGAAAAGGGGGCTACAAAGCACAAGAAACTGTCAATAGGTGAATAATGAGGCTTCACTCCAGATTTTAACAAATTCAATGCTACGTATCAAGTCATGGGAAATGATTACATCACTGGTTTAGGAAATACGCCTGAGAAAATGGAGAACAGATTCTTAAGAGTCTGCACAGCTTTTCCTTCATGTTTGGAGGATGTGTCTCTGGATTTCCAAGTAGGAAGGTAAGAAATCCTGCAGGGGCAACACCTGAGACATCGCAGCCTGATGACTCCTGAGTGTGAAGTCTGTCTGGGATCGGCTATCTGCGACAAGGTCACTTGAGGGTTCCCATACTGCTGTTGTTCATAACACAATGTGAAACCGGGCACCAATCCCCTTGTGGAATGGCAGACACAAACAAAATGGGGGCATTCTTCCCAATACTCCACATCACCGGCCTACACATAAGCTAAGGGGCCAATAGTCACTCACACAGCAGGTCTGGCTGACCAAAAATCTCCCCAAAATGGCACAAATTCTAGTCATGTCACAGTTGACGTCTCTGACCCAAGCTTCCTGACCAACAGATTGAGGGAGCTGTATACAGAAGATTAAGACAAATCTTGTTTCCTTTTTATTTCTCTATGAAGCCAACGGTAAATGGAACCTCTCATCATTTTCTCTTTTTTGGGACATGGCAGATTACACAATTGCTACCAATTCTTTTTTTTTTTTTTTTTTTAAGATTTTATTTATTTGAGCAAGACAGAGAACATGAGGTGGGGGGAGGGTGAAAGGGGGGAGCAGACTCCCTACTGAGTAGGGAACCAGATACAGGACTCGATCCCAGGACTCCAGGATCATGACCTGAGCTGAAGGCAGACGCTTAACCAAATGAGCCACACCGGTGCCCATGCTACCAATTCTTTATTCTCCTTAGTATCCATGCCCTTTGCCCTATGACCCCACAGTTCCTCCCATTAGAAGGAGTCCCTGTCTCATTTATTTAGGTGAGATTTGGCTACATGATTTGCTTCGGGCAATGAAATGTTGGTCGGTATGACTGAAGTAGAGTCTTGAAACATACTTGTGGAGCTGGGCTTGCTCTCCGGCTCATTTGTCTTAGCATACTAACGGCATGGCTTGGAGAGCCCCATTACTCCAAGAAGAATGAGAGGCAGGGAGAGCAGACCTGGACCAAATCCATGGCCTAGGGCCAAGCCCAACCCACGTCAACCAACCTGCAGATGTGTGAGAGTGAGTTAAGTGGTGGCTGTTTTAAGTCACTGACTTTAGGAGTGGTTTGCTCAATAAGATGATTGTGGTAAAAGCATGGCTAAGACAAGGTATGACACCAAGAGGTTGACACATCTCTGCCTCTTGACTTTTCAGTCCCTCTAAGAAAATCCTACACCTCCTCAATAAAGTGTAACTCATGTACAGGCCACAATCCTTCAGCCACCATTGGATATGGGTCCAGAACAGTATTTCCAAGGCCAGATGTGTTTAGACCTATTTCTATAAGGAATGGGTCCCCAGACTGAACTGGCTTTACCAGCTCTTATAAACATGATTTTCAAAACACTGAAGAGTGATAAACCTGAAAACAAAGATTCCCATGCGGCAAACACTACACTATGTCAGGTGTCTCTGTTAGGAATCATGCAAAGAGAATATGCATATACCTTTTTTTGAGGCTCATCAGGGGTGTCCATGGGAGTGATAGAGCCCTCCTCCGCCTCTGAGTGGTTAGACTCGCAGGATGACACACTGACGGAGTCCATGCTTTCGCCAGAGCTCCCACTGGCAGTGGACTTGGGCTGCTCTTTGGTGGGAGTGCTACTGGTAATGATGTCCGACCCCAGGAAGAGTCTGCAAGAAACATGACACCAGGTGTTTGGGCTCTAACAAATCTGGAATCCATGATTCAGCAAACGTTTTGTGTTAATTAACCCGTTTGGTCAATCTTGCACACCCTGGCATTATTGGACAATGTTTCCTGTAGAGTGTCTCACAGATCATAGTAAACATCTTATCGGAACAGGTAATTTCCAACCTCAAAGAACGCACAGATTGCTTAGCTGGAAGAGGGGCCGCTGTAATCTGAGGACCCTCTAGGTCAATGGTTCTTTACTTTTTAACATGCTATAGACCACTCTGGCTGGGTCAAATTACCATCGCCACATCCCCCATCACTTCCCACCATAAAATGAACTACAAACGAGGCTAAGGAAGGAGGATGGCACTGCTTTGGTCAAGGAACCAAAGAGGACAACTTCTGTTTCCAAACATCTGGTGAACTACAGGAAGCTAAACCACTTCACTATAAAACTAGAAGAGAAACATTAAAAACTCATTTAAAAGTTGAGCTTGCAAGACAGGAAGGAAAATCCCTATAGGCCACAAATAAACAGGGAACTGAAAACTGGAAGCAACGAGAGCTAATTCTGCAGCTGCTCTGGGTGCGGAGCGGGAAGTACCAGTCTTGGTAAATGAGGGACAAGGGTTTTAATAGAGACACAGGTCCGAAGATGAGGCCTTCTGTTTCTGGTGGGGCGCTGAAGCTGAAACTCCTCATATAGAGCCAAGACCCTCAAAGGGTAGAAAGATGTAAAAAAGTGGTCTAGAAAAATATCTTCCTACTGGCACAGGGAGACAACGACGAAGCTTAGCTGTCTTGGCCTGAGCTTGGGTGAAAGAAAACCGTCTCCCCTGAAATCACCTGTGATCCTGACCAGCACCTCCCTCAGATTTGCTACATATGTGAGTAGGAACTAGGAACTCTCAGACCAGTAATAATCTTGTGCAAACTGGAATTAAAAAAAAAAAAAAATCTTTCTGGAGGAATCTACATTCAAACCAGGATACAGAGGATTTTCTGATAAAGATGAGCTCATAATACAAAATTACAAAATATACACAAGGAAATATCAAAGGGAGTCAAACAAGCACAACAAACAGCAGATTTAGACTCCTGAGAATTTCAGAACTTCTGACCTACAAGAATTTTCAGAAAGAAACTAATAATTTAGTCATTAATTTGACAAATATGTGAGTGTCTACCATGGGCCAGGCTATAAAATAAGTATGTTTAAGATATTAAAGACCTAACAAAAGAAATTGAAAACAGGAGTTAAGAACAAGATAACTTGACAAAAGAACAGGAAGACAATTTGAAAAAATTTCACTGCTAGAGTGAAAATGTAGTGATTTAAGGGAAAAACTCAGTGGAAGGATTAAATAACCACTGGAAAGAAAAATTGTGAACTAGATGAGAGATGTGAAGAAAATCTTCAGAAATCAGCATCAAAATATACAGACATGGAAATAAGAAAGGTTAAAAGACATGGAGATTGGAATAAGAAATGCAGACATGTGTGTAAAGAGAGTTCCAAGAGAAGACAATTGAGAGAGTGGGACAGTGACCCTATCTGAGGAGATGGTGGCTAAGAAGATTCCAGACCTAATGAACTGCATGAATCCTCAGACCCAGGAACCACATCTTGAATAGGATAAATGAGACCCAATCCTCATTTCATCTATCTAAGGGGATATCAAAGACAAAAGTAGTTCTTAAAAGCAACAGGGTAGGGGACGTGATACAAAGGAACAGGAAGTAAACAGATACCAGACATCTCAGAAGCAACAAATGAAGTCAGAAGACATGGAATAATGTCTTCAAAGTGCTGAGTGAAAAGAATGGGCCTCCTTGAATTCTATACCCAACTAAAAGAATTTCGAGAGGGAGTGCAAAATAAAGACATTCTCAGAGAGAGACGGAGAGGTTTTACATGAACAGATGACAGGGAGAGGAGCAAAAGGAGGGAAGGGTAAAATGTAAGAAGCAATGCATGTAAAGAAACTAGCAAATGCAGCCAACCCCAAACACGCACTGACTGTATAAAATAATAGTAGAAACGATAAGCTTGATTTTTCATTATTCCAGGCATTACCTGGATCCAACACCTGGAGCATATCTTTATTCTGTCTCATCTCCAGCTGCCCCTCCCCCCACCTCTTGTCCTGTTTTCCATGTTGTCTTCTTTCTGGGACCTCCAAGCACCACTGGGGCTAGAGGAGAAAGAGCTAAACTCTGATCACAATTCACAGGAGAAAAAATAATGCCGCTGTTGTACTCCTCCATGAATTCTGAGTAGACCTCTGAAGGCTGTGGATGCGTGGTCCTCAGCCCGTCATCTGAGAGTCTAGCTTAGAATGAATGTGCTCAAAGACGAAAGAACGTTCTTCCATTTGTACAACTCTATGAGGTCAGTTCTGCTTTGTAAAGGTTAATTCTAACTCAATACTAGGCATCTCTGACCTTCAGACCAAACATGCCTTCCCCAAAGGCCCCCAAATTCTTTCCAACTCTTTGGAAAATGGGTCATTAAATGTGGGGAGAGCAAAAAGTACATTTACCATATTTTAAAAAATGCTAAGATGATATAATATTTTGGAATTCGACAGGTATACAAATACCCTTATATGTATAAGAAATACGATGGGTGACATGGTGGCCTGTTTTATTCATGATAAATGTTCCAACTCAACTGCAGATACCAAACATTAAATCCAAGCATCTCAGCAAGATTTCACCAAGGAGAGACACGTACTCAATGTCGACCACACTTTATGCAGCGCACTGCGCCCTGAGGACCCTGCTCCCCCCAGATTTCATGGGACTGTCCCTGGAGTTTGTGCAGAGAGAGGACCCAGGGGTCCTAGAGTGGCCAGCACAGTACAGAGGGATGGCTGGGGTGGAGCGGGGTAGTGCGAAGCAGTCAAATAAAAATGTGTCTGCAGTAGTTACTGCGTAAGGACACGGAAGGAAAAGCAAGAAGGCCAAAGTGGTAGCACTTAGGATTGGATCCACCTGTGCTGACTGCCATTGCAGGTCTAGAAATTTCTAATTATTTCTGATGCAGAAGACCATCAAGATGCCTGGCATTCCCTGAGTCACCTCGCAGGGTGCCTGATTCCCTGTGTAGGTGTCGATCTTACCAGCTGACAAGGCTTGGTCAGGCCCTTGGGTTATCTCAAAAGAGAGTTCTTTTCTCCACCATAATTGCAGTGATGAAAAGATAGCAAGACACTATGGAAAATTCTACCGAGGTCAATCTACAAGCTCATAAATCTAGTGTACACGTCATGTGCAGGTAAAGGCAATGGAGAAATTCAAAGCAGGTGCAGGTGAGAGAGGGTGCCATGGGCTAGGGCAGATACCTTAGAGTATCAAATAAAGTGGCTGGGGGAAGGCTCACTGAGAAGGTGACATTTCAACAAAGGTCTGAAGGGAGTGAGAGTGAGTCCCCCAGCCATCGGGGGACCAGTGTTCCTAGCAGAAGAAATGGCAACTGAACATGTTCAGCAAGGTCTGTGCGGCTGGAATGCAGACTACAGTGAGCCGGGAAAGATAAGGACAGACGGATATGGGACGGGCAGGCAGGCCTGGGATGACACCGCAGTTTCTGAAGAGTCCTGAGGACCACAGTAAGGATTCCTGATTTTACCCAAAGGGAGGAAGGTATTATGAAGTTAGCCCTGGAGTGTCTCTTGCATGCCTAGTACCTAGCGGGGGATAGAGCCATGAGTGTCATAGACAAGGCTCCTGCTCTCCAGTGGCAAATGCTCCACCACGGGAAAGAACCAGTGTGACTGAGAGGGACGGGGCAGCCAGCAGTGTCAGAGAGGGGGCTCTCTCAGGAGGTGACACTGTTGCCCACATCTGAAGGACCCAGCCACAGAGAAAGCATGTCAGACCAAAGAAATGTCTGGTGCAAAGGCCCTGAGGCAGGAATGAGCCTGGTGTGGTTGATGGATGGCTACAAGATGGGCATGGCTGGATTCTAGAGAACAAGGGGCAAGGCTGGATGGGAGGAAGGTGGTCAAGAAGGTTGGGGGAACATCATGAAAGCCCTCCTAAGCTAGGATAAGGAGTTTGGGTGCTATGTTCAAATAAACCATCGGGAAGTTTTGAAGCAAGGAAATATAATCTGGCGTATGTTTTAAGAGACTATCAGGCTATTTGGGGGAGAATGGATCACTGAGCAAGGCCGGGGCCAGAAGCCCATTAAGAGTGTTGCAAGAGTGGTCCAGGCCAGCAGAGGACAGTGGTTCATACCAGAGAGAACAGTGGAGAAGGAGGAAGAGATTTAGTAAGTTCACAACACAAACGTCAACTATTTAACTGGTGAGTGAACCAGTCTTCACTTCTGGCCTGGCTCAGGGCTGCGGTACTGAATATCCTTCCTCTCCTCCACTCTAACAGGACCGTCTGGGGGCCCCAGGACCCCCGGGCGACACTCACAGGCTAAGCCTCTTCACCATGCTCTTCCGAGGCTTGGGCGACGTGGCGCTGGCGTCAGCAGCTGCTTCGATCTCACAGGACAGGGCGTAGCTGGGGAACAGGACGGGGGATGAGGTCAGAGCTTGAGAACAGAACGGGTTGAAATTCACATAACTTGCTGACTCTGTTTTAGAGGAAGTCTCTGATGGCTCGAAGTAAAGATGTATACACCATGTTGTCAGAGGAGATGGACTTCATGACCAGATGTTACAAATTTACCTGGGCACCTCCTGCCCTAATCCCCGTCCTGGCCTACGGACCGAGCCCCTTTAGTGCCACATGCCTCAGAGAGGGACTTGTGCATTTTGGCAACACCAAAGACCAACTCCACTCTGTTTCTTGACCATTCTCATCCCACTACTAAGCCGGGGGGAGATTATTTCTTGTCTGCTACTTCCCTCCCATTACCCTGTGTATGTGTGTACATGTGCTCAACTTTTTATCTAAGAGAAATGGAAGACGAGACTTTTGCAAACTCTCTAATCTTTAGTGAAGAGACATAGTCAGTTATATTATTGGTAAAGATAATTGAATATGCTTTTTATTTGCTAAAACACCCTAAATTTAAAAGACTCCAAATTCAGACATCTAAATGCCAGGCAGATAGAACTTCCCTAAGCACAAGAGGGATTTATATGTGACTTGAAATGTCTTTTATGAAAGCTCATAGCTCTGACTAGTGGCTGTATCTGGCTTTGGGGTGGTGTGGAAGGGTGAGTGTGGTCAATGGTAGCTTGGTAAGCTGTGAATTATGTGGAAACCTAATGATGTATCATGTGTATCATGCTCACGTGTGGGCATTCACTGATAAATGAATTTTTCAAATATTAAGCTCTAGATGTGGTTATAAAGAGGAAGAAAAAAATGGGATATAATTAGCAAGATTCCTCTAATCATTAAAATGTCAATTAAAATAAGGGTGCCTGGGTGGCTCAGTGGGTTAAGCCGCTGCCTTCGGCTCGGGTCATGATCTCAGGGTCCTGGGATCGAGCCCTATATTGGGCTCTCTGCTCAGCAGGGAGCCTGCTTCCTCTCTCTCTCTCTGCCTGCCTCTCTGCCTACTTGTGATCTTTCTCTGTCAAATAAATAAAATCTTTAAAAAAGTCAATTAAAACAACTGATAAAAAGTTAATTATTGCAGCTGATATCATGATCCTCAACTTTCTGATCCAGGATCCCTAGTCATGGGATGTCTGCTCCGTATGTGAGAAGGATGGACACACAGAGAGGAAGGTCACTCATACACACCGACCATCAGATCAGAAATGTAAGGAGAGGCAGTAGCTGCCTTATTTTCTACATGGCAAAGAAAGAAGTCTTCATCAAGCAATGACTACTGAATCACAGGTTTTGTTTTAATGTTAAAGGACCAATCTACTCTGGGATTTAAAAAAAAGAAAAAAAAAAGGACCTCAGAAATCATCTCTCTTCCAATGAGGGAACCGAGGCGTACAGAGGTTATATGAACCACATTGAGGGCTGAGGTTGTAGAGTTGAGAAGACCAAAATTTAAATCCAAACTCTTATCGCTGGCTAGTTCTGTTATTCTCTGAATCTCAATTTCCTCATTGGCAAAATACTTATTTTGCTGTCGATTTTGCTCTCCCCGATGATAAACTTTTAAGGAAATCCCCTGGTCTTATGGCAGGGGTTAGCAAATATTTTCTGTAAAGCACCAGATGGCAAATATTTTAGGCTTTGCAGGCTATATGGTCTCACTTCCAACTACTTAACTGCCTTTAAAGCATGAAAGCAACCATAAATAAGATGTAAATGAATGGGCTGTATTCCAATAAAACTTTATTTATGGATACTAAAACTTGAATCTCAAGTATCTGTTCCATATTATAATCTTCCTCTCCCTCTCTTTTTTTTCTTCCAACCATTTAAACATATAAAAACATGCGGTGGGCCGGATAAGGCCTGCAGAGTCTAATCTGCTAGACCACAGGGTAAGACGACGCCCCTGCTAGGTGGACATTCAAGGCACTGGAGTTAATGTACTTTTCCGTGCTTGTCAACCAGGATTTTGAAACCTGTCCCTTGTGTCCCAGCCACAACAGAGTTCTCACCGTTCTTCCAAATGCCAACCATGTCAGGCCACAAAGCCTTTGCTCATGTCCTTCCCTCTGTCTAGAATGTTCTTCTCCGGTTCTCCTGGTGATATCTTATCTCTCTTCAGAGCCTAGTCCAAATGTCCACAGCTTTCTGATGATCTCCCCTACTTCCCCCAACCTTGGCCACATTGTTCCTGCCCATGGATCCTGTAGCACTTCTGTTACCTGCTAGATGTCAATTCTTCGTGAATCTGTCTCTCCTTCCCAACTGAAAGCTCCCTGGCAAGCTGGTACCAATGAACAAAAACGACAAACACGGAGCCGACAGAGGCGGCCGTGGTGGCGATGATGATGACGTTGATAATCAGCACTTGAACAACACTTTTCCAAATACGACCTCATTTAATCCTTACAAACACACACTATGGATGAGTATTCTGAAGACCAGGAACAATCAGTGACTTGTACAAGGTTACAAAGACAGATGGTAGAGCAAAAATCTGAAAGCACACCTTCTAATGCCATCCAGCCAGCCTCTCCTGCTACACCACCCTCCTTCAAAAACTGAGGTTCTAGAATCTAGGAGCTGCTCACTAAATAGTTGCTGAAAAAAATGGCCCAATGAGGAAATGGAGGTAGTGTTCCTCTCGCCGACACTGTAGCTCCACCCTGATGGACAACACGTATGCCTACCTCTCCTCCTCGGTTAGAAGCTGCTGCCTCTGGAACCACTGGATGAACTTTGGGTCTGGTGTCATACAATAGCTGTTGCAGGCGGATTGCAAGAGCTTGATTTGGGCAATCACTTCAAATTCCTACAGCAGACAGAACACCAAAGAGAAAGTATACAGTAAGGCCGATCCAATATCCCTCTTTTCAAAATGAAGACACACCACATTAGGATACACAATGGAGAAAACCATCTAGGATGACTCTGAAGTCCTGCCTTTCTTACAAATAAGAGAACTGCGTAACTCTTAAAAATTCTAACTCCAAATCCCTGCAGGCTTTGTAGGCTTGTCAATCCTCCCGTTCTCCTTGAAAAAGCAAACCGATGCAACTGAAACAGGCTAGCAGAGCAACCCAAACTAGTTATTACCCAAGGCCACAGTGGCTCCCTTTTTCTCTTCTATGTTTTCATTCTAGGGACAGAAAACTAAGTTTGTAAAGTTGTGTACTTTTAAAGTATATTTTAAGTTTCCATTTCTATTTCCTAAAAGAGAGAGAAAAAAGTTACTTTAAGTCAGGAGGCCCCTACGTTGCCCATAGCCATCTTTTCCAAGCCTTACCCTCAGTAAATAAGTTTTGGTAGGGCTGGATATCTAAACAGTCAGGGGCCTCATAAACTTGAATGTTTGGATTTCCCAAATCCTTGGGTTCTTACTACTCCAGTAAATCCTTTAACGAAATCTTTTAAAGCTCACAAGAGAAGCAAGTATATAATCATGTCCAAAATTATTTATTCATCTTTAGATGCTTTAGTAAAGATTTTTTTTTAAGTCAGCAAAGGGTATAAGCCTTAGCTTTAGGTTTGAAGCTGAAATTTTCCAGAAGTTTAACATGCTAGTCTTAAAAGGGAAGAGAGTACTAGTACTCTCTGATTCTGACGTTAAAGGACAAAGATGGGTAACTCTGGAGGCCAGTAAGTGACCTTGTTTTATTTTTATAGGACACGACAGAGGAAACTCAACAACAGCCAGGTTCCGTGGGTATTAGCTTTCCATTCAGTGACTTCAGCTCTTGGTCTTGATATCCTCAAGGAATATTTATGATTATGCTAAAGAAGAAAGTATACACTACCAGGGACATAAGACTTAACATTTGTCTATCTTAGCATATCTAGTTAGTAATGAGCTCAGCCTAGTGGGCTCCCGAAGGCTTGGTTTTAACCCATTGTCACTTCCTCCTGGAAGTTCTCTGACCCCACAAGCTGGGGATAGATGCCCTTCCTCTATCTTCCTAGGATACCCACGACTTCCACTCACAAGCCCTTATCAGTTGTATTATAACTGCCGACTTGTCTACCTTCCTCCTGGTCTGTGAAGTTTATGAGGGTGGGGAGCGCTGGGTTTTCTCTGTAGCAACCCCCAAACCTTGGCCCAAACGCTTGGCCCATGTGAGGTACACCATCAATATTTGGGAAATGAAAGAATCAAAGAACGAAGGAATGAGTAAGCTTCCTCAGTCATTCCTTTGTTCACTCATTTTCCTTTGTGTCATTTAAGTACGTATTTAAACACACCATTTGCATATTAAAAGAAACATGAGTTTTGCAGGAGCAGGACGGGATTTGCAGCCCGGCTCCACTACCAGGTGACCCTCGGTCCCTGGGGCCAGGTCTCCACATCTGGGAATTGAGGAAGATAAAACCTACTTCACAGCACTCTGGGGGACTAATACACAGGTTCACACAAGGTACAATCGTATGTAAGTGCTTGATAAACGCAAATTCTTTTTTTTTTTTTTGCTTCTACAAAGAAAGCCTTAAGTCCCTGTTTGTCTTTTTTCATACCCAGATGAAGTAAAATGGAACACTGCAGCCAAGACCTTTACTTACCCTTCTCCTTTTCTCAAAGTTTATCAGCCCACCCTGAAAGAAATTAAATAAAAAAAAAAAAGAGTGACAAACCAAGGCACTTTGAAATACAGCCCTACGTTGTTTTATGAATCACTACAACAGATCACAGGGATGCTGAAGGCACAACGATCAATGACTCTACAGTTCTGGCTACTATGGGGGAAGAGAAGCACCGTTTGCTTCAAGAAAAACATTCTCTGAATTCTAATAGGACAGGATCGGCAGACAGCCTTCCCATAAGATGTCCAAAACCAACTAAAATAGTAACAATAACGAAGTTATCAGAATCCAATTCAGAATCCAAATACATCTGTAGAGCCAATAAGGGCAAAAGCTTGAGTAAACGTTCCATTTACACTTTACTTCTTGACCCAGAGCAACAAAAACAGATGGTCATTGACTCATACTGGAAACCAAACTGTCAATGGTTTATCAAAAGGGAAGTTGCTTCTACATAGCGTTATGAAAAGTTAAGTTTCAATTCTTCATCCCCTATCTCCTGCTCTCAGTAGGCTGAATATAACTTCTAAATCCTTGGGCACTCCCCCAAAAATTCCCCAGTGCTAATGAGTGTTTCCTGAGATAAGCTGAGGCAGAGGACATGAAGAGACAGAGCTCGAGAAATGCAGAATGAATGCCCACAACATTATGACAAGCTTGGAGGGAGGCACATGCAGAACCACCACTAGGCCTGCTAACTCGGACAGAGTAGAGAAGCAGACTCATCACATGTGAGAACCGGGGAGGAGACGGAAACTTAGATGTACAAGCAATCCTTAAATCTCACTTCAAATGTCAAATTTCTTCCAGTTAGTATTTTATTACAGCTACTGACAGGTAGCTTAACTTTCACTTCTCTTCCCTCTGAGAGAGAAAGAGCATGCACACGAGAGAAAACACAAAAGTGCCTCAGGGTAGGTAATTATATGAAAAAAAGAAAATAATAATTAAAAATCCACAAATCTGACCACCTCCCTATCTTACCAAGTAGAATGTTAGGGCACATCACCCCCTCAGCCCTACCTGCCCAAGTGCTACTCAACATCAAGGACTTTCTGGAATCAACTTCGTCTACAAGGCCCTGCCATCACTCGCCTCCCCATCCCCGCACCTGGAACGGACTGTGACCTCCCTCATCTCTCACTGCCTTTCTGTCTGAATTCCGAGTACTTCCATAGTCATTGCCGGCCTTGATACATAGCTTCCGCTGGCTTGTGAGTCACTTGGGGGCTTACTCTGATTTGTATTCCTCACAGCATCTAACAAAGGCAGCGTACATAATGGGTGCTCAACAGACACTAATAAAGCGAATTTCTCTCTTGGGTATCCAAGTGACCACATGCAAACAACTCACCTCGATATAGTCCTGAAGAGCAGTGTCAAGCATGGTGAGGTCAGTCAGGAAGGTGCCCAGGTAGGGCACGGTTCCCTGCATCACACCCTGAGGAGCAAAGCACAGCCAAACGGCCTTTGTCATGACTAAAAAGTGGAAGGGTTTCAGGAGCCTCCCTGCCAGAGCGAATGCACATATTGCTGGCTAGATTTGCCAAGTGCCTGTTCATAGATGAAGGCAGCCATCTTTGAACGGCCAGGTAAGCCCTGACAGCATTCGGAAAAAATGAAGGACCACAGAAGACCGTTAGTGTTAACCTCCATGAATGAAATTTTTAAGATTTTTAAAAAGGATGGGAATTCTATCACTTAATCTTTAACTTTCAAAGTTATGAAAACAGGCCCCAAATCCAGGAGATCATACAAGTATGGTCAAGAGTGTTCACGGAGGATTCATATTTTGCTTAGGCAGTTTCAAGGGTTGACTTTTCTCTTTCAGAGTGTGTGGGTACTACTGGGGTTTGGAATGGCCTCATCATTGGTAAGGGTGGGCAACTGTACACTGGGGAAGAGTGTTACCACAAAAGCATGGGGTGTCACTATTAAAATGGCCTCTGGGGGGGGGCACCTAGGTGGCTCAGTCAGTTAAGTGTCTGCCTTTGGCTCAGGTTAGGATCCCGGGGTCCTGGGACTGAGACCTGCATCTGGCTCCCTGCTCAGTGGGGAGCCTGCTTCTCTCTTGGCCTGCTTATTCTCTCTCTCACTGTCTCTCTCTCTCTCTCTCAAATAAATAAAATCTTTCTTAAAAATGGCCTCTTGGGGGCACCTAGGTGGCTCAGTGGGTTAAGCCTCTGCCTTTGGCTCAGGTCATGGTCTCAGGGTCCTGGGATCGAGCCCCACGTCAGGCTCTCTGCTTGGCAGGGAGCCTGCTTCTCCCTCTCTCTCTGCCTGCCTCTCTGCCTACTTGTGATCTCATTCTCTCTCAAATGAATAAAATATTAAAAAAAAAAAAATGGCCTCTTGGGCTAGGCTTCCAAAGGAGAGAAACGGGAAAGGGAAAAAAATGGTAACTCTGAAGTAGAAAATCTGGCAAAATATTACTTTAACTAAGTGATGAAGGTTAACATCACCAGTGACTCTTTGACAGGATGTGACGAGAATGGCACTTCCACTTCTGGGATATGCTTCCCCCAAATCCATAACCTCGGCCTATTCACCAGAAAACAACAGATGCACTCTGATTGCAGGACATTCTAAAGATACCAGGATGGTATTCCAGAAGACCGTCAAGGTAAGGAGAAACAAGGAGGACTGAGAAACTCTCACAGAGCAGAGGGGCCTGAGGAGACAGGATAGCGTCCTACTGCGTGGTCTCCTGGCCTGGCTCCTGGAGCAGAAAGAGGGGTTCTCTGGCAGAAGTGGTGAAATCCCAATCAAGTGTGGATTTGGTTCACAGTATCAGGCTAGTGTGGGTGCCTCAGGCTTGACAGAGGGGCCATGGCTAGAGGGGGTGTTGACAATGGGGGACACGGGCTGAGGGCATCATAAAAAGTTCATTTTTTTTTTTTAACTGTCCCTTGGAAATGAAGGTAGAATCACTTTAATTGCATGTATATGCAGTATTCATCTCACAAAATTTCCTTTGAGATCATCTCAATTCTCTGGAAGGCCACTGAGGCTCTAACCATTTTATTTTTTTACTTTTTAAAGATTTTTATTTATTTGACAGATCACAAGTAGGCAGAGAGGCAGGCAGAGAGAAAAAGGAGGAGGAGGCAGACTCCCTGCTGAGCAGAGAGCCCGATGTGAGGCTCGATCCCAGGACCCTGGGATCATGACCTGAGCCGAAGGCAGAGGCTTTAACCACTGAGCCACCCAGGCGCCCCAAGGCTCTAACCATTTTAAAGAGAAAAGAAATAGTGGCTTCCGTGGATACCTTCTCCTCACTTCCCTTCAGGCACTTAGGACATTCTGGAAGAAAACACAGCCCCAGCCAGGGCAGGACCAGGTTGCTCCATGGGAGGCCAGCTGTCTCGCTGGCCAGAACTGACCGGAGAGGTTCACCCCGAGGACTCGTGCTCAGGCGCAGTCTGTCCTTCCCTGTTATGTGCACAAGGTCTCATCCTGAACTAAAATAATCTTTTTTTTAGCAGCTATTTTTAACTTATCTTTGAACAACCAAAAAAAAAAAAAGTATGAAATGCTGTGAAACGTTTCATAGGCTTTCTGGTACAGAAGAGTCCTATCATTGAAACACAACATTTCTGATTTATGTCCAGCCTTCCAAAGAAAGAGAAAATCCTCCCAAAGCAGGGATGAGAAGATCTAGAGGTTGTCAGTCTCTAATTTCCTCTCTCTTTGGTTTTCCCCCCTCCCATGCTAAGAGGAGAATTTTTAAAATAAAGCTTTAAGATAAAGCCAAAGATAGTCACTATCTTTAAGGAAGGAAGTACAGTATTCCTTCAAATACTGAAAAACTAGAAAAAGGTTGGTTAGTCCTTGGGATTAGTGTGGAAAGCTGGGAAATGGAGAGCGGGTTCGGAACAAAGGACAAGGTCTGTCAGCACATAGACCAAGTCCTCCTGGGAACAGACAGACGCTCTTTCCTCGGCACCCATGTCCTAGGCCACTGTGTGTCCAAAGTCGACTACAGGAGGCATTTCTGATGGGGAACTGAAGCCCAGGAGGTTTCAAGGCCAAGGGAGCAGTAGCTTCTAAGTACAGGAGTGGATGGAGGAAGACAGCAAGAGGGAAGGAAGTCTACCTCCCGCAGACTTCGCCCCTCACCTCTAGAAGAAAAAAATGTTCCAGAGAACACTATCTTTTGCGACTCTATAAGTGTTTATTTCCCACTGGGTCAAATGGGAGTGACAAGATGTCTCCTACAGACCCCCCAGCGCTGTGGAGAATAAAGAAAGGACGGAGAACATTCTCGAAAGCAGGGGCGCCCTGCAGATCGAAGGTGCTGGGGCCATGCAGGAGCCCCGCCGCCCACACAGGGCTGCTTTCTGACAGGTCCTCAGGGAAGACTGAGGGCCGTACGTACCATATCCTTCTGGAGCTGAAGTCTCCGCTGGGTCCGCTTCTGGTTTTCTTTCACACTGCTGTCCAGGTTTGCAAACTTTGAGGTTCCTTCCTGAGAAACAGAAGCGCACACAGAGGAGAGCGATGGTGAGTGGCAGCAGAAGGAAGAGAATGGGCCTGCGTGCCGGGCAGAACCAAGAGGGCTCCAGCGGGCTCGGGCTGAATTATGTCCATGTCTGGCGGGCTTGTTGTGGGCATTCAGTGTGCAGTAAGATCTAGTGGCCTCGGGGGATCCCGTCTTCCCCCTGCTTTGTTAGACCCACCCCTGACTTGGTGATAAAATCAATGGTCAATACCAGGCCCGCAGTTCCAAGAACCAGAGGCCACTTCTGCACATCCCATGTTTCTCCGGGACTGATCACATGCCCTGGAAATGAAGAGTTCTTCCTCAGGACATGTTGTGATTTCTTGCTCTTGGCCTGAAATACACGTGCCAGCACTCTGTGAAGGAAAAGGGATTCTTTCTGTGGTTCTTTCTTAGCTAAATGAAACTTCTGTGCCGGAAGTTTTCTGAGGAAGTCCTGTATCGTGGACAACACGAATCTATGAAGGCCAGACCTTTGCCTATTTTTTCTCCCCCATGTTCCTCCCCTAACCCATCCTCCCAAGTTACTTTTCTCAGACCCAGGACTCTTACGAGTCAATCCTTCCTCCTGGGGCCTGGGGACGGATGGCTCCCCTTCGTCTGCTCCTGCCTGTTGTCACAACAAACTCTTCCGCGATGGTGACTAAACTCCAGTCTGCTGACTGAACACGGTGCTTTGGGGTTTTGTGGTTTCAGGGTCTTTTAAGTTCTCATTTTCCAGGAACTGTATGGATGGGAGGCATGTTTCACAACTCGGTTAGGGACAAGCGCTCTGGTAGCTTTTCCTCGGTCAGTCTTCCCAGAGTCCGTGATGTTACCAGAACCTGTGACCTTCCCCGACCGCACGGCGCAGGAGTGTCTTCTGCAGACTTGGTCTTCCCCACTCGGCGAGGCCCCAAGATCTCCTATCGTTCACCAGCCCTCACCTGGGTCCAGAACCCACCTGACTCACAAGCTACTTTAAGTCTCCCTGTCACAAATGATGATAAGGAGCAGTACTCCTGCGTATAGCTTTTCCTGGGCATGAATGAAAGCCACCGAAAATGTGCCATTTCCCAAGCGAAGGGATGGCGAGTCCTCCCCAGTTTTTGAGAATTTGCTTGGAGTGAGAAATCACTTCTGACTTAAAGGCAAGTGTCCATCCCTTTCCTGTGTGGGTCCCTCTGGTTCCCTTCCAGCTTCGTGGTCACTGGAAGAGGCACCACGTGTGGAAGTCACAGAAGACAGATCTCAAATTCTTCAGAAGCATTTCTGACAAGTTAAAAGGCTCCCGAGAACCGAGGAATAGCAGAAAAGGAAAGGAAGAGCACTCGGGACAGCCTCCTTGCTGGGAGGGGGGTGAAGACCTGAGGTGAGGCCTTGCAGGCTTGCGGATTCCATGACTTCATGATTCCGAGAGAGTGAGACTCCATTCCTGGCTGGGTCACTGGAGACACGGCCCAGCGGCAGTGCTTCCAGATGAGGTGGCAACCCAAAACCTATGATTCGTCATATCCAACGGTGTCCGTTTTCTCCTTCCTTGGCCCTAAAGCTTTTGCTCTGCAGCTCTCAGACCACCAATTCTTTGAAACCCCTTGGAAATTTTCTGACAGCATCACGCTGTTCCTTCCTTCTGACTCCTTTTCTGGCCCCGCTCATGCTCCTAGTGTCTCTTCCTTCTGCCAAAGTCCCCTTCTTGTTTTTTGCTATAATTGGGTCTTTGGAAACGTCATCCTTAATGACTGCCTATGTTTGGATGAATTCCAAATTGTTCCCTCTCCTTCGACCAACCTCCTGCTCCCCTCCTATATCTTTCCCCCTCTGTCGTCCTCCTCTCTCTCTCTAGTGAAAATTTCTTACCTGAGTCCCATCTTTTCTCTACCTCTGTGAGTTCAGGTGCCCTCACCCATCCTGTTCCCCGGCCTCAGATGGATGTAGGCACTGGATTCTTCTCAGTGTTGGGTACTTTCCTGCCCAGAAGTCAATGGTAATGATCTGAATGGGCCTTCAGAGTCCTAACAACCTTTGGAGCAGAAGCTCCAAAAGCAACTTGACTGTGTTTTAGGGCTTCACTACACATATGTTTCCACCAGAGCCAAATTCCTGGGCCTTTCTCATAGTTGTTTACATCAATTCCACCAAGGAGAGTTCTCATCCAAGAGTCCCAAGGACCAGAACAACTCGGTGGCATTCTGCTTTCCTGCTGCTTTAAAATTTGTGGGGTGCCTGGGTCGCTCAGTGGGTTAAGCCGCTGCCTTCAGCTCAGGTCATGATCCCAGGTCCTGGGTTCAAGCCCCACATCGGGCTTTCTGCTCAGCAGGGAGCCTGCTTCCTCCTCTCTCTCTGCCTGCCTCTCTGCCTATTTGTGATTTCTCTCTGTCAAATAAATAAATAAAATCTTAAAAAAAAAATTTATGGACTCTACAATTCACCTGCTCAGAGTTATCTAAGTTCACTATCACAGGTTTAAAGTAACCTGTGATAAAAATAAAAACAAACAAAAAAAATTAAAAAAAAACATTTTCCCCAACAATTAAAATGAAAACCTTGGTTTTTGTTTTGTTTTGCTTTTTCTTTTGTTTTAGATTTTTGCTAATTATTATGTTGCCTCAGCTAGCACATCACAGAAGTAGAACATTACATCTACCCAGAAGTAGAGGAGAAGACCAGTCTTTAAGACTAAGATTATCCAACTGTAAATCAGTGTGAGTCCAGGAATGGCATATTAAAAACAGAGACCAGCAGTTTTTCTCAGTGGTTCTTTTGAGACCCTAACTACCTTGATTCCTTTTTTTTTTTTTAACGACATGCTGAGAATTAACACTCAGAATTACAGACGTCATACGAAGAGTGATCAACAAAGGGACCTACATATACATACAGCCTGCCCAAAATGTTACACCCTCATAATAATAATGCACAGACCATAGGAATTTATAGCCGAGTTTTTCATTTCTTTGGGAGGGGAGCCATGCAGAAGAAATTTGACTTAGAGCACAAGGGCCAACTTCTACATTTAAGAAAGGTTGACGGGACCTTTAATGTCTAGATACGGCTTTGCTTCTAAGGTTTTGGCCAGAACACTGCCACCAGGCAATGGGTTGCACGGCACTGACTTTATCTGCATTGGAAGGATGACTCAGAGCTATTGGGATTTGAATATACGGCTCCGGTTAGTCTAGCTTTGTGCTCCGGACAGGGAGACCACTAAGCCATCTCCTCCCAGCCAGATGAGTTTCCATTTAAAGTCGGGCAATCCAGGGGGACGTGAAGCAGGGAGTAACACGATCTCAGCGAGCACTGGTTAGTGTGCGGTTAATGAGGTAGGCCAGATGCGGGGCTGGACATCAGCACAAACTGCCCTGCTCCGAGAAGGGCTAAGAGGGGATTGGTTCTCAAATCCCGTGACTCTGAAGGCCCACCAATTCATGCAGTCAAACAGAGTTTCTGACCACTCACTGCGGCCCAGGCACCATGTCAGGCATTAGGGCTAGAACAGTGACAAAACCGACCCAGTTCCTGCCGGCAAGAGGCTTGCAGGCCATCAGGGAGACGGGCTGAGTACCTGGCAGAGCCCACGATGAGACAGGCAGGCAGGAAGAGGAGGACTCAGGAGAGCAACCGTCAGGAAGACCGGAACAGATGCCCTTACAGGAATGACTGACAGGTGTCAGGTAGATGCCTTTTCTTAGGGCCCCCACCTCCACTGGACTTTCGCCCCTACTCCAAGTGTGCTCTGAGCTCGTGTCCGTATCCTGTCCTTCACTCACTCTCATTTGTGAGGCATCCTTTGGCTTTGCGTGCGTACAGCATGCCAAAGTCTAGAATCACATTTGCATAGTGCTTTCAGATATTTTATCTTAGTCAAGCTTCGAAATAATTCTCTGAGGTCAGTGGACTAAATACTATTACCCCCAATTTACAAGACTATGGACAAGGATCTTACCCTCTAATTGCCCAGCTGAGGGCTAGGGTAGCGCAAACCCTACGATTTTATAATTGTCTACTTCCCTGCCTTCCCAGTGAGACTCAACATCTTTCAGATCGGAGACTCTGCCATTGGTGTGGCTGCACCTTGGCCACTTAGTGGCATATCGCAAATGCTCAATCAATGATTGTTCAATTACCAATTTACCTTCTCTGAGAAGTTTTCTCTGATCGACCCTAACCCTTACTCCCAAGTGGCCAGAAGAAACAGTTTTATGCCCGTGTGATGAAGGGACAGGTTTTAGAGTCTCACCAGGTAGGGTTCACACTCAAGCTCCATGACCTACCCGCTGTGTGCCTTACGACATGCCACTTACCTCTCTGAGTCTTGGCTATGTGCAAAACAAGGATGATAAAATCTACTTTGTAGAAAGGCTGTGAAGATAATATCTGGCCTATGTGCCCCTCTGCTGACCATTTACAACCTGCTATTTGTACCTTTATTTGACTACTTATTCTCATTTAGTGCCTCCAACCACCAGCCAGAGGGTGA
Organism: Enhydra lutris kenyoni; assembly: GCF_002288905.1. Lineage (NCBI taxonomy): Eukaryota > Metazoa > Chordata > Mammalia > Carnivora > Mustelidae > Enhydra > Enhydra lutris. The sequence continues at coordinate 19,805,415 of NW_019154108.1, read as the reverse complement.
ATTCTTGAGAACAGGTTCTGGGTTAATCGCCTTCATACTCCCAGAGGCCGCTCCAATGCTTCACGAATATTGGACATTCAACAAATGTCTGGAGAAATAAAATCAACCCAAGCTACACTTCTACCTTCCTATGGTTCTGGAAGTCAGCGCTCACTTGGCATTCAATAAATATTGCTGATGGCTCCATGCAACTTGGTCCACATACGGGATGTGGAATTGCAGGCTTGGCCTCTGTCACTCTAGAAGACGTTTCGCTGAGAAGGAATATTCCAGGGCCTCTCACCGACCTCTCCACCTGCACTTGGCATCCACAGAGCGGCTTGTTAAAGGGATACACTCATGAGCACAAGTTCCACAATCTGGTTGTGTAACCGTGAAGCTACAGAGCTGGACGTTCAGTTTTTTCAGCCCCGAGCTTCTTCAATTTGCCCTCGAGAACAAAAATGCTGCCTTCTCGTCGTTGTAGGCTACCAGCAACGGGGCCCGGCACCCCCACCAAGAGCTCACCTTCATCAGAAGTTCCCTGCTGGTCAAATGGTTATTATGGTCTGAGAAGATATCTGAAAGTTCTTCAAACATCAGCATCCGATCCCTGGGAGAGAGATGAAGAAAATATTCACAAGGAGTCAGTGAAAGGCCCACACCTTTGGCTGTGCTGCCTTCTGTCACCTGTAGCTACAGAGGGACTGGACTCATCTCAGGAGCAGAGAGGAAGCCAACGACTTTTCATGCTGGCTGGGTTTGTTTTTGTTTTTTTTTTTAAAGGTACACATGGGTCACCTATGGTAAGGGGGGGTGGTGTTCCTAACCACAAATGTTATAATCATAAATAGAGTTAAATTGGGCCATCAAGTTGTTACTGGGACATGTTCTTTAAAAAAAAAAAAAAATCTGTCTTAGCAATGCCCACACAGAGCCCCGTGGGTTCTGAGAAATCCTGCTGGCCAGCCCCCTCATCTAGGGATGAAGATGCCAGGGTCAGGGATTTGCTGACGTTTCCAATGCTAAGCGCTGAGCACGGCAGGTGTAGAAGCCAAACTTCCTGAGTCACAGGCCAGTGCTCTCAAATTGGAGACCGAGTAGATGGAAGCAGAATGAGCTCTGGTCAGGGGACGGGGTTCAAATCCCGTGTTCAAATCCCAAACACCAGGGCTCTTGGGCCCACTGCTTAACCGTCCTGAGCTTCCATTTTTCTTACCTATACAAGGAACATACTAAGAGTCCCCTTGAGGGACCACTGTGAAGGTCAGCAAGATCATCTACCTAAAGCGCCTACTCTGCCCTGTCCCTTCTGGGGCTCCTGTCCCTCTCCACTGGCCTCAGGCTCTTCTTTTCTCTCCAGCCTCCCAGGGTTACTGAGTGGCGGACTCTGGAGGCAGAGAATTAATGGGGCCATATCATTCCATAGGCAGCACGTCATGATCATGGGAAAGCCATTACTAACTTGTTTTACCACGAGGGTAATATTATTATAATAAAGAAAACCAGTAAAGCTATTTATTTGTATTTTGGGAAAAATAATTTAGAACTTAATTATATGTGGGCCTAAATAAAGAGAAATAAACAGACGTCTTCTCTCTGCACTGAAAGTGATTAGCATTAGGGAAAGTGATCAGCAAATAAGGCATCCTAACCTGTCCCTGAATTTAGCAATGAAAACTACGGAAAGCTGATATGAAAGCGTCTCCTCATGACCCCTATGCAGCATCCCTGCTAAAACATGAACCAACCAGCTAAGAAAAGAACCAGACACCCACATGGTACAGAATGAGACTCTGAGGTTTGTTTTGAGGTGGAATCGTTTAAAAAGCCAGCTGGAAGAATGGGACTCATAGGGCGACCAAGAGATTAAGACACAACTCCATTAATTTTTTTTTTTTTTCACTTGTGTTCTAACCTCAAACGAGCTGTGGAAGAAATCTTTGGCCGGCTAAGTGACTTTCCACAGTGTGCTACTTATCCCCCACCAAAGACAGAGAGGATCACCTTACTCTGCCATCAGAGGAGGCCGCCTCAAGCACAGCAGGCGGAGCCCCTGAGCAATCCCTGCTTTTTGTTTTTGATCCCATGACCGGGGAGCACCGAGGAGTGGAAGGAGAAGGTCCGTGCTATTGAGGATGAGGGCTCTGTATGCATCTGATTGTCCCCTGGTATGTTACCAAGGTCTATCATCTCGTGATTTTATATGCCCCCTCTCTTTCGTCAGATTTAGATGCAAAGGAAAACCAAACAACTAATCTCTCCTTCACATACAAGGCCAGCTGGATTATTCAAGCTGTTGAAAAGGAGGAAGAACCTGTGGTGATCAAAAAACTTGCATCAGACTGTGGAAAGCCTCTCTGCTGGGTTTTCGCCTGGTAGATAATGGTGTTGTCAGCAGAGCGCGAGCTTTGGAGGCTCCCAGTGGCTGTAGCTTCTGTGGCTCTGTAACACCAGGCATTATGATCAGCCACTTCAGTTTTTGTCTACTGACTCATCAAAGGCTTGTGTAATAAATAATTTGACTTCCCCCGAGTCTCCTTTCTTCTGATTGAGAATAGGAGTCCACTGGTCTGCATTGAGTACTCTGCCACTCGTTTTTCAGCATAAATTGAGGAAATTCTGGTATACCAATCTGAGTCTCTTGAAAGTTTGGATAGTGTCGGTCCCTTAGGGCTTAATCACCTCTGAGTGAACCGATGAAACCGAATGCCTCGACCTTCCACTCCTAAAGACTGAAGCCACCAATCCTACAAGGGCAGGCCTGCCTGGGGGGCCAGCTGGCTCCCTTCCTGGCTGAAACAGACTATACCGCACACGTATAGACTGTAAACAGTTTACACATTCTTCCCTGATACAGCCTGACTTCTTGATTAGCTCAACCCCATGTAAGTGGCCTAGTTAGAAGCCATGACACCTTCCCCAGGTTCTAAATCTGTACTGACAGGAAACCAGAGCTGCCTCCTCATTCACCCTTCCCTCCTCTGCAAAAAGTTCTCCGGTCTACAAGGGAAGCTCTGGAAATAGGGGAAGGAAGAGAATAAAATAATAAGGACAATAAGTTGTTAATTGTTTCAAAGTTTCCACCAAGAAATAGGAAAAACACCACAAAATGAAAACAATATAAAAAAGAAACAATACAAAATGAAAACCAATATAAAATGTGGCCAGTTGATAACTTTAGTCAGGTGCCTAGGAAGGAACACTCGGGGGGTTTTTAATATCACTCAGGTAGCTTCTAGCACGCTGAGACAGAAGGGAACAGAATCGATTCTAGCCAAACAGCAAGAACTAATGTCCCATCTACGCACACAATCTGACACAGCTCAGGGCTTTGGAATGTGACCGAGAAATAACCAGAAGTAAGAGCAAACTGCTACAACTTCATCATTCCACAGACTTACCCCTCGGAATCTGGACCCTAAGCACATCCTTAAAATCCTCCCCGAAGCCAATAACCTCCGCTCGGGCACACTTTGCCTGATGTGCCTTGACGCCTGCGGTGGCCCCACCTCAAAACTTATTAATGATTCCGTGTAACACGCGCCCTGCCTGGGACACACAGAGGCTTTCAAATGTGTCTCTCTAGTTATATAATATGAGCTTTGAAGGCGAGGACCCGTACCCTTGATACAGCAACCAGTCACCCCAGCCAAAGAAAGCAGAGCAGCACACTTGGGAACTTACTTGGGGACGGCGGCCCAGGTCTTTTTTAACCTATAGATGGAATTGGACTGCAGTGCAGAAATGATGGCCCTCAAGGAGGAAAAATTCTTCAGGATCCTACATTCCTGTGCGGAGAGTGATTAGAACATAAAAGGCATTTAAACATCACGAATACAGTGAGTTGGTGGTTTCCTGTTTTAGAGGTATCACAGCTGCTATGAATTCTTACCACTGAATAGGCAGCTGTATAAATACTGAACATCAGAAAGTGGCTCCTGACTCCCACCCCAGTCACCGAAACACTTTATAGGTTTTGGCAAAGTGTGCTTGCTTTCCTCCCTTTAATATATTTTTCGCGTTGTTGTTACAGTTTTATGGTTTCCAGCTTTCCCAGTAAAAACAACGAATGGAGGGGAGGCTGCAGGGCTGCACTCGGGAACACAAGCTTGCTTCTGCGGAAAGCACACAGATGCCCTGAAAACACACATGGAAGATCATGATCTCCTTCAGACACACCGAAGGGAGCCAGGCAGCAGCCTCCGTGAGCTCAGATGGTATTGAACATCTCACGGCCAACCCCTGCCCAGAGCAGTGTATACAACTTGGCAATAAAAATTCACCACCAGTTGAACTTTGGCTTTTATGCTCTTTGCCAAGAGGGAATATTTTTATACACATTCATTCGGTTTCAAATTGGCTTGGGCCGCGATCATCAACATTCAGAAACACCTTGGTTCCTTCGGTGTTTCCAAAATAACTTGGGCTTTCAAAAGGAAATTCGCCTTGGCAGCGTTTGGAAACAAAATAGAAAGAGAACAGGAAATATTCTGGATGGCATTTTCTGGGTAAGGAGAGAGAGGCTCTGTGATCCTGAAACCCAAGCTACCACACAGAGTCTGCATCCGTGGCCTCAGCGGCGGGTGACCAGCAGGGACTGCAGAACAGTAAGGGAGAGAGTCCCAGTCTTGGCAACACGGGGAGAGTGGGCTACGCCCTACGTCAAGAGAGATGTTTCCATGTGCAGGCATTGGGGAGTGTAATCTATCCACGGAGCACCCTGTGCGAGCCCGGGTTTGGCTCTGTGCAGAACGTCGGAAGCAAAAGACCCCAGGGTGGTTGGACATAAAGGCACATTGCTTCGAAGGTCATTTCATGAAGTCATGCTAATCCTGAATAAGAAGGGAAAACAGCCTTCTCCGACTTAGCTTGCCAAAATCTGGCTACTTAAAACTATGCCAAACAAACAAACCAACCTCCAAACATTTTTTTTCTTAGAGTCAGTGCCAAAGTATTTTACAAAAGTCATGCCCACTCTTTTTAAATGTCTCAATGCCGTCCCCTTATGTGAAAAGAAAGTGTGAGCGAGCGGGCAAGAGGGAGAGAAAGCACTCTGAAATACGGTCAGTCTGGAAACCCAAGCCCACAAGAGCACGGTTCAACAAAGGTTCAGAATCCAAAAGTCATGTTCCAAAAGTCAAGAAACTTGCAATAAATAAAGGAACTCGGGCACAGATACTTCATGCAAATTGTAATAGACATATGGAACACATTATCCAGAAAGAGGCTTCAGTTATGGGTTTAGAGAAGTACAAGAGACATTTGGCCCCATTTCTAGAAAGGGAGGTATCTTCCAGGAGATGCAAAAGTAAAACACAAACACAGCAGCCAAGCCAGTCCAAGAAAATATGATCACATTAGGTCACAAATACTTTCTGTATAAAATTATTATCGTTTTTCCAATATCCTCTTGATAGAAATTAACTGTGATTAATGCAGGAAAAGTAAAATAAATCTTGGCAGGAAACCACCTAAGAGTTTCATTATTTTATTAAATTACTCCACACAATTTCAAGGGACACAACATGCTCAGTATTAGGAAACTACATTGCCAAGAGCAAGGACCCCTGACTTTTAAGCACGTGCTATGGGATTTGGAAGAGACCTCAAATTGTTCAGCTTGTATTTCTTATTATCACATAAATGCACAATTTATATTTAATTTGGACCAAAAGTCATTGTTTGAGCCACACTGTCAAACATACAGATGCTGTATTCTCACTATAGATTTTCTAAGCAGTTGAGTGGATTAAAGGATATAGCATTTATTGCAAAAAATATATATTTTCTTATCATCTTAAGAAGACAGAAATTCCACGCTCTGCTCCACTCTATCAGAACTTCTTCTGTAGCTCTTGAGAAATCGCTCAATTCAGAATAGGAGAAACCTAAGTTGTAAGATACTGTTTTCCTTCTTTTTTCATATACTAAAACATCTGTGGTAACAGACCACCTAAAAATTCAAAATGAGGCAAATTCCATAGCACAATCACGGCCCTGCTCTTTAATCAAAGATAACAAAAGAGAATGTTAAAGAGAAGGTAGAGGGAGAGACAGAGAAGAGAGAGCGTGCGTGCGTGAAAATTTAAGCTTTATGCCCTAAACATGAAGGCTTAATGAAAGAAATACATATTAGCATAGAAAGCAAAATGGGTTTTGGTGGAGGGTTGACCCATATAACCCAGAACACTGACTAATAAGATATTTACATAATACTTGTGTTTCAAAGTCGTTGTTAATTACATAGCTCTTGCTGATGTAGCTTCTGCCTAACAAAAATAAAAAAAAAAAAAAAACCAACCTTGTCCAATCTTCAAATACCAAAAATTCTATCTAGTATTCAAAGCTAAATCCAAATGTCATCCTATCTGTGAAGCCTTCCTTGATCCCCCCAGCCAGAAGTGAGTTCTCCCTCCTCCACAACCATAGCTTATCTTGTAGGGCCCCATTCCTCTTCTGCCTCGGCTGAGATCATTCCAGGCTATCTTAGCTTCCTTGTTTGACTACGGGCTCCTGTAAGACCACATTAATTGTGCTTATCCTAATGATGTCCCCAAAGTACATAAAACTGTAGCTCACGTGCACTTAAGAGCTCATGAAATACCTGGTGACCAAGAGAATACCGTTCACCTCTTCCGGATGATGAAGATACTGATAAGCGAAAGTCATACGGCATGCAAGCAGCTGACCCAAGAGACCAGACTGACACTCAGCAGAATGTAACTCAGGCCTAAATAAACTCTGTCCGTCCGACTTCAGACAGAAGGCCCTCCTGAAAAGCCCCAGATTAATGTGAAATCTGTATATCTCAGTCCTTTGGAAAAGAGATTCAGGATTCTGAGAACACGCCAGCTCTTTCTATTGGTAGAAGATGTCATTCTTCAGGGTTCTGGAAGGATGTTTTAGGTAGGTAATCGTTCTGCATTGAAGAGTAGTCTGTCTGGGGCGCCTGGGTGGCTCAGTGGGTTAAGCCTCTGCCTTCGGCTCAGGTCATGATCCCAGGGTGCTGGGATCGAGCCCCGCATCGGGCTCTCTGCTCCGCGGAGAGCCTGCTTCCTCCTCTCTCTCTGCCTCCCTCTCTGCCTACTTGTGATCTCTGTCTGTCAAATAAATAAATAAAATCTTTAAAAAAAAAAAAAAGAGTAGTCTGACACTTAGACTCTCAAGTTCTGTTTACTGAACATGGGCAGAACTGACAGTTGGTGAAAATAAGGGGAAAAGCAGGTGGCCTGGAGACACAGCAATAAGCAGTCCCCTGAGAAGAAGGAAGTGTGCAAGGGACCAATTTTCTTTAAAGAGGAAAAATAAGCTCCTAAGTTAAGAAAGGCAATTTTTCTCCTTACTTTGGAGGGACAGTAACAGCAACAAAAACCCAACAGTCCCTCGCAAATGGTCATTTGACTGCCTTGCAATCGAACGCATAGACCCCTTTCAACACAGAGATGGCGTAGTCTCCGACATCTACTAAATACAAAGAATATTTTTAAAAAGACAATTACGTGAGCAATGTTAATCCACTTCTCGATGACTTTGGCTCGCTGCTGAGTTTTGAGTTCTTTGCCCCCCAGGATGGTGCTGACAACGCATTTGGTGAGCGTGTTAAACTGAGAAATGGTAGCACGGATCGTAGGAGCCAAATGTTTGTTTTCCTTCTTATCCCGTCGAGACCAAATGCAGCCCAGGCAGTGGTGAGGCACTACTTTCTTGAACAGTTGCTAGAACAAAAGAGAAACTGACTTTAAGGACCACACAGACATTTCATCTGGCAAAGCACATCGTCGGGGTCTTCAGTGAATTGGACAAACCACCTTTTCCCACTTGACTTGCCTCGTTGGGTCTACTTCAATGGACAAAAGTAAATAATTAATATGTTAACTGGTCAGAAAAGCCCACATGTTCCTTCTAAATCTGCTCGACTGCACAAGCAGAACACGATGACCGAAAGAGAGTTTTAAGTGACAGACCACATTTTGACTTCTCTATTTCAAAAGACAGGTACAAATCTATACTAGCGGTGGAGAGGGTTTTGACCTCAAAATCATATCAAGGGTATGTTCTGGGCACTCATGATCATGAACTGGGCACAATGCATATGGACGCCCAGTGACCACGTGACAAGTGATCCAAAGAAGGACAGTGCATGTGGCATTATCATCAATGCGTGCTACAGGATTTCTAAAATGAAGAATGTACACATGTGAAAGGAAATACTATTCAACGTCACAGAGTAAAAGGAAGAAAGGACGTGACAGCCTGGTTTCCAGGTCTTTGCCTAAAAGTCATCACCAATGAGGTTTCCTAACTTTCTCTGATGCTGTCAATTGTGGAACAAAATCAAAGCAAATTCGTTGGCCAAATTGGATTCTCATCTGTATGACAATTAGATACAAGGGTCTGTATGAAAGAGAGAACACCAGGATTTACTTTATGTAGACTCTCGGATTTGCTTCTGACAGTTTATCTGCATGCTCCCTACATGGAAACTCCATCACGTTCTACGCTGCTTTCTTCAAAGTGGTAAGTGCCGAAGAGCTAAAACCATCATGATAATTTGTAACAGCCCTCTTTTCTTCAACTGATACTTACCAGCTAACATTGCACTAAGACATGTGACCGATGTCATCAACTATGAACGTCTAGCAAACATATTCAAACTTCAAAAGTACGGGAACCACACACAGACATGAACTGCCAGACACAGCCACATGTGGATTCAGCAAACTTATTTTCTCCTAATTTATACTTAGGCCGCTTTACCATCCTTCAAATAAACAGTTCAGATCTTGAAATATTTATGAGTCTGGAGGGAGAGAAATACCCATGGAACAGGGTGGATTTTGTTTCACGAGAATTAGAATTCTTATTTCCCTCTGTGTATCGAGTACCAAGAAGAAAGCACCTTCACCCAGAATTGCAAGTAGAGCTCGGGCCTGAATTATTCAGATGATCGATTCAAGTCACATCTTCACTCTGCATTTACAGGCATGGCCTCTCTCAAGGATCACAAAAGACTTAAATCACATTACCCCACTGGCCTCCCCAGGCCACCAGTACTGTCAGTCCCCACATTTTAAGCAGAAGCCCATCTGGGGCACCGAGAACACATACTGCATCCATATAGGTCAGCTGCTCTGCCACGAGATCTTCTGGGAAGCTTGTGAATTCTGCAGGCCCTCCGACGTCCAGTTCCTCTTCCTCTTCCAGGCTGAAGAAGATGGTGCTGGGAAACCCATCTGTTCACAGATGGGTTGAAGAAAAAATTAGTATTTTGGTGCCACTGTTTACGACCTTGTTAGTACAGTCAAACTGCACTTCCTTCATTTAGAAAGAAGAGGGCTAATCCTTCAGAAAACCCACAGGGAGAGCTGCTAAGCACAGTGAATCTGAGTGAAATGGAGGTCTGCTTAATCTCTGTTTGTAGATTCTTTATTAAGTTCAGAGGACTCACGTTATGCCTTTGATAAACCAGATTCTTAGGCCTAGGACACAGCCAGATTAGGCAAAGTCTAGAAAAGCAAAGTTGGGCTACATTCTGGGGGTTTCGCTCATCTTGGGCTCTCTCATACCCTCCCCTCAGCTTAAGGACCCATCCAGCCACTTCGTAAGTCCCAACTGTGCCATTCATAATCACTGGCCATTTATAACCAGAAGCCTGGAAGGACGGGGCATGACGGGGCAAGGACGGGGCATGAAAGAAGGCCAGGCTATGGGAAGTAGAATGGGCCGTGGTGATGTCAGAAATGCTGATGAAGTCCCCAGAATTCTAAGAAAGTTGTCAGAATTCTCAAGATGTTTGGAGCAGCTTTCACGCTCCCACCTAAAGTTGAGGATGTGTGAAGTAGAATAGCCTGAAACTAAATTCACCTGAGCCCTATGACTGATAAGATCCACAATTAGCCAATTACACAGGACATAGACTGAAGAACTGAGAAAAAAAAAATCACTATAATAACTACTGGGATTCCAAACCAAAAGCTGAAGGACTCAGCCCATGGACTAGGAACTCCAGGCTCCATTCTTTTTTTTTTTTTTTTTTTTAATAATTTTTTTTTTTTTTTTTTGACAGAGAGACACAGCGAGAGAGGGAACACAAGCAGGGGGAGTGAGAGAGGGAGAAGCAGGCTTCCCACCAAGCCGGGAGCCTGATACGGGGCTCGATCCCAGAATCCTGGGATCATGACCTGAGCCGAAGGCAGACGCCTAACGACTGAGCCACCCAGGTGCCCCTCCAGGCTCCATTCTGAAAGACTGTGGAAATGGATGAAGTTGAACCTGAACCCCAGCTTCCCTTCCTTGGAACCTTTCCCAATTCCTGGGTTGTTTTCCAACCTCATCCCCTACCTCATCCCCTTCACACTCCTTGTTCTCCTGTCAAATCTGTTCTCAAAAAAACAAAAACAAAAAAACAAAAAACCTGGCTGCGTTCAGTTTTATCTTGGCAGAAATGTCAGTGTGTTACTACTCCCCCAGGATGTTTACATTTTAAGCTTTTTTTCTTTGTAGAATAAGACTTTGCCGTATCTTGGGTCAAGCTGGGGTGGCCTTTTCTTCTTGGTTTTCCAGGGGGAAAGGGGTGCTGACAGCGACCGTACATCATCCCCCTATCAGAACGCCCCAGGGTGCTTGCCAACTCCAGCATCAGGCATGCGATTTAAGGATGTCCCCCCACCCCCACAACCCCTTCCCACCATGGGTGAGCTAAAGGTATTGATGCCAATGGGCTTGGGTTATGACTGGAGAAGGCAGGAGGGAGTCACTGCCCGCCTCTGGATTCTGAAGCACAAACAGGCAAAAGCTAAAGGAGCTATAAAACCCCATGACTTCACCACTCTGCCTTCGCTCTGGGGGTACTCTCCGATTCAGCGGAGGAAGAAATCTGAAATCCTAAACAAAGGTTCACAATGGGCCACCCATCCCTCTTGCTAGCTGCTGTCTGCATCCATCCCAGTGGCTCTGGAACGCAGAGGCTGACCCACTTCAGCCAAAGGGGATGTGTGGTAAGGTCAGATCCTCTCATCCACCCAACAAACACTCCCAGTGACCCGTATGTGTCCGGGATGTGGCTGTGGGTGAAGACGATGTTGTCCTTTCTCTCCGGGGCCGAGGCCACGCCTTCACTGTTTCTGCTTTTGGCTCTCTTCCAGAGGTAAGGAAGTAAAAACTCGGAGCACAATTTTATTGTTCAAAAACAAGGCAGGCGAACTTTTGCTTTCACCAGCGTGAAATTGGGCAAAATATGCCCCAAAGAACCAAGCTCCTGAAACCCTTTTTCACAAACGACCCCTGGACTTAATAAACAGAAAGTTTAGAGCTTTCTTGATTAAAATGTTCCCAACTCAGGAAAAATTCATTTGTGAGCATTGCCTGAAAGCCTTTCCAAAGTCAGGCATTCTCCCTCTCCCCTGCCTCAGCCAAATGCGCTCTGCCTTCCAGTCGCTGGGTCGGAAACAATGAACGACTGGTCCCACCGGTTCCCCAATTAGGCCCGGAGCCAGGGGCAGCCCCAGTGGGGAGAGCTGGGCTCTCTCGCAGCATTTTCCACTCCGGCTCAAAGACAGGCAGGGAGGCCCTGAAGGGAGCGGAGGTCCGGCAGCTGGAGGAGCGCCCCTGGTATTCCAACATTCCCGGCAGATGAAGTCATCTGAGAGACAGAGTACTCGGCAGTCGGCTTCTCATGATGTGACTGCGTGTTCCCCCTGCTCGGATCCCCCAAACGTGAAACAATTCCACAGGTACTGCTGGGAATGGAAGGTTATTTTCTTTGGCACCGATGCAGCTTCCCTTATCGGTCGTGAGGAACCGCTTCCTTTCCCTCACCGAGGAAATCGGGCGTCACTTCAGGGAAATGCCTGTCAAAAGCTCCAAGTGGGTCAGCCGCCATGGCAACCATCACCCAGCAGGCCAGCGAGGGGAATAAATCATCAGGCTGAAAGCCTGTCCTAACCTCGCTCTGACTTTCTTCAAAGATAATGTCAAGCGGCCCACGACCCGCAGTGGTGGCCCTTCCTTTGTCCTTGAAAACAGGCAGTCAGTTCCTCCAATAGGAAAAAACAGCCACAGAAACTTCCTCTGAGGAGGCCATCAGCGATGCTCAGTGACGGCGATGTCTTCCAGCTTGACAGAGAAACACCTTTTGGGGCCTTGCTGAGCTCTTCTGAGGGCAGGAGCACAACTGGATTTCATTCTTTGCCTGCTGAATGGGGGTGGCTGTGAGGGGTTTCCATTAATTAGCCGGGGAGCCAGGAGGCAGAGAATAAAAAGCAAAATCAAGTTCAGCATAGGACATGTTGACAAGAGAAGGTAAAAGATCCTTCTTTATGGTATTAGGAGAAACCCAAGGAAATCACTTTGCTTCTCAGAGCCAGTTTCCTCTTCTATAAAAGGAGAGCACCAGACTAGGTGGTCTTGAAAATCTCCTTCTTGGCTCTAAAAGTCTGAGGCTCTGTAATTAGCACTTTGGTAAACTTTAGAATTTTTACCCACCGCCAATTCCCCAGCAACTCGTCTCTCTGAGACAAACCGAGGTCATTCATCAAGTACGGGGAAAACAGCATGGGGTGCCTGGGTAGCTCAGTTCGTTAAATCTCCGACTCTTGGTTTTGGCTCAGGTAGTGATCTCAGGGTCATGACATCGAGCTCCACATCAGGCTATGCGCTCAGTGAGGAGTCTGCTTGAGAGTCTTTCTCCCTCTTCCCTTTCCTCCTGCATTCTCTCTCTCCCTCTCTTTCTCTCAAACAACTAAATAAATCTTCAAAAAAAAAAAAAAAAAAGGATAGAGAGAACCTATCTTCAACATGGAGGCTGCAGAATCAGAATCTAGCTTGTTCTCTGGAACCAAGCAAGTACTCACTGTCAGTTTCCACTTCTTGCTTCTGAAACTGTTCAAGAAGATTTTGTGCTCTTCTCTCTGGATCAGAGCCGGGCATCATCCGTTTGAGATAATCCAGCAGTTTCTGTAAGCAAGGGAAGTGAGGGGGCTCCCGGAAGTCCTCTGCGCACTGGTCAAGCCAGGCCCTCAGGATGGAGGCGATGGCACTGAGAAAGAGAAAGGGAGAGTCACTTCACCCACCTTTGAGCTGTGGGGACTCCAAACAGGGCCTGGATACTGTGGCCTCACCCAGAAGCACCCCATGGGACTTGGGGTCAACAGAGAATTCATTGGCAATGTCAATGAAGTTAAAGCACTGAAAAACAAGCTGGTTCCATTTTTATTGTTTTAAGTGGCCTGGTAAGTTCCAAAAAGACAAAGGACCATCAAATTATCAACTTTGGAAAACCCCGCACTGGGTGGGGGTGGGGGGACATGTGGAAGAAGATTTAGTGAGTCCTGAAGGGACTTCAAAGCAATCTGTGAGAGTGAGATTATGTGTTTCCAATTCTGGATTCACTCAAGTCAGTGACCACAAAATCAACCGGACTAACATTTTAGGAAATGGGTGACAATGGGCCTGAAATCTGTCTACTGACAGGAAGTGCCTACGTTGGGAAAAGATAAAAGCAACTTATTTAATTTTACAAAGATTCCCAGGATTTCAGTCTAAGCGCCAAAAAAACATCCTCCTCAAATTATCCTTTTGCTTCTCGAATTACAAGAGGAGACTATGGGAGAAACAGTTCCTATTAGAGAGGGGGGGGGCGGTCTCCAAAAGGTAAGGGAGAAAATGTGGAGATGCACAGACCCCATGAAGGTGATTCCCTCTGATGGCTCATCGGGGTCTGTGTCAGGTGAGACAAGGGCTGGGGCACGACGAGCCAGGGCCATTCCCACTCCCCCCTCCATCGCGCTACCAACAACATGGGTATGCTGTCTCACGTGAGGGGCAGCCCCTCATCCAGGGGAACAAACAGCTGACCAACAAAAAGGATGAAAGTCTTGAGTGCTGTGACTCTACGTTTCATCTTTAAAGAGGATGTGCTGGGCTGTGTATGATGCAAACACAGTACTTTGCCTCTGTGCTGACTAGCCGCCCCCACTGCTAAGGTGAGTGCGCGGACAATGGCTGCAGGTGACGGGCTAGGTGTTAGTGACAGAACACCTCCTTTTAGCTGAACACCCTCTGTTGGCACCTTTCTAAATGATCACTTAAGTATACTTCAAACAAACTGTTTACTTAGTTAACAAACTATAAAGAGACCACGAGGTGATATTATCCAAGTATGTGGGCCGCAGGTCGGGCTTTTGCGGGCATGTCCAAATTCCACACGTCCCAACTTCCCACCATGGAGCTCGACGACCATCCAGGCATATGTACAGCTAAAGCCAATTCAACACTCAACTTCTGGAAGTCGAGTGCCAACAGAAGAAAAATAAGTTTACTGTCTTCACTGCTATGGATAGTGTCACTTTACTAACGAGGACATGAAGGTGTCTGGAAGCGTAATAGTCACATGTGTACGTTGGAAGCAGGGGACATAAAGCCATCAAATAAATGCTGGAATTTAAAGCCACAGAAATGATTAAAATACGCTCTTAATCTTCAGTCCAGATTAAATAAGAAGCCAAACAAAAGTTTCCCTCCCTTCCAAAAAGTTCGAAGAAATTAATATGGGCTTTGGGATTAAAGGAAAACCTAAGTAAATGAAAACCACTTCTAGTCAGTGGACCTGTGATCCCTGGTTCGCCTGTTGCTTCATCTGTTATGTATCCATGCTTGTGTCCCCTCGCCATTCACCCAGTGAAACCCTCACCACCCTCCCCACAAAAATTGATGGACTTCTACTTTCTGAGAGCCCACACAAAGCGTTCATTATTTCTCTTCACAAAGCATGAGTATCATGAATTAAAGAAGACAACGAAGTGGCATTCTAATCATTTTTATAAGGAAGAAGACTTTTTTCTATCAATTCCTTCTCTTCCTGGCTGACAAGCACCGAGCCCGGAACTGGGGTAGGCACGCAGGCGCGCACAGCCGGGAAGGCAGGAAAACCTGATCTCTACCTTCATCACATTGATTCTCACAGACACTTCTGTCCTTCTCAAAAGAAGGGTGAATTGATTTCATGAGAAGAACTACTCATTTAATATTTAATAACTTCAGGGAGAAGATACTCTTCCAATGATACTGATGGAAAAACAGTCATGGAGGGAAGATAATTCGTATCAATCAATAAAACTAAAAAAGAGCCTCCACCTGACAAGACCGGCGATGCGATGACCCTAGTGACTCCTCGGTTTCTTAACTGAAAAGAAAACCGAGGCAGAAGTCCAGAATCACAATTAACAGTCAGACAGGAAAAGATATCAATTCATTGCTTTCTTGGCCTCCCATAACTGTTAGTTTCAAAATTACAAAGCTGATTCTTTATTGCAAAAAAGTAAATATTACAAATATATATAAACTAAAACAGCAAAATACCTACATCCTCTTCATTCTAATCCCATTTCCAGGACTACCTATTAACAGTTTGGAGTATATCCTTCTAGACTTTTCTTTTTTAAGATTTTATTTATTTATTTATCTATTTGAGAGAGAGGCAGTGAGAGAGAGCATGAGCGAGGAGAAGGTCAGAGGGAGAAGCAGACTCCCCGTGGAGCTGGGAGCCCGATGCGGGACTCGATCCCGGGACTCCGGGATCATCCCGGGATCATGACCTGAGCCGAAGGCAGTCGTCCAACCAACTGAGCCACCCAGGCATCCCATATCCTTCTAGACTTCTCAATGGATATGTATATATACTTGAATAAATGTACTATGTATTTATAAGCCAACACGGATTTTCTTTTCCCCACTGAATAGGATGAAACAGTATAAAACACCTCACCATTCACCGCCTCGAGATCTACCTGTTTCCCAGAGTTACATGTACTATTCCACGGCGTGGGCACGCCATCATTAATGTTTGCATTCTTCGACTAGCGTGCACATATTCAAGTTATTTTTATGTTCTCACAATCACAAACGATTACAAAATGTGTATCCTTGTTTACATCTCTGAGTACTTCCGTTATTTCTATGGGACACAGTATTTAGAGCTTGGCCTCATGGAAAGTTGCAGCCTGGAAGGGCTGGGGGAGTTCTGAAGAGGAACTCGAGTCCAGATCAGACTTGCCTTTAGGTGCACATTCCGTCCTCCTCAGTCTGTGTTTTTAATAGCTCTGGTAATCTATTCGTTCTACCCTTTGTGACAGTGCCCACAGCTTACCCTAAGAGGACTTTGGGAGCTCATTACAGACCCAGACACTGACTTGACTCGAAAAAGCATTTTCACAGAAAAGAAGGAATGAAGGGGAGGGGAGGGGAGGAGGGAGGAAGAAGGAAGAGAAAGAAACTCACAAACAGCACAATACAACATGAGGCAGACCCCTGCCCTCCTATCAGCAGGGTGGTTATCAGCATGCCAGGAAGGGAGGTTTTCTGGAAAGGTCTGGACACGTGCCCAAAGCTCATAGTAGCTTTATGTTTACCAATCCTGGGAAGAAACTTCCCGTTCTTGAGAGACTGTGAAGCAGATAAAATGCGAAACATTTAAGATTTCAAAAAGGAAAGCAACATCACATAATCATGGCAGCCAACAGGACTGCTGGCCAGCGCCTTTCCATCTCACCCCTCGTGGCTCCACCCCTAAGACTAACCTTAGGTCCCAACCAGAATTGATTATTTGGGAAGGGAAGGGAAATCTGGTTTAAAATAATAAATTTACAGAAAAGGTGTGACTGGTAAGCTAGAGAAGTTACTTGGCTCTGCACCACGACAAGGAAGGAGGCTGAAGGAGAAAAACCAGTTGGGATGGGTCCCAGCTGTGCCGCCTGTGAACAAAGGGAGTTGGCCAGGTCCCTCAACTCCACTGACCCACACCTGGAGGACAGATGCCGTAACACCTATCTGCAGCTCCCTGACACCGTTCAGTGCGTTCACCTGACAGCAGGGCAATACTGACATTTCAAGGTACCTAAAGAGAAACGTGACTGTGGCAGTCTTAAAACTACTAGCCATAATCACAAAAGGAAGGGGCTAAAGGTAAAAGGGCTCAATGAGAATCAGTCAGCACTCACGGACATCATTCAAAGAATCCTCTACCTTTAACAGAAAGGAAGACACGGAATCCACACTGTGGTACAACACACGTGGCCCCAGGCCTGCTGCAAGAAGACAGTCACTGGGAACAGAGCCTGCACTTGTGCACACACGCACACGTGCGCACACACACACACACACACACACAAACACACACCCCACCTAAGGCATCCTCCTTGGGACAGATCAACTCAGGGACCCCAAACTCTAATATAAACTGTAAGACGTGCTTCTTGAATGACCTGTAAAGACTGAAGAAGTGTTTTCTGAGACCAAGCAGAAAGATCATGACTGCGACATCATCTAAACTCAGTAAGGAGGAAAGGCGGTACGTGACCTCCTTTTCTGAAGTCGTCTTTAATCCATTACAGAGCCACACACCCTCGGTCCCAAGGAAGCATGCTGGGTGGGTGGCCAGGGCAGGATCCCAAAATGACAGCCAATGGGACAACCAGGATTGCTTTCTCTACCCCAGGCCACCCTGGCCACTGTCTGCCACCTACCACAATGGTCTCTAAGGGACAGGAGGACATGCTCAGACATCCATGCGTGGAACTGACAGAGACAGTGTCTAAAGCTTCTACTTCTAAGAAAACAGACCCATGGGGAGAATTAATTCACTAATTACACTAACAGTATTCGAGTGTCCTTTGTTTCCATATTCACAAAAACCGTGTATATGACGGACGTCACAACAGGGATCCCACAGGATTTAGGAAACAATGTTCAGTGAGGTCTTAGGTATAAAAGAGTTACTGGGGTGAAGACTCAGTGCCAACAGCATGAGCAAAGATCCTGAGGTGAGAGAGGGCAGAACAGTTTCAAGGGACATACAGAAGCCCTGTTTAAAGAACAGGAAGAAAGGGGAGGAACGCACCACAGTGAGATTTACTATACTCATTTGATTTCTTAACCAAACAGAAATCACACTTAATAATACCTGGTTGGAAAATACAAGACAGATGCCTTCGCTGAGAGGGACAAGGAACCAGTATAGAACTGCGAGCTGCCACGGAGGCCTTGAGTGCAGAGTAACTGGGCTGCCCGAGATGAGTGTCTAGGCTGCCATGATGCTCGAACCACAGATTTTTAAATACATACAGGGATCTGAATGCACAGGTACTAAATCATATTAAAATCCCATTGTAAAATATTCTACAACTGGTAAAAAGTCTTAATTAGAAATTTTCAAAATATGAAGTCATCTCTCCCATGATGTGTAACCTCCAAGCCAAGAAATAGGACTGTCAGGACAAAATGAGTAACCCTGTCCATTTAGAGCTCTTTTCTCTCCCCAGAAATCGATCTGAGATCATTTTTTTTCAAAGGCAGCAAAATGTTTTTTCTATGTTAAGATATTCTCCAAAAACTGGATCTTTTCCTACTATAGATGACAAGAAAATCTTTGTGGAGGGTAGGCCCGGAGGGTGGGAGCCAATGCACCTTGCTCTTCAGGGGAAGGAAGCAAAGTGACCTTGACACTGACTCTGAGCTAGACCCCTCCACCTTATTCTCCTAGTCACGGAGGTTTTCCTTTTCAGAGAAGGCTGCCAGAGAGAGGCTGCCTCGGAGACCCTTGGAAAGATGGTTTCCCTGACAAGAAAGAACAAAGGAAGGCAGAGAGAATCAGTGTCTCATTTTTTCTGAAAAAGCCTGGAGAAGATGGAAACACGACTATCTGCACTTGTCAAGGTCATCTTGCAGTGCTTTCTTTTACATTTTCCATTGTGCATTTTTTGGTGCAGAGGCTGAGCAGGGATTAGAAGGCTGGGAGGAAAAGTGAAAGAGGAATGCTGAGAGGCTCAGGGAAATCGGTGCAGAGAGGACCAGAATCAGAGCAAAGCAGTAGCAGGGACAGGGCACAGAAGCCAGCGACGGGCCAGGATGCAGTGAAAGAGAAAAAGCTCCAAGGTGAGGAGAAGAGGAGGAGGAAGACTATGATAGCGAGGACACAGACACACCGAGTACATATGGGTCGGGAAATGCCCAGTGGAGGAGGAGATGAGCCCGAAACCAATCACCCAACGTCAGCAGTGTTTACACACCTGTCCTTTATTCCCACACTAGATGCGTGGGCCCTGGCAACTGAAGGCAAATTTACAGAAACCGAAGAGAATTCATCGTGCACAGACCTAACCCCGTATCACCAACCTTCCTTGGTGTGCCAGTGTCTGTGCTCCGTTAGAAAAGGAAAAGAAACTAAGAGACCTCTGAAATGCCTGCTTTTTCATGAGCAGCTCAGCCAATGCGGCTGAACAGTCTCTGGAGTGCCCAACTGGGGCCCTGGTTCTGTGGCTCACTAGCCGCGAGCTAGCCTCTGTATGCCTCAGCTTCCTCACCTGGAAAATGGGCACAATAATGGATGCTTCCTCATAGGATGGGGAGGCCAAGAGCTAATACATACAAAATATTTAGAAGAGTTCTTAGGACACAATGAGTGCTCAAAAAATACTAGCTATTTTTGTTAAGAAGGGCATTCTATCAGACGAAGGACTAGAGGCGAACGGAACTGCACATAAGCACCGCGCTCTACTTGATAGAGTTGTTTCCCACTGGTTATGAGCCGACAACCCTGATACTGCCCACCAAGTCTCCTGGAGCTGAACAACTAAGCAAATGCATGGCAGACGGCGGCCGCCACTGTTCTCCCTGTCACAGAGGGAACTTCCAAATAAGCAAGGAGAGTAGGCTAGAGCCATCTATGCGGTCATGGATTAGAGCCGGAGACATCAGCGAGAACTCGTGTTTAACATAATACAGATACAGACGGTTATACATAAATACTCCTAGAGATGTGTATTTCGTAATTCGCGTAAACATAAATCTCCTAGTCCTATCGGCGGAGAGCGCTAAGAAGAAATGACAGCTCAGCAGCACTGAGTGCACCCAGAGCCAGGATCCTGGCTGCCGGTACCGTTCTGCCATGAAAAGAACCAGGTTTCCTTGAAGAAATGGCTGATTCTGGGCCTGGGGCCGGAAACATACAAGATGAGCCCAGAGCACCTTGTCGCGCCGGAAGGTCAGAAGGGCTTGAACAACTGAACATACCCACAATGACAGAGACGCCTCTCAAAGTGACATACGAGTCAATCAAAAGAGTTCTCAATGGCCTAAACGGGAACAATCTGAGCAACAAACTGGCATCGGATTATGATCCAAAGCACAAAAAAATTTACTCACCGAGTCTAAACTGATAAAAATCTTTAAATAAATTAATAGATGAGGGAAACAAATCTCCCATGCAGAAGTCTCCCCAATACATTGATTAGATAGCTTACCCTCCCAGAGGGGGAGCATAATCCCCACTCGTTAACCGGGGGCTGTGGACTCTGACTTCCCTCCAACAACACGGTTGTGTAGGACGATGTCTTCCATGCAGAAATCTCAAAACTACTACCCCACGGAGGCGATCGAGGCCAAAGACAGTCATAAATCATACTGACAGTAGGAACCCTTGATATCATGTGATGAGGTGGCATTTTACTTCTGTAATAGCCCTCTCAAAAACTCCTAAGTTCAGTCTAATTATGAGAAAAATATCAGTGTAGTTATGAGAAAAATTCCAATAAAGGGGTATCCCATAATATATCTGATCTCAAAACCATAAAGGTCACTGAAACCCAGAAAAGTCTGAGAAACTGTCACAGCCAAGAGGAACATAGGTGGATATGACAACTAAATGTAATATGATATCCTGGGTGGGATTCTGGAACAGAAAAAAGGCATGAGGTAGAAGTAGGGAAATGTGAGTGAACTCCGGACGTCAGTTAATGATGTGCCATCCTGGTTTGTTCATTGTGACAAACGCACTACAGTCACATGAGAACTGCAGGGGAATCTGTGAGGGGGGGCATACGGGCACTCTGTTGTACTAACTGTTTAGTCCTTATGCAAATCTAAAACTGTTGTGGGCAAACATCTTAAGCAGACGCCTGGGTGGCTCACTCGGTTAAGCATCTGCTTTCAGCTCAAGTCATGATCTCAGGGTCCTGGGGTTGAGCCCTGCATCGGGCTCCCAGCTTAGTGGGGAGCCTGCTTCTCCCTTCCCTCTACCCCTCTCCCTGCTCATACTATCTCTCTCACTCTTTCAAATAAATACATAAAATATTTTTTAAAAAAAGGAAGAGAAAAGACAAACATCTTAATTTTAAGAAAAAAGCATGAACAGGAGAGTCTGACCTAAGTTCTTAAGAGAAAATATCTCATTTTTATCACAGGAAAAAGAAGCAGAGGCCACAGAGTGTAGAGGGCAAGGCGTGGGTTGAAATCCCAGTTTTCCCTTGTTCCCTGTGTGACCTTGGACATGCTCCTTAACCTCTCTCTGTCTCAGACCCCTCATGTGTAAGATACATCATGTTACTATGGGAATAATGAAAGGATATACAGGGACTATCCCTACTAAGCATCAGTGAATTCTAGCTATTGCTATTACAAAGGGCACTGCCACTCCAACCCAAACAACTTCTCAAGGACCTCTGTAGCTCTGTATTCTCCCATTCCTCACCATCTTAGGCAGGCATTTTTATGTTATAAATGGGCCTCTAATGAAAAAACTGCTGAGGGTTTCTCCATTTTGCACCATTAGAATGGAGGAAGTTGGGAAGTTGGGAAGGAAAGACATGACCAGGCCCCAAGAACAGGAAGCAGGCAATCAGATCCATGGGCCTGACCCATCCGGTCTTCCTTCTTCTTTCCTCACGTCCTACAACCCATCTCCTTCCCCAGGAAACAAGCCTAACTTCCCCATTTCTAACAGCTATTTAGGGACCTGGCTCAGGGCGTTCATTCAATAATAAAGCCAGGCAAAACAATACAGGGTAAGGAAAATGATCCCAAATTACGAGATGTCAGGAGGCTAACACACTACAACACCCGTCACGATGGTGATAATATGCCTTAGCTCTTCATGGACTTCTGGTTGCAACTGGGAACTGTGATCTAGACAGATGTGGCCTGGAAAGGCACCTGAGATCCCGATGCTCTTGTGAAATGGGACATCCAAGAACAAAATGGTGAGAAGCCCACGTCTTGGACCCGAGTTCAAATACCAGAGTTCACTGGTATTTGAACCCTGGTATGACCAGGGTTCGCTTAACCAGCAGCTTGACGTTAGTCAAAGTGTGTATGATACTTCTCTGGAGCTTCCATTTACACACTGATAAAAGGAGGCCAACATCTCACAGCAAATCTGCGACGGTAAAGGAAGACACAAGGCCCCCAGCAGAAGGCCTCACGCTAGTAAGCGCACCATACACTGCAGCCAAAGGCATGGGCCAGGCTGGTGACAGCGATATCACACTGTCATCCCCTGCCAGGCTGCAGGATCACTCAATGACAGGGTCTGGTCGGGTTGCCTGTTTGCCTTTCTCTGACACTTCAAGAACCCCAAGAGATTCGTAAGTCACTGATTTTTCTTTCTGAACCACTGACCATCGACGTTTCACCTCTCCGGAATTTTTAGAAAACGAATTTCTGCTTTGGGAACCTACCTTCTTCCCTTAAACACACAATTCTGATTCAAGATTTCAATGACTTTTAGGACGATAATTTCTACTTTGCCTTGTCCGGTATGGGAGTTTTAAAGACAATGCCAGGCTCTTTTACGTTGTGTATAATTTCTCCAATTCTTCCTCCATCCTACTTTAACTTTTTAGAAATGCTCTTTTCACCTCATAGCCTTTCATTTTTTTAAATTTCAAGTTTTAGGGGCGCCTGGGTGGCTCAGTCGGTTAAGTGTCTGCCTTCGGCTCAGGTCATGATCTCAGGGTCTGGAATGGAGCCCTGCATCAGGCTCTCTGCTCAGCAAGGAGCCTGCTTCCCCTCCCCCGGCCCCCGCCTGTTGCTCTGCCTACTTGTGATCTCTCTCTCTGTGTCAAATAAATAAATAAAATCTTTAAAAATAAATAAACTTCACGTTTTAGATCTTACTTTTGCTCTGTTCCTTACCCCTTTCTTTGCCCCATTTTTGTTAAAATAGCCAGATTAATTTCCTCCCACTGCCTTCTTAGGGTATTTGAGTTCGCTGGAATGAATACTGACTGCAAACTCTCTGGGAAGATTTTTTTAGTACTTTCCACCGTCAAGTTTCTCGGGCATTAAGGAATCACAGCCAGGCTTCTTTAACTCACCCCCCTTTCCTTTAAAGCGGTTCCAATGTCTTGGATTACCACTATTTGATTCCTTACCAGACTAAAATCTGGTGTCACTATTTACAACTTCTGGGAAAAGATTTCGAGAATGGCATTCATATCGTCTGAATGTACAGAGATGAAAGCAGAATGATTTCAACAGTTTAAAGCACTGCGGTGGTAAAGAGTTTCAGAAAACAAAACATAGCACTCCAGAAGGGAAGTGAAGACAGTCCATGAAAGAAAAGGAAATAGAACTCTTTCAACGTTATAATAATAGTATTAAAGGAAAGAAAAAAGTGTCATTTCCTGATGAGTCTTAAACCTCCTAAACCGCTTTAAAGTATCTAAGATAGACAGACAGACAGACAGATATTCCAATTTCAGATCTATTCCAAAGAATGAAGATTCATGATACCAGGTTTCTGCATGGTTAATATCCCTTTACATTCTCTTCACTTCTGAATTCAATGATTGTAATAAATCTGCAGGAAGGAAAGTTTCCTTTTCCATCTGGTTCTGATTTTGTTATTCTAAATAGACAGCATTTTATCACATAAAAGTGTCAGCAGGAAAGAGGAAAGGGGCACAGGTAGAATGGATGTGGGCAGAGATGTTTTCTCCTGTCACAGGAAGTGAGTTTCCTGATTTCCAAATAGTGGCAAGTTTCGGGATTGTAGAAATAAACATGGGATGCCTTATTATATACAATAGTCTCACTCTAACATCAGAGATCACTGTGTGGCAGATTCCAACATCTAGAGGCCTTGGAAGTTGCATTCCTCACAACTGAAGGACTTCTTATTTTGGCTAGATGACTTCAAAGGTCCCTGATATTGCACAAAGCCTGAACCGGGCACACTCAGGCCTAGAATTACAAGTGGGAGTCACAGCACAATCTGACACTTTTTGAAATTCATGAAGAACACTCGTCAGCTGTGGTCCAAGGCACCAGAAGCCAATCTTTCATCTGGACGGTTCCATTTGTGTTTCCCCATTCTCCTTTTTCTTAGTTCTTTTATCCTCTGAAAGGTTGATTAGATCCATATTTAGAAATACAAGGAAGACTGTTATCTTGGGATTTGGTACCCTGAATGAAATGTAAGCCTTGCTCTATGCTTTACATTAAAAACTGAAAAACCAAACAAGAGTTGAGGATTTTTTTCTGCTCAGGGTTAAGCCTCCCAGTGATTCCCCACCCACACCGCACCCCATCTGCAAAACTGCAGGCATTTGCCCTAAAACAGGATGTTTACTTCTTAGAAAGTTACTGAATTCCTGCCGTCTGTTTCCCACCTGAAATCACAAGAAGACAGACTCGCGGCAAAGGAAAACAACTGGCATTCTGCCCCCGTCACCTGACCCCGCAATCCAATGCTTTAGCTCGTCTCTGGACTGAGAAGCGCAGTGAGCCGCCATGATGTCGCGATTAATCACAAGCAGGCCAAAGAAGCTGTTTTGGTTTTCTAGTTTATCGAAACTAGTGGCACAGCCCCCCCCTCCCCCAACTGAAAAAAGCAGTCAAGGAGACGTCTCAAAAATTCAGTATACTATTTGGGCCATATCTCTGATTCCTTTTTTTTTTTTTTTCCTTCTTTTAAGATTTTATTTATTCCAGAGAGAGAAAGAATGAGAGAGCATGAGCTGGGGGAGGGGCAGAGGGAGAAGCAGACTCTCCGCTGAGCAGGGAGCCCATGCAAGGCTGGGTCCCAGGACCCTGGTGTCATGACCTGAGCTGAAGGCAGACGCTTAACCAACTGAGCCACCCAGGCGCCCCCAATATCCCTGGTTCTGACATTCATTTTCACTTTGGAAAAGAGGAAATCTAAACACGTTTTATCCCGGAGGCCATTAAACTTGAAAGGCCGCCAGAGATCCTATATTCCGAGCACTCATTTTTCAGGTCAAGAAACTGAAAGTGAGAGAGAGGTGAAGTGACCAGGTCATATGGCTGGAAAGTGACAGTGACTGATGAGGGACTCGAATCTGAGTTCTCCAGGCTCCTTACCCAAGGCCCTTCGCCTTCTCTGAGGCTGGCTCCCAGGCTACCTCCACACTGGGACTCTCCCCAAGCCCCACAAATAAGCAGGGTCCTATTTTTATGTACATCTGGTATTCCTAAGTAAAGACGGCTTTCACTTGAGGGCTGCAGTCCTCACCGTGTAGCTTACCTGCACACCACGGATACTTTGAGGCAGATCAGTCTCTGTGGGAGGGCCGTATTTTGTGCATGTAGACTATCTGACAACAGTCCTGGCCTCTACCTCCCAGAAGCCAATAGCATCCCCCCACCAAGTTAAGACAACAAAAATTTCTCCAGACATTGCCAAATATCTTCTGGGGACGAAACCAGCCCACTGAGAACGGCCATAGAGCCGTATCTCCTACACATGCATCAGCCGTCAGGAGGCCTTTGGTCAGGGCTCCATGTCAGATGCCAGAGCTCTGGGATTGGTGGAGGAATTTTCCACACATTACATATGGAATGAAGAAGATGCTACCCTGATTTCCTCTCAGAAAGACAGAGCAGTGGCCCTAGCCAGCCACAGAAATGAGGAGAAGGGCAACCTCTGAAAGAGCAAAAGATGATGGTGAAATGAGATGAAAAACAGCAAAAGGAGAAATGGGGGAGGATGGGGAGGAAACAATACGAAAGAAGGAAAACACAAGGAAGAAAGAGGTCAGCTGAGAGAAGGGATTTCAGCATTCCAGTATTTGTAGGACAGAGTAGCCCATTATAAGATAAAGTGGCATATTTTCAGCAGGCATAATTTTTTTAAAAAGCAAGTTGGTCTGAGGAAAAGGGTCAAGCACTTTCTACCAATTCATTGTGAGGCTTTAGGAAAGGACCATTGTCCCCAGATGATGGACCCCCTCCGGGGAGTTCTATGTGAAGCTCTTTGTTAAGGACTCATATGCTTAAAACTGGAAAGCCCTTTACAACAGCTTATCCTGGAGTTTCACCCACATCACACTGTTCCTGGTGTACAATGGAGTTGAATAAAGTTTTATAATAGAACTTTCAAATAATGAGCATAATTCTTCACATCTAAGGTACAAACCAATTTTCTTTAACATGCGACTTCCCAGAAACCTACTTAATCTCAAAGCACCCCCTGGGAAACAGAAAAGCTCTGGATATTTTTCAGACCATGACCCTCCTTGGAGTGTTCAGGTGGCTGGTTAAATGGTAGCTCCAGATTTGACTCAATTCCAAAATTTGTGGAGAACAACACACTTATTTCTGAATCTGGTCACAGGGGAAGGCTACATGTGACAAGCTAGCGACTCAAGTCTCCTTTTGTATATGCTTAAAAAGACTCATTATAAAAAGGTTCTTTTCAAAAAATTATTATTTCAGTAAGTTTTCAGGGATAAACACAATTAACAACAAAACATCTCTAATCCTATGATTCTGAAACCCTTAAAGTGCATAGGAATCACTCAAGGATCTTACTGAAATGCAGATTCTAACCTAGGTCTGTGTGAGGACTGAGATTCTGCATTTCTAACACGCTCCCAGGTGGTGCCAATGCTCCTGGTCCATGTACCACACTCTAGGTAAGAAGTCTGTTAATCAAGTCCACCCCCCTCCCCCACATCACCTATTTGATGATACTGTTTCCCTCCTGCAGAAACTATTCAGGGCTGACTGTCTCCTGCTTACCATGGAGGGTCCTTACTCTCTTGGGAGAATGAACCCCCCCTTCACAATAGCTTCAGCTCTACAACTCCCCTCAACCTGGTACACATGCCATCAGGAAGTGGCCATAGCATTCTGTCTTGTTCCCAAAATGCATCTCCCTGACTTGGTCCTACCATTCCCTCTGCTTGGATGGCTCTACCACCAAAACCATCACCCTCCTTCAGGGTCTACCTGAAATGTCAACTCCTCCAAGAAGCCTCCCCAAGCCCTGTAAAAATAAAAGTATTAGTTCCACTCACCACACATCTTGCATTTGACATTCAAATATCTACACCAGTGTGTCTGGTTTTACAGTCCATCCAATAAAATAATAAAACTGCCTCTTCTCAAGACTTTAAAAAGATACTCAATTTTCTTACCTTCCCATCCCTGGCTTCTGAGGAAAGGATTTCATCAGTCAGTCCTCAGAGAAGTTAAAACATTTCACAGGATTAACCACCTGGACTTTTGACCCCAAGATGAATACTTAGTAAGAGTCCTTTCAAGCACCCTGGCATATATCCCATCGACTCAAGAACATCACTCCTAGAGCGGCCTGCAACCCCCAACCATGGATTTTTCGTCAGTGTCTTCTAGATTATTCTCATCAGATTAAACCATCACCCAGGTTTAATAAACACATACACGATGAAAAAACCCTCCTTTGCCCCAGATCATCCTCCAGCCCATTTCTCTTCCAAACTTCTGTCTTCTCTTAAGCCAGACCTCCATCCACCAAAACTGCACTTGTCAAGTGGGCCAAGGACCAATGTGTTACAAAGGTCAGAGTCTTTCCCCAGGCTCCTCTCACTTGATGTCTGAGCATTGTTAGACACGGTTAGTCACACCCCCTCAAAACTCCTTCTTCACTTGTCTTCTGGACACAACTTCTTTCTTCTCATCCCCCACTAGCTTCTCTGTTCCAGCCTTCTCTTGCTGGACCCTTTATCTTCCTAATCTGAACACTGGAAAGAACCAAGGCTCAGTCTTTGCACCTTCCTCTTCTCTATAGCCTTTGTTCCCATGGGGGGCACACCCAACCCCATAGCTTTGAATACCATGTCTAAATTAAGGATGCCCAGATTATGCCTCCCACTCTGACTTCTCCCTGAACTCTAGATTTAGCCAATCGTCTCAAAGTGAGTATGTCTACGATGAAATTACTGACATGTGCTGCCCACCACACCTGCTCCTCCTCCCCAGCCTTTCTTACCTCATAAAACCGAAGTTCTGCTCTATCAGTGACTCACACCACAACCCTTGGAGGTGTCCATGCCTCCTCTTTCTCTCTCATATGCCCCATCCACTTCATTGGTACAACCTGCTGGCAATACCTTCAAGATCTCTGCAGAAGCTCTTCTTACTACAAGTTACTCCTACTTTTACTACTATTACTACTATTACTACTATCACTGTGGTGGATGCCACCACCACTACCACTACCATCACCTCCTCCCCTACCTCCTCCTCCAGCCTACGCTACCAGCATCTCTTGCCCGGATCCTTGCAAGGGTCCTAACCAGGCTCCTTGCTGCCGCTCTTTTCCCCCATCCCGCTGCCAGAGTGTTTTCCACGTAGAGCCAGAGAAAGCCTTCTGAAATATTAATCAGGCCATAGCACTGCTCTCCTCGAAACCCTTCTAAATGCTTCTTATCTTCCTTAGGATAAAATTTAACATCCTGCCCAAGGCCTTCAAGTGTCCATGTGATCTGGAACCCCCACCACCTTCCGGATCTCACTCCCTAGCACTGGTCCCTTCATGCACTCGGCTCCAGCCTCACTCATCCATCTGCCTCCTGCTCCTGCCTCATAGCTTCGTCCACACTTTCCCTGCTCGGATATTCACCAGGCCCAGCCTGCACCCCATTCACGACTCTGCTCCAGTGTCACCAGATCAGAGAGCCCCTTCCTGGCACCCTGTGTGAATCAACCTCTCCGTGAGGATCTAGTCCCTTTGCCCTCCTTCATTGCTTTTTTTGTGTGGATTCTTTGTCTCTCAGCTAAAATTCAAACTTCATAAAGCCGAGACCTATTTTGCTGGTAGCCGTTTCCCTTAGCGCAGGGCCTGGCACATGGTAGGTGCCCAAAACATTTTTACCGGATGAATAAATGACTATCATTGGATGGTCAAAAAATAATTCTATGGTTTTACGCATTATGGGGGAAAATGACAACATAAAAAGGAATTTTAAAAAAGAGAAGCTCTACTAAATTACATTCTTTTAGGGTAATAAGTCTTGAGACTTGAGACTGAGAGCTTGTAATATACAGAAAAAGCATACGTACTTCCGGATCACCATCTTAGACTCTGATGAACTTGGGCTTCCATCTTCTTCACAGTTTGGACTTGTCAGGTTTCCATACCTTTACAGATAAAAACAAACAAACAAACAAATTACTCCTGAAAAGTAGAAACTGTAATCTCATGTTTGAAATGGAACTGAGTTGCTTTCCCACACCATTAAGTTCATATCCCACCATATCAGTTTTTGATGCTATTTCATAAATATTTCTTTCCTTAATTACTCCTGAAACATGGAAACTGTTATCTCATGTTTGAAATGGAAACCTTGCCCAGTTGCCGGCCTCCACGTCCCCACAGCTGCTCTCCTTTTTGCAGACAAATCCTGTTCTTCAGTCCTTGTCTCAGCCATTGCTCGAGGGTCCAGAATTACTTCCATAACCCTTCTCCTCCTGGACTTATCCCCAAGGAGACCCCAAGGGGACACAGGGGGATGACTTTTTAGAAAACAATAGGTGCTTCAATTTTTAAATTTGTCTCCTTCTCAAAGTTTACTGAATAATCAGTTCCCAACTGCAGTTAGCTGTTCTTCCAACTCCACATGTAAGCAAGCCTACTGCATACAAATGTATCACATTTTGTTTGGTTCCAAGCATACACATGAACTGCTCGAAGGGGTATCTTTTTATTAACTTATAATGAATGCCCTGATGATTTCTGCAGTTTCTCTTCCCCTCAGTGAAGAATCCAGAGATGCCTTGGTGTTTCACAAACTGGTACTCTGTCCCTAAGTTTTGATCATAGAAATTCTGT
The DNA here is from genome assembly GCF_002288905.1 of Enhydra lutris kenyoni. Lineage (NCBI taxonomy): Eukaryota > Metazoa > Chordata > Mammalia > Carnivora > Mustelidae > Enhydra > Enhydra lutris. The sequence continues at coordinate 19,775,549 of NW_019154108.1, read as the reverse complement.
AATTGGTGGGTTTACATTTTTTAAAGAGAACACTTTTGTCTTCTACTAATGGGATTAAAGGCCCCAGTACCCTTATGTTCCGTGTTCCTAGGATTTACAAATCCTTTTAGAGATAAAAGCCCACCATCTGGTTTGACTGAGTGCCAACCCATCTGGTCTCCCTATTGCCGTATCCCGGTAGGTTCCAGTCTGCACCCCGAGGCACTAGCCCCCTCCCATCCACCTGCTCCTCTGTTGAGCTCATCAGCCTTATGGACTTCTTGGCCTCTCAAACCTATTTTCCACTGGCCTCCACCCTCCCCATTCCTCTTATTCTGCCTGCACCTGCTACTTAGAGGGCTTCCAGGGCCACCCTTTGCTTTTTCTGAGATAAGAACTTAGTCAGATTAAGATTTATTCAGCCCCATGTGAGCAAGGCAGGGATGGGAAATGAGATTTCTCCTAAACGAACAGATTTTCTGGCTCTCTCCTTGGCCACCATCATAGGGAACCAGTCTCCATCTCCTCTCACAACAGCATCTGTGGTTTATGTGAGTAGGGAAGATTAGGGCAGGCGCAGTGAAGAGCGGGGCCTTAGGGGAGCCGCTGCACCTTCCGCCCATCCGACAATGGGATGGCTGTTCTTGCTCTGCATTTTGCAGAATCTGGAGCTGAGCTGCTGGTTGGGATGACAGGAGCACCTATCCCAGGTCGCGTCCAAGAATGGGACGCGACAGGTGCAGTCAGAAGCTGTCGAGACGGACCAAGCAACTTATGCGGGTGAGCAATGTTCGCTCTCGTTAATTAACCTGGCACCATCTGCTCAGAGCGTGTGCTCGGAAGACCTCAGGGATGTTTCTCTCAGCCGCCAGAGTGGTCCAGAGATTCCTAATCAGGACCAGAATGACTGGATGACGATGCTCTGGAGACCAGTGAGGACCATCAAGAAGAAGGCAAGGCACGTGTGGCCGCATGCACGGTCCCGTCTCTACCCAATCCACCGAGAAATCCTATTGGCTCTGCCTTTATAACATACCCTGAATCCAAACACTTCTTCTCGTCACTTCCACCCTGGCTCAAACCATCACCACCTTTAGTCTAGATCAGTGAAACAGCCACGTCATCAGTCTCCCGGCTTCAGCTCAGCGCGATCCTGTGCGATGTGTATCCCATCACGACACCGCTCAGCTCAGAACCCTCCCGTGGCTCCCGTTTCACACCGAAGAAAGGCCAGAGTCACACCTGCCTCACGGGGCCCTAAAGGACTTGCTCTGATACCTCTGACCAAGTCTACCTCACCTGCTCACCCTCCCTGAGCCTCACCCACCCCCCTGCTGCTTCACCACACCCGGGCATCCTCCTGGCTCAGAATCTCAGTGCTCCTCTTCCTGCCCCCCAGGAGGCCAACAGCACCTCCCTCCGCTCCTGCGGCTCCTGCAGGGCTCTGCTCAAATGTCACTTTCTTGGTGAGGTCTCCCAGGCCACCCTACATAAGACCAACACTCAAGGGCGCCTGGGTGGCTCAGTGGGTTAAAGCCTCTGCCTTCAGCTCAGGTCATGATCCCAGGGTCCTGGGATCGAGCCCCGCATCGGGCTCTCTGCTCAGCAGGGAGCCTGCTTCCTCCTCTCTCTCTGCCTGCCTCTTTGCCTACTTGTGATCTGTCTGTCAAATAAATAAATAAAATCTTAAAAAAAAAAAAAGACCGACACTCAAAGCGCTGCTTTATTGTCCTGTACTGCACATTCTCATATACGGTATAATTAAGTTACTGTGTTTACTGTGCGCTGGAACATAAACTCCATGAGAACAGGATCCCTGTCCCTTTTGTTCCTACTCTTTAGTGCTTCCAATGATGCCGGGCACCCAGGAGGCATGCTGATGGCTACTTGTTTGGGGCAAATGAATGGTCTGGTGGGGTTCCCTAAGCAGACATGGAAACAGGCTTCTCAACCATTGTTGCAAGGGCACCATCTGGCTTATACTGGTGTCTTAACCTGTCTGTGTCTTCATTCCTCAACTCTGGGATCATAAAAAAAGCTTTAGGATAGCTGTGATCCAAAAATCTAAAACTGAAATGCAAACGAAATAAAGTTTTAAGATCTTAAAGCTCAAATCTTGAAAATATAAGCAGTATGGAAAGGCAAAAAAAAAAATGTATATATGGTTTTACAAAGGAGACCTTCAGAAGCAAGATAAAATTAAAGAGCCTGTAACCCTCTGGAATTTCATGGGGAGGGGATGGATATTTGCCCCTGCGTTTTTCTAATCATTAGAGAGAATTAACGCGTTACAGAAAAGAAACTAGACCAGCACTGGAATCAAGAACTCTTTAATGTTCAAGCTAGGTCATTTGAGAGTTAGTTTTACTAGATTAGGAGCATTTCTTTGATGTTTCCTGGACCCTCTCATAGCTTCCCACCAAAAACCATAGTCAAGTTCAATTCACTTACTCCAGGGGAGTAAATAAAAGGGGTGTGTGTGTGTGTGTGTGTGTGTGTGTTTAATTAATGGCAGTAGAATAGCCACAGATGAACCTGTCAACAATGTCACCTCCAATTTCTGCAAAGTCTCCCCAGGATTTAAGATCAAAGCGTCAATCTCTGAAAAAGGCTTGCCAACGAGCAACTGGCCTTCTTTAAATGGTAACTCATAAAACTTAAATTAAAATACAGATTGTCAGAATGACTTTTGACATGGTTTCCCCTGTATCACGAGGCAAAAGAAAGATTTACAGATGTCTCTTAAAGTACAGTCTTCAGCAATTATTTACCACGGCCTAAAAATTGCTGGAAAAAGAAAAACAAAACCTTAACATTTAACTGGTTGCTGATATTTAAACAGGAAACAGTTATTTCCAGAGGGGACAGTATTATTGTTTGGAGTCTATCTGAGCAAATGAAATGTTTAATATGTGTTTGAAGGGAGGACAGGGGTATTTGCGGTTCAAAGAAATCCTAAGATAAAGTTGTCCTCGGGGACAGTCTCTCTGGTTGGGGGAGACATTTGAACTTTTGCTCCCTGACAGAAAAGGCTCAGTAACACCAGACCAAGATGGCGGTAATCCTGAGGAACTTCTCCGGCTCCGCCTGAATCCAGTAACGACAGCAGATAATAATTACCGAGTGCAGACCAAGTGCCAGGTACTGCACTAAGCACTTTATAAGAATGGTTTCATTTAATTCTCACAAGAATCCTATGTGATCTTATTATTCGTATTTCACAAATGAGAAAGTGAGGCCCAGGGAACTGAGGTAATTTGCCCTCAAAGACTCAGCTAATACATGGAGCAGAGATTTGAACCATGACAGTCAGACGCTACAGCCCAGTCTCCTTGTGAGTCACTACCAGATCACATGAGCTCGAGTTATCTTAATTTTATGTGCTCCAATGCACTAGATTATAACTTCTTTGGGGTCAGAAACTTTATTCTTTGCATTTATTTACCAATCTTTCGTCCTTTTACTCATTCAGTCCCCGTTAAGGCCTATGTTCAGGTATTATTCCCAGCACTGGGCATACAGCTGTGAACAAACCAAAGGCCCTGTTTTCAGGAAGTGGACACTGTAGTGGGGGGAGGTAGACAATAAAATAATAATTAATTAACATATACCAAGTCAGAGAGTGAAAAGTGCAATGGAGAAAAATAAAACAGGAAGGGGTGATCAGACACAATAAGGGGGGTCTGAAGTGGCTCCCACACACGAGGTATTCAGACAAGGCCCGATGTGAACTTGACAATAAGGTAACATCCTCCAGAAGGTGGGGGAGTGGGCTCTACAGATCTCTAAAGCATCTTCTACGCAGAGCGGGGAGCCGTGGCAGAGGCCGTAGCACAGTGGCAGAATGATGTGCTTGAGAAGCATCAAGAACACTAGTGAGTAAGTAAAGGGAGAGAAGGAGATGAGGCGCAGAGGTGACAGGGACTGATCATGAGGCATGACAGGCCATGGAGAGGACCTGGGTTTCATCCTCTTACCTTGCTCACTGCCCCATCCCCTGAGGCATCAATGAAGCCTGCTCTTAGTGGACACTCAATAAACATTTGCTAAATGAATGAATCAATACTATCTCCTGGGGAAAGAAAGGAAAGGCTGGGGAAAGAGAAGGGAGGAAGCCACTTACTGGGGATGGATGAAAGAACAGAGAGGAAGAAGGAAAGAGAAGCGAGACCTCACATGAAGCTGCTGACTCCTGGACCTCTGGGAGGCTCTGATCCTCTAATAAACCCCAGCCCGTGAACATTCAAGGCGGTTTTCTTTAACTGACCCATGGGAACACAGGTCAGGTATGAGGAAAATGTTCAGAAGCTGACCTTGACTCAGGAGAACGATACGGGTGAAAGAGCCGGCAGATGTCTGGAACACCAAGGAAGCTCTGATTACGACTGTGGACTGTATCCCACAGATCAGTAAGAGGGATGTTTTTAATCACTCTAAATAATATCCTTCACGGCAGGAACTATCCACCCAAGTCTGACCTCAGAACTGGGTCGCTGCCGCCAAGCCTACCTTGGAAAGGTCTTGTTACCTCCATGGAGCTTGTTATTCAAGGAGAAGACAAAGGTCAAAGACTCTTTGTTCTCTTGCAAGGGGCCAGTGATGCTGAGCACAGAATGTGCTTTCCACTCATAAGATCTGGACCTCCAGGCACTTTTACCACAATTAGAAAAAGCTTGAAGATCCAGAAAGAGCTGCCATCCTCCACTCTAGGCCTTTGCTGTGAAGGGCCCTCCATCTTTGATGTGCTTTCATCCTCCACGTTACCATCATGGTAGTCCCTGACAGGTAAGGCAACGTTAACAGCAAAGAGTGCCTAGTCTTCCTGTGGTATTTCACAGTTACAAAATCCTTCACAGTTATAAAATTTTCCTTGAGAAGAATATCTTCACGCCTAGCCCCAACCCACAACAGTCTGAAGAAGAGTCCAAAAGGACAAAGGTTTTATAATCCCTGCTTTTCCAGAACAAGAAACCCAAAAGGTCTCTCACACTGTAACTTGCTTGCATCCAAATTTAAGATTATTCCTTAAGTTTGATAGATTTTACACCCTAGCTATAGGGTTTCTTCTATTTTCCACTCCAAGTCCTTGTCATCCATTTCTCTTCTTTGGCCCATTTTCTGCCACCACAGCTTGGTGGCTCATCAGTATCTCTTCCTTCCAGTCAACGGCACATACATCTTGCTAGTATGTTCCAGTGGCTGCGGTCACATGAAGGGCAACAGAAGAAACGGGGATACATCTGGGGTGGTGAGCAGGCAATGCTCTGACAACCAGAGTCTGTTAGCGGGTCAAGATTTGTCTTAGGCTTAAAATGAATAAATACTTTATTAACAAATCAGTGCAAGCCTGAAGCTCAGTCTTCCCCAACCACGAAAAGATGTTACTGCAGATCTCATCAAGGACCTTATGAAATAGGCTACATGGATCCTCATACACATGAGCGTAGGACTAAAAATGGTAGGATCACCATTTTCAGGATTACTTGTCTCCCCTATGCTTACAAAAACTCAATATAGCATCAATTTATATGTTGTTCTCAAGGGCTAAGTTCTCTCCTGCACACAGACACATACACGTGTAAAAAAAGGCAAATATCGGGGCACCTGGGTGGCTCAGTGGGTTAAGCCTCTGCCTTCAGCTCAGGTCATGATCTCAGGGTCCTGAGATCAAGCCCCGCATCAGACTCTCTGCTCTGCGGGGAGCCTGCTTCCCCCTCTCTCTCTGCCTGACTCTCTGCCTACTTGTGATCTCTCTCTGTCAAATAAATAAATAAAATCTTTAAAAAAAAAAAAAAGGCAAATATCAAGTAAGAGAAAAGTGGTAAGATAGATTAAAAAAAAGTAGTAAGAGAGGAAAGTGGTAAGATAAGCTAAAACTAACTCAAAAACAGTCCTTTATACTTTGAAAGATTTAGACATGCCTTTTTAAGACCTTTTAATTTACTTTAATGAATTTAATTTCAAGAACCATACTTACCTGCTTCATCATGATACAAGGCAGCAGCAGTCCCCTCCTCTAACTCATAATGGCCACCTATATGTCATGTCCCATCATCCATGCTAGAAAGCCTGTCCCTGGAGGGTCCTTGGATGAACCTACGGAAGGCTGGGAATCCCTAACCAGTAGGAAAAATTTGATGATGTGCTTTTTTTTCTGTATGGCTGATCCACAGTTTCTAGCAAACTCCTAAAGAGGCTTGTGATCAATCCCTCCCTCCACCTGCTGGAAAACTATCAAGACCACTTCTTTAGGGACTGGAGGAGATTATGCTGAGTGAAATAAGACAAGCAGAGAGAGTCAGTTATCATATGGTTTCACTTATTTGTGGAACATAAGGAATAACATGGAGGACATTAGAAGGAAGAGAAAAATGAAGGGAGGGGACTCGGAGGGAGAGATGAACCATGAGAGACTATGGACCCCAAGAAACAAACAGAGGATTTTGGAGGGGAGGGGGTGGGGGATGGGTGAGCCTGGTGACGGGTATTAAGGAGGGCACATATTGCATGGAGCACTGGGCGTTATACACAAACAATGAATCATGGAACACTACATCAAAAACTAATGACGTACTGCATGGTGACTAACATAACATTAAAAAAAAAAAAAAAGACCACTTCTTTAGAGTATCAAGGCTGAATTGAAAACTGGAACACATTCCAGTTACTGTTCAGGATATGTGTACCTTGCCTTTCAGTTTTCCTGTCAGCTTGCACATTAAAACAAACAAAACAAAAAAACCTGCTGAGCAATTTGGTATCCTTTTCTACAAAAGAAGGATAACTGCACATCCTCTTTCCCTTTGTCAAATGGGAGGAAGGAAGGAAGGAAGGAAGGAAGGAAGGAAGGAAGGAAGGAGAGAGAAACAGAGAGAGAGTGGGCACCTGGGTGGCTCAGTTGGTTAAGCAACTGCCTTCAGCTCAGGTCATGATCCTGGAGTCCCAGAATTGAGTCCCATATTGGGCTCCCTGCTCAGCAGGGAGTCTGCTTCTCCCTCTAACCCTCCCCCTTCTCATGCTCTCTCTCTCTCTCAAATAAATAAATAAAATCTTTAAAAAAAAAGAGAGAGAGAGAAAGAGGAGGAGGGGAGGGAGGGAGGGAGGAAGGAAAAAGAAGGAAGGAAGGAAGGTAGGAAGGAAGGAAAGAAAAGGAAGAAAGGAAGGAGAGGAAAGCTACTTCGCAGAAAACACTTTTATCTCATGTCAAGAAAAGAAAGCTAGCCTGGTTAGGACTAGAGGTGAAGTCTTCAACAGCATCCCTTCACTTAACAGCACCATCACCAAGAGCCCTAGAACGCTAGGGTTCTACAGTCATCACATGTTCCCACAGAGAATTCCCAGAGAAGTTGGGTCCATTTGGGGAAAAAAAAAAAAAAAAAAAAAAGGATTTACCAGAGACTGCCAACCCAGCATGGAAGAGAACTTATTTTCATTTTCCCTCAAGTGATTATGGCTGGGTGTAATTCTAAAACAGTACCAAATGAAATTGTTCTGGTTAACCTCAAGCACTGGTGTAGACACAGAGAGTAAAGAGGGACAAGTGTTTGTCTTATTGAGGCTAAACCCTTTGTTTCCTGGGAGTCTGCTTCTGCCTGGGAGCCATGGCTCATCAGGGCATGATGTTCTGTCCAGAACAAAGGTGAAGGTGAATAAACGCCTGACCTTCAGCTTCCTGGAGCAGCCTAAATTTTACTGATGTTGTATCAATTTTCTATTGCTGCCATAACAAATTCTACAGACTCAGTGGCTTAAACAACACGAATTCATTATTTTATAGTTGCATAAGTCAGAAGTCCAATACATGGTATGAGCAGGACTGTGTTCCGTTCTAGAGGCTCTAGGAGATAATCCATTTAATTGCCTTTTCTAGCTTCTAGAGGCTGCCCGTACTTGGCCTCCTGTCCCCTTCTTCCAGCTTCAAAGCCAGCCACACAGCATCTCTGTGATTCTGTTTCCATCCTCACCTCTTTTTCTCTGATTCTTTTTTGTCTCCACCATTCACTTTTTTTTTTAATTAAAGATTTTATTTATTTATTAGACAGAGAGACAGTGAGAGAGAGAGAGTGCACTAGCAGGGGGAGCAGCAGGCGGAGATAGAGGAAGAAGCAGGCTCCGCACTGAGCAAGGAGCCCGAGGAGGGGCTCGATCCCAGGACCCTGGGATCGTGACCTGAGCTTAGCTGAAGGCAGACGCTTAACCAACTGGGCCATGCAGGTGCCCCTCCACCTTTCACTTTTAAGGACCCTTGTGATTCCACTGAATCTACTCAGATAATCCAAGATAATCTCCTTATTTTAAGGTCAGCTAATCAGCAACCTTAATTCTGCTCTGCCTGGAACCCGATTATTCATATTCCAGGGGGCATTACACTGTCTGCCATGGATAGTTATGTAAGTTATTGTAAATGTTGTATCCTTTATCATTTTATGAGCTGAACCATTTTCTTCCACCTGATAAAGCGTGAACCAGCAAGAGCATGGGACCTTTCGTGAAGGACGTGCCTTATAAAAATTTTCAATGCTCTTTTCAATGTCAGAAGCACTGAAACCAAAAGATTCTCATGGCCCTTGTCATAATCCTCTCTTCTATCAGCAAATATTTTTATCTTCCAGTCACAGTAAATAAGATATGAGTCCAATGTGTCTTTCAACAAACTGCCTTTTTTTTTTTTTTTTTCCCCTAAACCTGTAACATCTATACCATCCAAGGGTTTTCTTGCCTATGGGGTCATCAACACTCAATACTAAAGAAAATCTGTTTAAACTCATCTGATTTAATACAAATCCTAGAAATGGCTTTCATTTTCTAAGAAATTCTCACCCTAGGGGGATATCCAGTATGTCTGTATTTTAAGCTAGAAAAGGAAACAAAGAAATGTTAGGATTTCCTGAAAGCTTTCCCACTGTATGAACGGGATGAGCATCCTGGAGCCAACTGACCAATAAATCTCAACTTTCTCATGGATTCTAGAACAAAAGCCTCAATAAGTGAACCACTCTGTTTGTTTCCTCTTGATTTTGTGGTGAGCTGGAGAGGGGAGTTACTAAAATAAACGAAGAGAATGGTATGGCACTATTTTGACAAACTTTCCTATGTAAGTGATGGAAGGTAGACATAAAAAACTTTCAGAAGAAGCCAAAGTATAGGAAAAAAATCACATTATGAGTTCAATAGTAACATTTAATACACGTGTTACTGCTGTAAGAGACCAGCAAGTGGAGTCGACTTATGGTTACTGCTGTAAGATACTGTGGAGCCCTAGTCTAAGGAAATTAGATTCCAGTATCTGCTCCCAAGAGCTCTCTGCTCATAACTCTCTGACCTCACATCTGAAAGAGCAGAGGGAAGATATTAGAGACTCTGCCTTCCATTAAAAGAGAAGGAAGTGGGGTGCCTGGGTGGCTCAGTGGGTTAAAGCCTCTGCCTTCGGCCCAGGTCATGGGATCAAGCCCCGCATTCGGGCTTTCTGCTCAGCGGGGAGCCTGTCCCACCCCTTCCCCCCACGTCCCCCCCGCCACCCTCTGCCTCTCTGCCTACTCATGATCTCTGTCTGTCAAATAAATAAATAAAATCTTTTAAAAAAAAGAGAGAGAGAGAGAGAAGGAAGTAATGGAGACTCATGAGCACTGCATGGAAGCACAAATTTAGGACTACTGGGCAAGTGCATAGTTCTATTCCAGAACTAAGTTAAAAAATTACTTTAAAATGAGGTTTAACATCTCAAAAAAATCTCAAAACGCTTACCTAGCTCCTCATGCTAAGAAGGTATTGGAGAGCTGAATGTATTTGTGTTATGATCTTTTGAAAGGTGTTTTACTATGACCACCTCAGTTCCCAGGGGCAAAAAAGATTTTTCTTCGAAGTGTACATTTGCTCAAGAAAATGAGAAGAAAGCCATAGAGAGGTAGAAAAAATACTGTCCAAAGACATATATGATAAAGATTTATTATCCAAAAAATACAAAAACTCCTAAAATTCAATAGTAGGAAACATGATTAAAGAATGGGCAGAAAAGAACTTCCAGTTTCCAGTCCAGCACGTAAGGAGCTTACAAGTAGCCACTCCATCCTAACAACAAGTGAAAAGCTGACTAAACTGAAAAATGAACAACTATTCTTAGATCCATCAGAAAAGTGAGGTCATGGGCAAACCACTGTTCTTCATAACGGAAGAGACAGACAGGCAGATACAAAGAATCACAACTTATCAGAGCAGACATTCCATGGAAACCAGCGCCAGAGTAGGAAAACCTGAAATGTAATTACTGAATTGCTGGTGGCTCAGTGTGGACACAACTAAGGAAGATAAACTATAGGGGGACCCAGTCACAGATGTACTGCCACACTTTTTTGAGTTTTACCTCCAGGAGACTGACCAGGTTCCCACAGTAAGTATCAGAGAAAAATCTCCTGGTACAAGGGCACCTGGGTGGCTCAGTCAGTTAGGTGTCTGGCTTCAGTTCAGGTGATGATCTTGGGATCCTGGGATCAAGCCCCATGTTAGGCTCCCTGCTCAGTGGGGAGTCTGCCTCTCTCTCCCCATTTGCCCCCTCCCTCATGCTCACACACACTCTCTCTCTCTCTCTCTCTCTCTTAAATAAATAAATAAAATCTTTCTTTAAAAAGTCTTACATAAATAAATTAATAAAATCTTTAAAAATAAAGTCTCTTGGTACTTCTAGCAAGGGAAGGTGAAAAGGAACCATCTTGAAATACACCAAGTATTCTGTTCTTCTTAAGAACACCTGCTCTCAGGACAAACTATTTTACCAGACCCTAATCTACTCAGGGAAAGGAAAATGTCTGCTCTATGCTTTTCTAGCCTTCCACGTGGGGGAAAGGAAATACCCATCTTGAAGCCCCCCTCGCTATCCTTTCACTAAGAGAGGGAGGGGAGAAAAAAAACAACTAAGCACTGGTGAAGCTCAGTCCAGGGGAAGATGTTCACCATTAGAGTGAAACCTAATCATAGGATTACAGGAAGCTTCCTTTCCCCTGCATTTCAAGTACCCTAGGAAAGACCAATTTCCTTTTACTGGGTATATCATATCCACCTTTCATGAAAATATTATAATACATATTAAAAGGCAAGAAAGCAAAACAAAACAAAAAAACTAAACACACTGTGAAGAGACTGAACAAGCATCAGAACCAGAGTCAGAACAGAAATATCATATTAGGAATTTTTTAAAACTATGATTAGCTTCTTAGGGAACTGAAGGGAAAAAGTAGACAACATATAAGGATAGAAAATGTAAGCAGAGAAATGGAAATAAAGAATAAGAAAGGAATACTAGAAATCAAAAACATCGTAACAGAAATGAAGAATGCCTTTTAGGGACCCATTAGTAGATTCTGTAGAGAAAGAATCTCTACATTTGAGAATATGAAAATAGATACTTCTAAAACTGAGAAGCAAATAAACAAATACAAAACACAAAAACAAATTTAAAAAATCCTCCTCCAAAAGAATAGAATATCAAGCATTATGGGACCATTACAAAAGGTATAACATATGTGTAATGGGAGTATCAGAAGGAAAGGAAACAGAAACAATATCTAGAGGACTAATGAAGAAGAAATGAATGATAATTTCCCCAAATTAATGTCAGACACAAAACCACAAATTCAAGAAGCTCAGAGAACATCAAGAGAGATAAATGCCCTAAACACTACACCTAGGCATATCATATTCAAACTTCAGAAAATCAAAGACAAAGAAAAAATCTTGGAAAAATCACAGCAAACAAAACAAAACAAGAACACCTTACCTGTAAAGGAGCAAAAATCAGAATTATATCCAAGTTCTTCTCAGAAGCTATGCAAGCATGAAGAGAGTGAAGTGAAATACCTAAAATGTTGAGAGAGAAACCCACCAACCTGAAATTCTGTACTCTTTGAAACTATCCTTCAAAAGCGAAGGAGAAATAAAGACTTTCTCAAATGAACAAAAACAAAAATCAAGGGAATTTTTAGCCAGTAGACCTGCCTTGCAAGAAAGGTTTAAAAAGTTCCTCAGAGAGAAGAAATATGATATAGGTCAGAAATTCATATCTACATGAAACTCACACAAGAATAAATAGAGAACCTGAATAAACCTGTATTTGTTAAAGAAATTGAATCAATAATCAATAACCTTCCAAAACAGAAATACCAGGTCCAGATGGGTTCCTTGGTAAGTTCTACCAAACATTTAAGGAAGAAATTATACTGATTCTCTACAATGTCTTTCAGAAGATAGGATCAAAGGGACTACTTCCTAATTCATTCTATAAGGCAAGTTTATTAACCTAATACCAAAACCAGATAAAGACATTAGAAGAAAACTAAAGACCAACATCTCTCATGAATATAGATGCAAAAAATCTCAAAAGAAAAAGCAAATTAAATCCAACAATATAAAAAAGAATTATATACCATAACCAAGTTAGATTTATTCTAAGTATACAAACCTGGTTCAACATTTGAAAATCAGTTCATGTAATCTATAACATGAACAGTTAATGAAGAAAAAAATCACATGATCAAATCAATAGATACAGAAAAAGTAGATGACAAAAATCAAACACTCATTCATGATAAAACTCTTAACAGACCAGGAATAGGGAAAATTTTCCTCAACTTGATAAATAATATCTACAAAAAATCTACAGGTAACATCATACTTAACAATGAGAAACTCAAAGCTTTCCCACTCCCATCAGGAACAAGGCAAGATGTCCCCTCTCACCACTGCATTTAAACGTTGTTCTGGAAATCCTAGCTAATACAAAAAGCAAACACAAAAAACAAGAAAAGGAAATAAAAGGTACACAGATTGGGAAGAAGGAAATAAAACTATCTTTGTTTGCAGATAACATAATTATCTATGGAAAATCTGAAAAAAAAATCCACCAAAAACTCTGCGAACTAATAAGTAATTATAGTAAGATTACAGAATACAAGGTTAACATACAAAAGTTAATTGCTTTCATATATACTAGCAATGAACAAGTGGAATTTGAAATTAAAAACACATAAGCCCTTCACAATAGCACCTTCCCAAAAATAAAATATTATGTATAAATCTAAAAAAAAATGTTAAAGATGTATATGAGCTAAACTACAAAACCCTTATAAAATATATCAAAGAACAAACTAAAAGAGAAATGTTCCATGTTCATGGATAGGAAGACTCAGTACTGTCTAAATGTCAGTTCTTCCCAACTTGATCTATAAACTCAATGCACTCTCAACCAAAATCCTAGCAAGTTATTCTGTGGATATTGATAAGTGGATTTTAAAGTTTATTTGGAGAGGCAAAAGACCCAGAATAACCAACTCAATTTTGAAAGAGAACAAAGTCATAAGATTGATGCTACCTGACTTGAAGACTTACTGTATAAAGCTGTAATAATCAAAACTATATGGTATTGGTGAAAGCAGACAAAGAGCTCAATAGAGCAGATTATATGAACTGATTTTCAAATGTCGGACCAGTTTTGTATACTTGGAATAAATCCAATAGAGCAGATCTATCTACCAAAAATAGATTGACATGAATACGGTTAACTGATCTTCAACAAAGCAGCAAAAGCAATACAATGGAGCAAAGATAGTCTCTTCAACAAATGATGAGTGCTAGAACAACTGCATATTCACATTTTAAAAAAAATGAATCTAGACACGACCTTACACCTTTCACAACAATCAACTCAAAATGGGTCACAGACCTAAATGTAAAACATGACACTATAAAACTTCTAGATGATAACATAGGAGAAAAGTTAGATGATCTTGGGTATAACAGTGTCCTTTTATTTCTTTTTTTTTTTAAGATTTTATTTGTTTTATTTTATTTTATTTTTTCAGTGTTCCAAGATTCATTGTTTATGCACCACACCCAGTGCTCCATGCAATATGTGCCCTCCTTAGTACCCACCACCAGGCTCACCCAACCCCCCACCCCTCTCCCTTCCAAAACCTTCAGTTTGTTTCTCAGAGTCCATAGTCTCGTACGGTTCATCTCCCCCTCTGATTTCCCTCAATTCACTTATACTTTCCTTCTCCTAATGTCCTCCATGTTTATTTGTAAGTAGTCTCTGTACCCAGTGTGGGGCTCAAACCCACAATCCCTAATCAAGAGTTGCATGCTCCACTGACCGAGGCAGCCAGGTGCCTCAACAATGTCCTTTTAAATACAACAGCAAGGCACAAATCATGAAAGAAAATAATGATAAGCTGGACATCTTTAAAATTTAAAAAACTACTGCACTGCAAAAGATAATGTTAAGAAATGAGAAGACAAGCCAAAGTCTTGGAGAAAACATTTGTAAAACTCACATCTGATAAAGGACTGTTATCCAAAATGTACAAAGAACTCTTAAAACTCAACAATATGAAAACAACACAATTTTAAAAAATGGGCAGAAGACCTAAACAGATACATTACCAAAGAAGATAGATGAGAAATAAGCACATGAGAAGATTTTTAGCATCATATGTCATTATGGAACTGCAAATCTAAAATACAGTGAGATACCATCACACACCTATCAGAATGGCCTAAATCCAAAACATTGACAATACCAAATGCTGACAACGATGTGGAGCAACAGGAACTCTTGTTGAATGCTAGTGGGAATGCATCTTAAAAAAATAAACATACTCTTCCCCCATGATCCAGCATTTTTGCTCCTTGATAAATTTACCCTAAGAAGTTGAAAACTTTGGTCCACACAAAAACCTATAGATGGATGTTTACAACACTTTCATTTTATTTTATTATTTAATTGCCAAAACGTAAAAACAACAAAGATGCCCTTTAGTGGATGAATAAGTAAACTGTGACATATACAGACAATGGAATATTATATGGCACTAAAAAGAAAAGAGCTATTAAGTCATGAAAAGACACAGAGGAGCCTTAATTGCATGTTACTAAGTGAAAGGACCCAATCTGGAAAGGCTACATATTGCATGATCCAAACGATGTGACATTCTGGAAAAGGCAAAACTATGGGTGCAGTTAAAAAAAAAAATCAGTGATTTCCAGGGATTGGGTGGGAAGAGGGAAAGATGAGTAGACAGAGCACAGAGGATATTTAGGGCAGTGGAACTCTTCTGTATAATGCTGTAATAATGGATGCACGTCATTATACATTTGTCCAAACCCACAGAATGTATACCACCAAGTGTGAGCCCCGATTTAACTATGGACTTTGGGTGATCATGACATGTCTGCCATTGTAACAAATGTACCACTCTATGTGGGAGGTTGATAATGAGCAGGAGGTATGTGGGAACTCTCGGTACTTTCCACAATTCTGCTATGAACATTAAGTTCTATTTTTTAAAAAGTCTCTCTCTTTTTTTTTTTAAGATTTTATTTATTTATTTGAGAGAGAGACAGTGAGAGAGAGCATGAGCGAGGAGAATTCAGAGGGAGAAGCAGACTCCCCATGGAGCTGGGAGCCCGATGTGGGACTCAATCCCGGGACTCCCGGGATCATGACCTGAGCCGAAGGCAGTCGTCCAACCAACTGAGCCACCCAGGCGTCCCCAAAAGTCTCTCTTTTTAAAGTACATATTGAACCCTCGCTGCCTTGACAGTAATGGTGCAAGTCTTTAGATTTACTTGTCTGTCCCACCAAATGGAGGCAGATGCCGGGTACTGTTCATGGTTGTCCCTTTCAATGCGAGTGCTCATAATAGGCTTGAATAACACATAAACCATTATTTAGCCGTCTTGGACAGATAGTTCCTAAGAACCAACGGCTGATACCATTCCTAAGGATACAGCTGTGAACAGCAGAGGCACGGAGACAGTCAAGAAATAAGCAAGATAAATAAAAAAGGGAATTTCCAAAAGTAGAAAGTTCCATGAAGAAAGAAAAACTGATGGCAATTTCTTAAACACTCCAGCCACTATACTAAGAACTTTGTACCATCAAGCTTAAACCTCATAATAACTCTATAAGTATTAGGGTTATTTTTCATTCTAACACTATAGGCACGGAAACTGAAGCTAGTAAGATAAAGTAACTTGCCCAATGTTGCGTAGCAAGTAAGAAGTGCAAAACTGTAATCAAATTCATTTTCTTACTTCTGAGTTCATGCTCACTCTATTCATTACATGAATCCCCTAAAAGAAAGACAGAAAAACCGCTTTTCCCATAAATATTCTAAAACTCTGAAAGGAAACAAAAGCATATTTGGCACTTATGACAAAGTCTAAGGAATTAATGAAATGTTTTCAAGCTTTATATTAAGTTTCTAATTCCACTTAGTTAACACACAGTGTTACACTAGTCTCAGGTGTACAATGTAGTGAATCAACACTTCTGTACAACAGCCTGTGCTCTTCACAAGTGCACGCCTTAACCCCCACCACCTATTTCACCCATCCCCCCACCCCATACCCTCTGGTGACCATCAGTTTGCCTCTCCAATTAATTCTATATTTTGATTTGTGTCTGTCTCTCACTTTTTCCCTGTTTGTTTCTTAAATTTCACACATGAGTGAAATCGAATGGTATTTGTCTTTCTCTGACTTATTTTGCCAAGCTTTACATTTGAAAGAGAAGAGTCGTCTTCTCTTCACTCAGCAAGGTCAGCTCCATTCTTGCTGGTTATTGGAACAGCATCTTTTACATCGTTACTACTCCAGGTGTTACTACTCCAAATGTCAGAAGTATGGCTTTAAGATTACTATCTCCAGGGGCGCCTGAGTGGCTCAGTGGGTTAAGCCTCTGCCTTCGGCTCAGGTCATGATCTCAGGGTCCTGGGATCGAGCCCCGCATTGGGCTCTCTGCTCAGCAGGGAGCCTGCTTCCTCCTCTCTCTCTGCCTGCCTCTCTGCCTGCTTGTGATCTCTCTCTGTCAAATAAATAAATAAAATCTTTAAAAAAAAAAAGATTACTATCTCCATAGTGATAATATATTTGCATAAATCCTCCCAAGCTTTCTCATTTACTATAACCCTGTCCTCCAAGAAGAATCCTCGTTGGGAAGCAGCAGAGTCAGGTCAGTGGATCTGACCTGAGCACATCAAATAAACAGAAACACTCTAGACACACAGACCCAAGAGTGACCTTGATGGTCCGTGGCCTATTCAACCCCCTACATCTCTGGCCAACATCCAGTTTGGTTTGGGTAATATCCAGCCCCCAAATCATCTCTTAATTGTCTCTGTCACAGAATCTAGCTCTTATACCCCAAGGATTGTACAAAGCCTGATTATATGCATTTATTTGTATAGGAATTTAATGTTACTTTCCCCCCACTAGCCATTAAATATGAAGAGTACAGGAGTTATGACCAGTTTGTCCACCATTATATACAAGGCACTTTCTACAGTACATATTAAACATCTCGTAACTATCATTTGAAAAGACGAACACACAGGAATATTGATGTTCAAGTGAACTGCTCACAAGCATGTGAAGAGAGTAATGTAGTTTCCAAGGAAAGTCAACTGAGTAGAACTGAGGGGGATCCCCAAATCACCCTTTCTTTTAAATTGGCATTAACAGATCATGGCAAGTAATATGGTATGCGTAGAAAAAGATTCCAACTCAGAAAGAGGTAGGTTTTAATTCCCGCTCTGCTAGTTACTGATTCAATGTTTCTGAGCCTCAGTTTTCTTATCTGTAAACAGGGAGGTAATGCGATGATAGATAAACTGAGACGAAGTCTGCGTAAATACATGGCAAGAAAACATGAAAAGAAGAGATAAGTTGAAAGACCCTCGGAAGTAGTGTCGTCTCTGTGACCTAAGCAAGCAAATTCAAGTCAGACTGATCTTGAAGTATAATGTTTATGGATGCCTTTAACCTCTACCCTCTCCAAAAGGCCTCCACTGGGAGAGTTCACTGGAAATGAAGGGGTAGTTCACACGTGCTCAGTCCTTTCCAAACTGTGAATTGGGTGCCAACAGTGGCTAAGCAAAAGTTCCTGGAGACACATTCACCCCTATTCCGCTTATCCCTGGCATTCTGATTACTTCTGATAGGAGAGATACAGATCAGAGAATGATTAGGAAGTGGCACCAAAGTAGCTAATAGGAAAGGTGTCTAAAGAAAAGTCTAGGTATGGGTATAAACATTTCATGGTCTTCTGTGAGGATCACCAGTTGAGGTAGCGTTCTCCCTACATTTGAGCTTGGGTATTTTCAGTGGGCCCTAACTCCCTTACCTTTTTTTAATGGTATGGTGGGAAGAATGTATGTTTAAGTGGCACGTATGTTTGAAGTTCGAGAAAATAAAATCTCAAAGCATTAACACAAATAGCTGAGCCACAATTCGAAACTTTCTCTTAGGTTAAAAGGAAGCCAATGAGCCCTAGAATTAACTAAGCCATGGTGACAAGCACGGAAAACAGGATTCCTGGCAAACTGCTGATAAGCCCAAGCAAGAGGAAAAGCAAACACATGGAATTACTATATATGAATTCAAACCACTGTCTATTGGTCAATCACAAAGACTCCTATTAGCAGAATGAAAAAAACTATTAAAAAAATATTTTTTAACCACATAAAGTTCCATATGAGAAAAGCCACAGGATTGGAAATCTTAAGGAAAATCAAAGCTTGACTTCAAATAAGCTTTCCCCAACAACAAAAAACAAAAAACAAATAAGCTTTCCCCTGGGGATAAATAAAGACTGCGGCATCTGCCATCCATCCACTCTTGACTGGTTAGGATTAGCACATCCTATAATAACTTCTCAGTGCTGATTCTACAAAAGATAAGCAACCTAGTATTAAGAAACCAAGAGAAATCACAAAAAGGTTACATCAGAGACTCACAAACAACCCGACCACGATTTACTAACAAGAAAAGAGTGTGTCGAATTTATCTTCAGAGAAGATAAGTTTGTGCAGTTTAATTGCTTACCTCCCAATTACAGACATTAAAACTCCCAGCAACCAATGTAAGGACCCAGTGTTCCACAGTATCTGCATTTTGGTTAAAATTAAACAAAGATTAACATCTGGTCACACGATCTAAGTGAGTAGGAAATGGGGAGAAAGAAATATTCACGTCGAAGTTTGTATACACATGGACAAATCAGATTTTCACAGAAGCAGCAAAATGAATGAGATTTACTTCTCTGAACTTCTACAGAACATGTTGGAGTTTGATTTTTACACCATCTTAGTGGTTGCCTACTTGTTTTATGAGTGTAAGCCTCATCTTTTGCAGTAAAATATTAAGTTCTTGGGGGTAGATCCAGGTTTTTACAGAGCATATGGAATTCGAAGGGTCCTCTCTAAGAAAAAGAATATAAAATCGTGAATCCAAATTATGTAAGAGAGTATTGCAAGTGAGTGAGTGACCCTGGAGGTTAAGTACCAAAGGCTTCACAGTAAATTCACAAGGGTGAGAACCAACCAAGTCTTGTATTTCTGTTTCATACAAATGCTGTCTTGCAGAGTACTGGGTATTTTACAGGTACTGAGCGCTCGCTGATTCCACTCATTTCAGAAGCAAGCAAAGGGCAGGACTAGGAGATGAAATTTAAGGCCAACCCATGGCCTAGCCAAGCAGGTCAAGATAAATCTTAACTCTTTTGTTCAGTTACACCTTAAATGATAATTTGAAGTAAACTGAATTTGAATTCTGAATTCAAATTCTGAATTCTGAATTATAAATCTGAATTCACGCTGATTGTGTTACTTAGTAACTGTTATCCGGTTCATCTTTTAAAAATCCAAAATTGGGTATCTCCTATAATAGAACAAAGAGAAGATTTTAAAAATCATCAAATAAAAGCTGGATGTACGTGAGTCACAGACTAAACACGCTGGTTCCTGTGTGTACGTCCACTATTTATGATGAACAGCTGGAATTCATGTGCGTTCCTTTACTGACTGCAGACATCTGTGGCCTATTATCAGTGGAGTTGCCCCGTAAGTAGAAGAGGTTGCCTATTCCAAAGGAAACTTGTAGGAGTTTTTGAAGTGCTGACCTATTTCCCCACACTGCTGGCCAAATGTATACTCCATATACTGCATTCTTTATATACACATGAAATAGCCAGAAGAAAACTCACATAATTCTCCAAGTTCTATTTATAGGTGTGAGATACTATACAAGCAAACAAACCATGAAAGATATGACTAATCCCACAGATTCATATAGCAGGCTTAACATTGTAAGTGCTGCCATGCAAAAAAACTACAGAACTTTCTATCTGTGCTGAAGTCCAGAGTTATCATATCCAGATCAATGCATGACAAAGGACAGACAGACATTTTGTCAATGTTCCTGAATATGAACATATGAATAACCATCGGTCCGAATGATGTCACTCTGCCTTGCACCGATGAGGAAAATATCTTGAGAAAAACTCAGTTATCAATAACCTTAATCACACTGGAATAGAACTTTATTATCACAGGCCCTACTTAAGACATAGATATGACCACCCAAAAAATTGCTTTAAATGTCTCCATGAAAAATATTAATAAACAACTTTTATTTTTTTAATATTTATTTATTTGAGAGGGAGAGAGAGCACATGTGCGTGAGTGTGGGATGGAGGGGCAGAGGGAGAGAGAAACTTAAGCAGGCTCTGAGAACCAAGAGTTCAACACTCAACCAACCGAGCCACCCAGGTAAGCCATTAGTAAAGAACTTTTAAAACCAGGGACAGGGGTGCCTGGGTAGCTCATCCAGTTAAGCACCTGTCTTCAGCTCAGGTATTGGTCCTGGGATCCTAGGATCTGGCTACACGTTCAGCTCCCTGCTCAGCAGGGAACCTGTTTGCTTCTCCCTCTCCTCACCTCCCTGCTCCCCACCCCCACCGCTCATGCCCTCTCTCTCTCTCAAATAAATAAACGAATAAATAAATAAAACCAAGGGACAAATTAGGAAAAATATGTCTAACATATGACAGGCAAAAAACTAATTTCATAATATTAAAGAATTACACTTAGATGATCAATAATTAGATGACAATAGTTCAAAACAAAAATAAGAAAAGGATATGAACAGACATGAACAGAAAACACAAATGCCCAGTAAATGTTCTACAGATGCTAAACCTCAGTCACAAATGTAAGAAACATAAAATTAAAAGCAATGAGCTATTTTTCAATGGACAGATCATAATAGAGATGGTTTCAATGACAGCGGTGAAAACATCCACAGTTCACAAGGGTGTGGGGAAAGCGAAGGAACAGGCAACTCTCATTCTCTGTGACAGGAGCGTGGTTGATAGAGCTTTCTGGAGGGGGACTTAGCAATACCTTTCACACTTCAAAATGTTTATATATTTTGCCCCATTGGTCACTCTTCTATGAAATTATCCTACAGAGTTCTCAAACATATATATTCAAAAACACTCTTTGCAGCATTGTTCAAAAAATTTAAAAACAGGGGCGCCTGGGTGGCTCAGTGGGTTAAGCCGCTGCCTTCGGCTCAGGTCATGATCTCAGAGTCCTGGGATCGAGCCCCGCATCGGGCTCTCTGCTCACTAGGGGAGCCTGCTTCTTCCTCTCTCTCTGCCGGCCTCTCTGCCTGCTTGTGATCTCTCTGTCAAATAAATAAATAAAATCTTTAAAAAAAAAAAAAATTTAAAAACAAACTTAAAAACTAGAGAGACCTTAACTGCCCACCCACAGAATAATCTATTCCATAAATACTATACAGCCACTAAAAAGAATATGGTAAATCCATCTATATGTGATTCTGAAATAACGGTATCTTACATTTCTTGAGCTTTCAATATGCTAGGCAGTATTCTAAGCTTTTCACATATGTTTATTCTCTTAATAAACAAAAAATCTCTAAGACGGGGCGCCTGGGTGGCTCAGTGATTTGAGTGTTGGACTCGAGATTTTGGCTCAGGTCATGGTCTCAGGGTCATGAGATCGAGCCCTACATTGGTCTCTGGGCTCAGAGGGGGAGTTTCTTTGAGATTCTCTCTCCCTCTTCCTCTGCCCCTCCCCTGATTTGTGTTCTCTCTTGAATAAAATAAATAAATCTTTTAAAAAAAATCTCCAAGATAGATAAATTAAAAAAAAAAAGTTGCAGAACAGACTGTGTACTATGATTCTATCTGTATCATATAAAAAATATATTTTTGACAAATATCAAATATGAACAAATATTATATATATTTACATACATGTATGTGTATGTGTATACATATGTATATGTGCCCAGAAAAATTGGGGAAGAATACAAAAGGAATGGTAGACAGTGATTACCTAAGAGGAATGGCACTTGGGGGAAAAGAAAATGTTTACTTTCATAATTTTCTGAATTGTTTGAACTTTTCGCTATATATGGAATACTTATATTTTTTAAAAGAATTTATTTACTTGAGAGAGAGTGACAGAGATAGCAAGAGAGAGAATGAACAGAGGGAGAGAGACAGAGGAAGAGGGAGATGCAGGCTCCCCCCTGAGCAGGGAGCCTGATGTGGGCTTGATCCCAGGACTGAGCCAAAGGCAGACGCTTACTGACTGAGTTACCCAAGAGTCTCTGTTACTTCTATTCTTAAAATGTTAATATGTGTTATCTGCCTAACTAGATTATGGTCTATTTAATTTTTTTCTTTCTACTTCTAAATTTTTTTTTTTTAAAACCTAATAAAAGATATTTGGGACAATGTAGCAATATGAGAAAAACGTGAATATTTCCTTTTTCTACCCTTCTATGAGCACATGAGCGTATAGTACTTTCAAAATGTTTTAAAAACCACCTAAAAGTCAGCATTCAACTACTCCAACAAAAACATCCTATTTCATTTTCTTTCTTAGGCAGGAAACCCCGGAATGTAAGGATTTAGATGAGAGCTCTCATGTGTCTAGAACAACTGTCTGACAGATGGCTTTCTTCCTCCCAATATCAAGTCAATTTAATAATAATTTATTAAAAGGTCAAGCTTAATTATAAATAAAGCCAAAATGAGGGGGGAAATAGAATTATCAATGTGTGAATTACAATACACCCTGCTCTGCCATATGTAACGTGGGACTTGACAACATAAACCCAGGATAACATCTCTGTGCCTGTCCGCAGAGCAGTCGATGCACAGTGACTGTTAACAGTATCACCGCCATCATTACTGAAGCTCCCATCCACTAGCTTCTTCCTACGGGTCTAATGCTGAACTCCACACTTCACATATATTAGCCTTTTTTTTTTTAAAGATTTTATTTATTTATTTGACAGACAAGTAGGCAGAGAGGGAGGCAGAGAGAGAAAAGAAGAGGCAGGCTCCCCACTGAGCAGAGAGCCCGATCCCGGGACCCTGGGATCATGACCTGAGCCGAAGGCAGAGGTTTCAACCCACTGAGCCACCCAGGCACCCCTATATTAGCATATTTAATTCTCCAAACAACCCAGTAAGATTCCTGGTGACTGATTATTTACTAGAATAACATAAAATTATGAACATATGGAGAAAATAGAAACTGAAATCCGCAACCGAACCTAGATTTATAGCATGTACTCCTAAATATTTTATAGATTTTTTATAAGGTATTTCTACCAGAAATAAACCATAAAATGGCTCCTGAATAGCCTCCGTGCCACTTGTTCCAGAAGTTATTCCTTCCAGGTTATCCTTCCTCACACACCCCACTCCGCATACCGAGTGCAGGGGAATCTGAAACGCACGCCCTCCCTCCGCAGAAAGCTTCCCCCCTTCCCCAATGTTTCTCTCCTCTTGCAAACTCCGCTGCAGTCTTACCTGTCCAGCAGCAGTTCGAGCACCTCTTTAGTGGAGGCAAAGCCTCTGTACGTTGACAGAAAGATGCTGATGTAGGTAAAGTCATTGTCCCCAAAAGCCGTCAGCAGGTTCTCCACCAGCTTCTCCAAGGTTCCAGCTTTGATGGTCCTGATCTTACAGGTTTCGTACTGACTGACGGTATGTCCTGGAGGCAGCTGGTCCCCTTCAACCTGTACAATAAATTCATGATGAGGATCAGGCGAAAGAGCTCCCCAAAGAAAAACCCCAAATGCTGAGACTGCTGAAACGCAGCCTGTCAGGTTTTCCTTGCTCTTATTTCATTTCCCAACGAGCCATAGAAGGCAGTTCTCCCACCTGGGAGTGTAGTAGTGAGGTGGTGGGGGATGGGGTTGGGGGGACGCTACTTTACTTCATGGTGGTTACACTTGCTTCTCCTTGATGCCCTATCAAGAACTTGACTGCTGGGCTAAACTGGCCAAGGATGTTTCCCGTGAGCCCAGAATCAAGCTCAGCAGAAGTTAATCGATCATTTCCTTTGTATTGTTCCACGGTGAGTTGTCAAGCTCGTTCTTACAGACAGCTCCTACAGCGGTGTGCTGGGGCTGACGCACACTGGCTTTGAAGAGGCGACTGTGAGATTTTCAGGACTTGCATGAGCCAGCTGACATCGTGTTCCTGGGCTGAAAGACCAGCCATGGTCGGAGTGTGTCCTCCATGGAAATCTCTGGAGATCTGACCACGGCCTGATTCTCTTCAGCCCACAAGAAGCAACAGCCTTCCTGATTCAATGTCATCAACAGTCAACGGAATTGACCAGGAAGTGGCTAGACCAAGGAGCCCTGTGGCTCATCCCTGGGGAGTAGTGGAAAGGGTGCATGGGTGTATGACACCTGCCTCCTGGAGACTTGTGCCCAACAACAAAGGACATGGGCTCCTGAGAAGTAGCTGTCACACAAGAATGACGCTGCGGATAGTACTGGCAGGTCTGACCGCCCCTTGGGAAACATAAAACATAACAAGTGATTATGGATAAGATATGCAAAGCTCAAAATTGAGTCTGAGGGAAGAGAATTAAACGGAAGAAGATGCAATTTTCAGCTTAACGTGTCCTTCACAGGCACGAAGATGACCTACCAAGAGGATCTTTTTCTAAAATAAATCATCAGTGAGTGCCGATGCGGCAAACAATCGTCAGGCCGTTTTCCTCAATGGTGAGTTTAAATCGTGGCATGTTAGATTTTTCTAAACTGAAATAGCCAGCCGTGTGAACATCGGGGAAGAGAAGCAAAGAACAGGGAACTGGATCTCTAAATGATAAGCCTGCGCTCATGAGGCCACATGTTTTCTTTTTCTTCACCTGGCCTGTCCCATGTTCAACCACTGGAAGGAAATTAGCTGGCAAGACTGCGTCCAGTAGGACCAAAGCGGTAGCTATTACTTTCAGAAAGAGGAAGGGTAGCTCAACGTCATGATGTCTAAATGCTAGTGGGAATGAATAGTAAGACCCTGCCTTCCATGATGGGTGATTTTCTTTATTTCCTTCTTGAAGGATACTTTTACTTTACGAAGGAGTGGGATCTGGTCAGGCAAAATACCGAACATGTCTGTAGACCTCTTTGGCCTGCTGACTCAGATCATGGCCTAGTAACCATCCTTTATCACTCTACATGTAGTTTCAACACAGGCCTAATAGTATCCGTCTGTCATCCTAGGAGTGACGGTCCACTTGAAGCAGAAACAGTAAGAGGAAAGGATATAAGTACTTTTTTTACTGGTTAGTACAGTGTTGCCCAACGTGGGTACTGTAAACACAAGCTCTAAAACAAAAGGTCCTGTGGCCAAGTTTGGGAACTCCAGAGTAAAACAAAGTCAAGCGCGTTTCTTTACTGCAGAATTTGTCTTTAACATGCTAACGTGTTATGAAACTCTAAGAGAAGGATATGATACATGATCCCTTCAAAGGGACTTCCCTGTATTGTCTTAGCATCTTGCAGACCATCAGAATGAACCTACTTTGAAAAACGTTAGCTAAGTAAATCACTGCAATGCATTTAAACTATATTTCACTTTTGCTACTTTTCACTTAAAAAAAAAAGACATGATAAAATACAAAGTCAATTTTGATCTTCCAATATCCTTATCCGTTTGACCTCTTCCTTAATACCAAAATGCACGGACGTTTTCTATGTTTTACTTTGTCACTTCAGACAATCTGGTTCCAGAAAAATGATCAGCCTGATGATATTAAAAAGTAGTTAAAAAAACGTGCTTCAATGTCAAATGTTAACAACAGCCATGAAAAGAACGGCTTCTCATTCTCCAGGGATATTCAAGCTCTAATTCTAAATCAAGCTTCCTTACCTTGTGACACTGTTTCCTTACCAAACAACAATCTTGTAATTTGAGGATTCTTATTTTACTCACCACGCAAATTCTGCTTTAAATCTGTTCTTCTTGAAAGTAAAAACGACTTAAAAGAACTAATTTTTCCCTGAGCACTGCTGTGGCCAAAAATTCAAACACTGAGAAAAATACTTGTCAAGGGACCTGATGAAGGGGGTCCCCTTTCCTGCCAGAAAGCAGATTTGGCAGGAAGCCAAGGCTCTCCCTTGGGAATGGAGTACTGCTATTCATTAACCCAGTCGCTTCCTTTAGTCCTCCTTTTCCTCTGGGGGAAAAAAATCTCCATATGCGTGCCTGCTCCCCATACCTCCTGGTGATGGTTTTTGTTCCTCAGTGTTCGCATCTGTGCATTAGGAAGAACCATGTTGGAGCTAACAGAACAGCTCATAAAATACTTTGACTATCTTCATGTTAAAAATTATTCTCTAGGTACAGGAACTGGTCTGGTGCCTACAATCATTCTCTCAAGAATTCACGCGTGTTAAGGTATCAGAGCCCTCGCTTCATGTCACGTTCTGCCCATTCGCTAAACACCCTAATATCAACTTGCTAGAGCAGGGGGGAAGGTTCTTGGAGACGAGTTCAAATTTACCAACCCTCACATAGTACATTCTTGTGAAACACAAATTTTGAAACTATCTACTTATTCCTGGAATTACATGGAAATAAAATTATACAAGAGTGAAAGAGAAAACCCAAATCTGCTGTAAGGTTCATGCTGGAGAAGCTAGAATTTTCGTTTAATTTTTGCAGCAAAATATTCTCTAGCTTCAGAAACCTTTTAAGAGACTTTAGGATCTGTTTTTGTGTGTAGTATCTCAATACCTTTGAAATCTAGTTTAAAAGGAAAGTGGGGGAGGCAGGAGGAGAGCCTTGGCAGACAAGTGTTTAATATCCCAGACTCGGAGACGAATACATGGAGGGCTGAGCCTGCCCTCTGGGTTAGCACGCTAACAGGAAACAACTCAATCTGGATTTAATCAGAGACCATCGTTTTACTGACAATATCATGATACTGAGGCCACAAAAATGTTTCAGGATTTTTTTTTTTAATGGGTGGGGGGTAGGGCAGCAATCTCTCTGCCATTAGAATCTAATTCCTGAGAGAACATGTCTGACTCCTATGGGGTAAATATCTAAAACTCTGCTCGACTGTCCTAGCTGAGGAATTTCCACAATTAACCATTTTGGCACAAGGAGGACGGGAGAAAAACAACGTGAGAGATGAAATGTGCCATATTTCAATCTTGTTTCCAGTCACGGAGAAAGATACTCTTTCACTTTCTGAAAACATAAACTGTTAACAACTTGGGTGTTTCTAACTTGAAAAAAAGAAAAGTCCTTCAATCAAAATAATACTTCAGTCATCTGATACTTTAATAGTGGACATGCTAAGTAAACAACCTCATTAAACCAGAGACAGTATGAAGTCCTTCTCCAAGCCATGCTCAACCCTCAGTACATCAGTTCTGGGGCATCTTGGCCTCAGGAGGAATGTCAACAGCGAGTCATTTTCCAGTCATAACTCTCTAACAAAACCTAAAAGCCACATCAAGGGTTTTATAGACTTTAAGAAGGTACACACTGCTAGCTCTG
The DNA here is from genome assembly GCF_002288905.1 of Enhydra lutris kenyoni. NCBI lineage: Eukaryota > Metazoa > Chordata > Mammalia > Carnivora > Mustelidae > Enhydra > Enhydra lutris. The sequence goes on along the minus strand of NW_019154108.1, from coordinate 19,747,888 downwards.
TGTGTAATATTCCCTTTTGAGAGAAACGCCATCATCCAGCCACATAAAATGTCATGAGACGCTACACAAATACGCTCTGACCGTCTGTCTGGATTGTATATGTATGCATATATGTATGTATATGTATGTATGTTTGTATGTATAGATTAAATGTCCTTGCCATGCAAAGGAAAACATGCATGTAGGTAATGGCGGCCAGCACAGTGTTATGGCAAAGCCAGTACTCGTGAGAATTATGAGCTATGTACCCATAAGCCATTCAGAGACACAAGGCACAGCCCCGCACAAAACCCTAGGACAAGTGATGTCAAGCTCAGTGCGAACTTCTGCGTTGGGTGAACTACTCCGGGTGCGAGCTCATTTTTTCTCTAGATTAAGGTTGCCAGAATCTCAGTTAAATGTTAATTTCAGATAAATAATGAATAATAGGATACTTTGGGGGCATAAGTATGTCCTCTGTAGTATTTAGGACTCATACTAAAACGTTATTTGTTATGTATATGAATTTCAAATTCAACCTAGCATCCTGTATCTTTATCTTGATTTGGGAAGGCTGAGCTAAGTACGAGGAGTACAGCAAAAGAGAGATGTACAGGAGTACATCTCTCTTTTACTTATTCAGCCCCAGTGAACTAACAGTGCTATGTGCCAGGCACTGTGCAAGGTAAGAGAGACATAAAGGTAAAGGAGCCTGCAGTTCTGACACTCAGGCTGCTGGGCCTAGTGGAGGAAAGAGACTCAAAGAAACCATTATAATGCAAAGTGAGTTAAAAAAAAAATGGAGCAGAGATAGATAGACAAATATCATGGAAGAGCCTAAAGGTGGCATCAGAAAAGACATCCTAAATAGGGAATGCTTGCAGTGGGTTTTAAGTTATGAGAAGGAGTTAACAATGTTGGGGAAGATGTAGCAGAGACACCAGCACAAACAAAGGCATTAAGAAAAGAGATATGAGGGTGGGGCACGGGGGGGGAGTTGACATCGTATTGGTTACAGGAGCAATAAGACCAAAGGAATGGACAGCTTGGCTAGAGAGTCAGCAGGGAACTACCTGATCATAGAAGTGAAGCCAGATTTCGTCCGGCGGAGGTACTGAATTCCAACTTAAGAGACCTAGGACTCAAAGTATCTTGGGGATTTTTCCAATAGGACAGTCCAAAAGGCAGTTAGAATCTCAAAGCTGGGGACAGGGGTCTAAGATGGAAATACGCAGACATTACGTCAATTATAATGGCTTCACTGTCGCAGGCAGACTGTGTAGAACAGGAAGAACAGAGGACTGAGGAGGGTTATCTGGAAGAAGACCAAAATTCAGAAGGTCCCAAGGGCAGAGATGGCAAGCACCAGAAGAAGCACCTGCACACGCAGCAAATGTACGCATCGCCTGATCCTTGGTAACATTTCTGGGTAGAGAACTCAGAAGTCTTCATTCCCAGATTTAGACACATGCCAACCTAACCTTCCATCTAATTATGCAAACACACAAGGTCCAGCCAGTGATGTGCTGGAACCGGCGTGCCCTGCTCGCAAGACCCAACTGTGCACACCCGTTCTCAGTTCCATGTTCAATGACACCGCCCTGGTATTGTAAATTCGGTCGTTGTGGAAAGATTTATATACAGAAATTGGCACACTGGGCACAAATCGGGGCGTTTGTTCTGGAGAGCTATTTACCAGCCTGCCACTGCCCAGGAGCCCCTCCCACATGATGCTCATGGTAAATGCAGGAGAGACCTTCACACGGGGAGGCTGAACATTTTTCTCGATCTGTGTCCACTCCGGTTAAGGCATCTGTGTTGTCACTGTGATCTCTGACCTCGGGGAAAGCAGAAATTCTGCCTCTGAGCTAAGAATAAAAGTAGGTACGTGAAGGAAGCAGAGTAGAGGAGCATGAAGGTGCTCTCAAAACAATGACAGGGTCCCCAAGAGTTGACTTTACTTGAAGCCACATGTCACAATGTGGTCAGACTTCTAGGATGAGAACCCTTCATCCTCGGGAAAATGCTGAGAGCTGTGACAACAAAGGCCATTGTTTTATCACACAGAAACCCCAGCTCCTGCTACCATCCTGTCTCAGCTGGGCTCCGTAGATCCCACCTTTCAGTCCAGGAACTGTCCTGGAGGAAACAGGAAGTTGTGTTTTCCATCGCCTGAAGACATAGTCCTCCTGCTGCTCAGTCCAATGTTAGCCCATCACAGACTCCATCTCCCTGATGCAAATCTCCACGGGTCCTCCTGGAATTCCGGTCCTCCTGGAAGGACCCCAAAGTCTTTACAGGGGCCAGATTTAAAAATCAGATGGATTTCAGGGAGTTTGCTACATTATTCACATTTCCCAAAAAGCTAATTTCACTTTTATATGCTACTTTTGTGCTAAAAACTCAAAATGCTAATGATGAAGATGTTTTGAATTAACCTGGGCTCCATCCCCATTTCCGAGGCCAAGTTACTACAGAGCCTAGGACAGCAACTTAAGGCCTCAATGTCTCGCCCATCTGTGTTATAAAATTTAGAAATCACGTGTTACTTTGAGAAGTTCAAGGATTTAGAGCTGCATGAGGGGAGGGAGGTCTGAACTGAAACAGTCTGCTGCATTTACCAAATCGTGGCACAAACTGTCACAGACAGTTTAGGATCCAGGATGAATTTGCAAAATGTATGACTCCCTTCTTTTTCTCTCGTTCAGAGCCTCAAATACCCAAGGTCATCATATCCTGAGGTCACAGGTTAACAGGTGTCCTGGCTTTTTGGAACTCATTCTGTTTTTGGGCGGCCCAGCCAACCTCTATCTGGAAAGGTCAGCAGGGGGTAGTGAGCTTCCGTGTGACCTAACATTCTCTGTGAATGAAGCCTGCTATGAATGGAAAAGCTTCCCCACAGCCCGGAGGCTTTCCCAGCCCCCCATAAAGCCCACAGACAGTTCCATGGGGCTTTATCTCCTTCTTAGACTTAAAGGGCTCCTTCACCAATCCTTGGGGCATGAGGGGAAGGGGTAGGTGGCAGGGGGTGGCAATTGCCTAATGTTCCCAAACATAGTCCTTAGTTTGATTCTTATTCTACATACCACACTAAAGAATCCCTTCTCCTCCCCTATGGGATTAGTTCCGTTTTAAGCAAAGTAAACACTTCTTTCCCACTATTATTATCCCCTTTATAATGATAAAGCATAAAAATCAAAGTGCCATTATCAAAATGCCAGCAAATCATTATTCCCCTGGCTTTCAGAATTCAAGTAATGACTGTCTAACTAGCTTCTTCCCTCCTTCAAAACTAAGTCTTTAAAGTCTATGCAGACTTACAAATTCAAAGGTACAGTTTAGGGGCGCCTGGGTGGCTCAGTGGGTTAAAGCCTCTGCCTTCAGCTCAGGTCATGATCCCAGGGTCCTGGGACCGAGCCCCGCATCGGGCTCTCTGCTCCGCAGGGAGTCTGCTCCCCCCCCCTCACTGCCTGCCTGCTTCTCTGCCTACTTGTGATCTCTCTCTCTCTCTGTCAAATAAATAAATAAAATCTTTTTTTAAAAAAAAGGTACAGTTTAACTTTACTGTTCCCTCAAAGCTCTAGGACAGAGTCCTCAGAGCTGAATTTGACAAGATAATATTCCTAGGTCAGGGATTTGTAGACATGGGTACGTACAGAGCAAGCAGGTGTCTTTCAACATGCTCTCAGGTGATCAAATCCAGGGCAAGGTGGGAAGAACAATTTAGTTTATCTTGAGTACATCTCTCTGAAAGATATACTGAAATAAACTGCCTTTTTTCCTCAGGAGATTTTCCTCCTCATAATCTATAAATAGATTCTAAGAAAACCATCCTCATGCCCTAAATGAAAAGGAAGAGAACAGAGGGTTCATAGGTATTTATTGGGCACTCATGGGTCAGACACTCCATCTTTACAATAATCCTCCAGAACAAGAATTATTCTCATTTAATAAAGGAACTTGAGGTTTCGAGAGGTGAGAGTCTGGCACAAAGGTACCCAGCCCATTAGCATAATGGACAGAGCCAGGATATAAAACCAGCCCTGTCTTTCTATACAGTGTGTTGCATTAAAACACAAAGCAACACAGTACTGGGTATTCCATCTCCATATCTGTGTACCCAGGACTATCAGAACCATCAATAGCCCAGAATTTCCATACTTTATACCACTGTTTTAAGAAAGATAAAATGAAAAAACAGACCTGAAGGCCTGTTGAACAGTTGTAAGAACTACTCAGGATTCTATGGTTAAAAGAAAATATTGTATGTTATACTAACATCCTCTTTCCAATTTTTTTCCCCTACCTCAATTACTTTCACCAAAAGCTGGGTCTTATTGCAGTAAATGCTTTGTAGTAGTATGCCTCCTTCCTCCTGACACTGACTGAGATCTCTAACAGCTAAGGGGGAAAATATTGTTTTAGTGCTAAACACCCTCTCCAGAGGAAAACAAAAATCCCCCTCATTATTACAGTTTCTTAAATGAGTAAATTAAGCCTAAGAAAGACAAATGACTTCACCCAAGGGCTCCAAAGAGGCCAGGAAAAAAATGTCAGTAAGCCATATGAGAAGCTATTAGATAACACAGAGTAAGAACCCATGGGGAACACGCATGCTCTCCTCTAATTTCCAGATTATTAATTAATTTTCCTACCTGCTAGGTTTATAAATCTCTCTAGCCAAGAGCTCATTTCCTTCTAGCTTTAGAAAGAAAGGAAAATGAAAGAAGAATGACAATGTGATTGACTGTGGGATTCAGCCAAAGTGGCAGGCTTGTAAATGCTGACACTTAACAAAATAAAGGAGAAGATAGATAATATAGAATATAGAAAGGACTGATAGCTGGCAAAAACATAGATCCAACTTCTCAAATAAACAGAAACTGAAAAAGCAACCATTCCATTCAATAGATTTAATGTGTCAAAAATATATGTAAAAATACAGGCATGTCAGTCGTAAGGAAAATATTTATCTTCTTAATAATATGCTCATCATTCCCATGGGTCATGACCCATTCTTGATCTCAAGTCAGTAAAAACAGTATAAAAAGAACTTCCATTGTGCAAAGAACCCAAATGAGGTGCTAAGGGAATCTATATGGAAATAAAGGACTGTATTCTTTAAAAACCTAATGGTGGAGATTATCTAATATGAATGTGAATCTTCTCCTTTAATGGCATGGAAGGGAAGGGATGGACAGAACTTAAGACTAGGGCGTATTTTTGTTAAATAATGCCAGGTAAATAATAGGGGCCTTCCAGTGAGAATTGCAGATAAAGACCTCTTGAGTCAACGGTAAGGAGGACAATCAATGGTAAGGAAGAGCAGGGGGTTGGGGGAATCCCACAGAATCAGACTCTGTTTCTAGCTCCACTTCAATTAATCACTGAGTACTTGTCAGTGCCTTCTATTCCTCTCAGCGGTGGGCTAGAATAACTCTTCTTCGCTTGGTTGTGTTTGGTAGTTCCTAAATACACTTGAGTGGATTCATTCATTCAACATGTACTTGCTGAGTCCCTACTATGTGGCTGCTGGAAGCCAGAAGTAAAAATAGAGAACCAGAGAGACAAGACCGCCAACTCAAACAGAAAAATCCACCTCCCCTACAACTAAAGGAGAAGAAAGTGATTTATGAGCCATCACTGACTGGTCCTAGGCTTCTCTAATGGAGTCCATCCCCTAGCGTCAGTCTTCAAGTTACCTGACCCTGAGAGTCTTATGCTGCTCCACTGGCAGTACCATAGAGAGATAAGGTTGATTTCATTATCACATGAAAACAGAAGCTCTGAATATAGAGAAAGCAACTCTTTCTAATCAATACTATATATATATATATATACACATATATATATATATATATATATGTATATGTATATGTATATATGAGCTTACTATATATGTAGTAACTAACATATTGATATATAGTAGCTAATATATAATATATAGTAATTAACATATATAGTAACTAATAAATATATTTATATACTTACAAATTTATATATATATAAGTTTACTATATAGTTATTACAGATGGAACCATTAACCAAAATGAAGTAAATATAAAGAGTTCTTGGCCATAGCTTCTCTGTGACACACCCATCAGTGCTCTGGTAACACACCAATAAATTGTCCTATTCATGTGTGTAGGTCAAATCAGTTTTACTTTCAAGCCCAAAGATACTACTCCATTTCACAAAGATAATAAATCAGGCAATATGTTCAGAAACGGCTCTAAAGTTTTAGTTACAGTAGTCTGAGTTTCTGGACATAAAATACTTCAAGATTTTTTGTGTGTGTGAATAATGCCACTAAGAACAATGTACACTTGGGGATTTATTTCTCTGTTTCCTTGAACACACTAAACAGTTTCAAAAGAATCGCTTGGAGTGCTGGCAAAATCACTGATTCCTGAACCCGTATTTGCAGAGACTCTGATCAGTTGACCTAGAATAAAGCCAAGGGATCTGCATTGTAGCCAGCATCCCACATGATGCAAATGCAAAAGATTCCTTGACCACCCTCTGAGGAATCCTGTGCCTGACAATGCGAGAAGAGAGAGGGGTACGTTCCATCGATAGACTAAAGGAAAAGCTGATTAATATAAGCTTAGACAAAGCCATGGGATTTCTCTTAGTCTCAGGGTCCTCATCTGTCAACTGGGAATAATGTTACCTTGACCTTCCTTAATTCACCTTGATGTTGTGAGGATGATTAAAAAAAAAAAAATGTGGGATGCACTTTGAACTGCTTGAGATAAAAGAGCTCTATAATAAACCAAGCTATTAACACTCATGTCAATGACCTGAGATGCTCTCAAGCAAACCATGTGATCTTTCTGACATGTGTATGCTCTGAAATTCAATGGGCATTCCTACAAGAAGGGAAGGTACTAAGACTAGCCTACAGACTTTACTTCTGCCCTCAGTACTCTTCCCCCTGGTTGTCAAACCTGTGAAAATGCTCCTGCACTTCCCTCCTGTGGTATCCCTATAGAACGGGCAACCACTGATTCCCTTCTGGAATTCTCTGCCCCTTTAGTTTATGAACATCCCTTTCTCAATAACAACTAATGATTCTAAGCACTTTTTATGTATCCCATAATATGCTTATAAAGCAGATACATTTATTATCTGCATTTTACACATATTTTATAGACAAAGGCCAAGAAAGGCTAAGTGACTTGTCCCAGGGCACACAGCTAAAAAGTGGCCAGAGCCAGGAGTCAATCTAGGTGGTCTAGACCCAGAGTCACACTTTCCCAGAATTCCAGCTCATGGCCCTCAAGGCTCTCCTTCCATACTACAGGTTCCTCACTGGTTCCTAATCCTTCACTTAACCATCAATATGGAAACATTTCTAACAACCAGCCTCCTCTTAGTCTGCATCTTCTTTCTAGCCACCTCATACATATATCCCACAGTTTTGCCTAACACAAGCATATTAACTTCCAGATCTTTATCTCGAGTTCTTACTTTCCTTCAAACTTTTCTTCTTCTGGGTACTCCATAAGGAACTCTAATTGAACTCATTTCATTCCTCTAAAATGTCACCCCTTCTCTAGCCTCTGACTTAGTCGATGGTACAAGTCAGAAACCTGCCAGTCATCCTTGTCTCCACCTTATCTTCCCCTCAACTCCAAAATCCAACCTGTCCCTTTCCCTAAACAGCTCCCCATTCTATGCGTCTTCCTCATGGTCTTGCCTTAATTTAGATCGCGTGTCTTAATTGGGCAGGTGTAACAAGCACTTAATGATGCTTGCTTGCCTCCAGTCTTGCCAAAATGTTCTTTCCAAAGCACAAATTCTACTTTTAGAATAAAGCCCAAGTATTCACTCAAGCCAAACAAGCCTATCCTATGCTTCAGCAATTCCACTCCTACATACCTTCCCAAAAGAGATGACTGTGCATGTCTACCAAGAGACAGACAGAAACATCTGCGGTAGTCACACATTTTCCATAGTATGTTGTCAGCATCTGGTTACTTCCAGGCATCATCCAGTAGACCGTGAAATCTTTAAAGGCAAAGACTGGTCATATTTGTATTTATATCTCCAGAAATCAGCCTATAACCACATCAACAAGCACATCATGAGTATTAAATGAATGTTTTTAAGATAGGAATGAGCTTTTTATCTAACAAATCTAACATTATGTTCCCTAAACCAGCTTTACTTAATTATTCTAAATTCCGTCAAATAAAAAAGTCTGTACATGTAAGTAAGAAAAGCGTGTACAGAAACAACGCAAAGTATGTAATATTTGATCATGACCTCTTAGCTGGACTGCTAAAACAAATGCCTTTTTAAAATTGTTCTTATGGCACCCACAGTGATCTTTTTTTTTAAGGACTTTATATTTAAGTAATCTCTACACCCAACGCGGGGCTGGAACTCACAACCCCAAGATCAAGAGTCGTATGCTCTACCACCTGAGCCAGCCAGACTCCCACCACAGTGATTTCTTAAAAACACAAATCAGATCATGTCACTCCCCTGCTTAAAACCTCTCACTGGCTTCCCAAAATACTTGGAATAATATGCAGACTTCCACCATGGCCCGCAAGGCCCCTCTGCCTACCTCCTTGACCTCACCACCAAAACCACCTCCCCTCCCTAAGCCCCAGACACATGTCTTTCAGTTCTCAAAACACAGCAAGCTCATTCACACTTAATCCACTCTGCATTTGCTCCTTCTGCCTAAAATTCTACTCTGCCTGACTTTCTCATGATGGGTCCTTCCTCTCATTTACTTCTTTCGACGTGGGGTATCTCCTCAGCGTCACACAACCCATCTTCCTCCGCCAGGCCAGATCAGATGATCTAGGTTACTTTCTTAACAGCACTGACGTGTTTACTTGTTTGCTCTCTGTCAACCCCGCAACAGCGGAGCCCTTATCTACCTTGTCCACTCACGTGTCACTGGCATACAGAATGATGTCTAACAATGACTGCATGTTTGTAGTAATGAGTGAAAAACGAATTAATGCAAGTAAATTGCAAATGATTTAGAAATCTGAATTAAAGGCTTAGTAAACTCCAAAGATGTACTGAAGCATACAAAACTCTGTCCTCTGAACTAAAAATCTGAGGTTAACAAAGATCTATTCACAGCAGGTGGGAACTTTAGTGAATTTATCAAAATGACTATTCTGAGCTTTTTTTTGAAATCTCAGTTCCATACTTGAATATCATGATTTTCAAAATTACTGAAATCATGGATTTTGGTTTTTTTCTCCAGAATTTCTTCCCCATCACAATTGAGATGTGGAATCAAACACATGGAACAAGGATCTCTCATTCTTTGAGACTGACATTGCTTTCATTGTTCTATCGGATGTAAAAGTCTTTGAGCCAATTGCTCGCTTTGAAAACAGAGAGTGGGAATATGCATTTGTTTTCATTTTTTACAACTCCAAGTGGGAGTATCAGAAAATGAATACACGAACTAATCAACCAGCTCTGTGACATAAGGGTAAATACACTGTAAAAAGTTTACATGGCAGGGGAGTGGGGGGTGGGTGTTAGACAACCAAGAAGCTTCCAATACTTCTTGCATGAAAGACAAGTTATAAAGTAAGTCGGGATTTCATCTGAAGTCTTTTAACTTTCCCTTTCTCCCATGCCAGGTTCTTAAACACTAAGGCCACTGTTGGAGGCCTCTATTTATGATAATTTTTATTACTGAAACAAGTACGTATCCAAAACATCTCATTCTAGAATTCTAAGTGAGGATGGTTTCCACCTTATAACAAAGTCCATTTGCAACCCCAGTCATTAAACTTAAGTGCAGGTCTAGAACAGAGCTTCTTTACCACAAATCCCACTTTCATTCATTTATTCAAAAGTACTTGAGCTTGCCATACATTCATGGCACTATTATAAGACAGCACGGATACAGAAATGAACATAGACATGCTCCCTCACTGACCCAGTCACCATTCAAGCAGAGAAGACAAATATTAAGCAGATAATTCAATAGTTCTCTATCTAATGACAGTAGAGATCATTGCTTTCCCAAAAAGGAGCTAAAAGAACATATGGGAACAATAAGAGAATGGGGTCAGATTTTGTCACAGTGATCGGGGAAAGTTTCACAGAGGGAAACAGAGACCAGGACAATCAGTAGCTGTTCATCAGGTAAAGGAGAGAGAGAACATTTCAGGTGAGGAAACTGCAGATGCAAATGACACGAAACAGAAAGAAACTGGGCGTACCAGAAGGCTAGAGAGAAGCCGATGTGCTCAAAGGAGAGGGAGCCACAGTGGCAAGAAATAAACTTGGCCAGAAGAATTCTAATCCTTAACCTAGTATCAGTGGAAAGCCACTGAAAGGTTTTAGGCAGTAAGTACACCACGATCAGATGTAACCTGGGTCTACATAAAGAACAAACTGTAGGAACGCAAGAATGGATTCAGTTAGAAGACTACTAGAGAAGGCGAGGTTCTCAAAATGTGGACCATCCTCCACCAGCATCAGAACCAGCTGGGAAACTTGCTAAAAGCAGATTCATGGGCCCAACCTCCAAGCTAACTAAATGCAAATCCTTGTAACTGGGGAATCTGCAGTAAGTCCCAGATTATTATAAGAAACATTAATGATTAAAAAGCACAGTAACAACACCAGAGACATTCCAAAGATCATTAAATGAAATAAACCATGACTGGAGTAAAATAATCTGCTTTGACTTAGGCAAGAATTCCCTCTTCTAAAATTTTGGTGTTACCACTCTCCTCTCCGACTCCCTTTCTTCCTTACCTTAGCAAGAGACCAATTTTCTTCTTTTTCCACGGTCATCGGTTGACATTAGCTTTATTCGAGTAGAAGCATACGTATAGGACTCTGAACTGTTTCTGACTGAAGCAGACCCCAGCAAGTGGACACAGAAGTTAATCAGTGCTACTATCCAAGTTCAATTCTGACTAGAAAAATTCAGATTGTGAATACTGTTAAATTTTGTTCGTGTGACCCTTTTTTTCTTTTTTTATTTTAAAGATTTTATTTATTTGTTTATTTGAGAGAGAGAGAGAGAGAGAGAGAGAGAGAAGGAGAGAGAGCACAAGCATGAATGGGCGGAGAGACAGAGGAAGGAGAGGAACTCCAGCAGACTCCACGCTAAGTGCGGACCCCAACATGGGGCTCAACCTCACGACCCTGAGATCATAACCTGAGCTGAAATCAAGAATAAGACACTTAACTGACTGATGTATGGCCTTTTCTAATACCAAGGCTCTGTTAGACATGCACATTTGATCCCCACAACAACCTCAATTTAAAGATGAGGGCACGGAGTCTCGAAGGGTGAAGTAATTTACCCAGTCATGTTGCTTGTAAGTGACAGAGGCCACAGTCAAGCCCAGACCCCTGCATTCCAAAGCCACACTAAAGGAGCAATGCCAGATGACTTCAGAGGTAAGACCCCCATGTGCTCCCTGAAGGTCCCCCACATACCCCACATTTCACTTACGAAAAACAGTGAGAGCCTACTCGAGGTCGGGTGCTGTGAATGAAACACACAGTCTCGGGTCCTACACTCAACAGCAAGTCCAAATTCCCTCTGCGAGTTATTGGGAGGGAAAAGACCCCAGTGTGGGCCAGCTAGGACATGGCTGATCCACGTCAGTACAGCGGCTTAAAGGCCAATATTTAGACCTCATGTTATCAGGACGGCGGTCACTACGGGAGATCATGTGTAACTGTCTTAATCAAACAAAAGATAAACTTCTCTTGTCAAAGAGGTGTAATGCTCATGTCGCCAGTGGTAACTGTTTGGATTTTCAAAAATGCATTATCCTCTCCCATTTAAGAAAAAAAAAAGCTACAACATTTCCCTTTCCAGGAATGTGATTTAACTCCATAGCTAAGCTAATAATCACTAGCGGCTTATTCGTACAAACAAAGGAAGTCCTGTCTCCCCAAGTGGACACAATGGTCCTGAATGTGGATGGGTTAAGGATCTGGCCGCGGGTGACCGTTCCATTATGTAATGTGCCGAGCTGTGTGGATACCCACCATGCTGTCAGGCTGCTGCGTCACTCGAATTAAAGTGGGGGCGGGGGGCTTCCCTTTCCCCTTGAAAAGCTCTCCTCGCTCGCTTCCGGAGCTTGTAAGGTTCAAAAACTTAAAATTAGACGAATTCCCGGGAAACCGTGCAAACGGTTATTGTGTCTCATGTAAATAACGAGCAAGAGGAATCAGAAAGAAATGCTTTTTCAAGGACTGAAAGGCCACTTGGAAGAGGGTACGACTGTGCAGGCAGCAGCCAGGCTAGGACTGGACTGAAGAGCTATGCTTTGTAGCTGTGTCTTAATTGGAGAGGAAAGAGAGCATCTTTCAAACCTACTTACGCGATCGGATGGGCACCTAACAGGGAGTGAGAAGTCTATACTCATTCATTTTGCCAAGAAAGCATGAGAGGCAAAAACAGGCCACTGAGGTCTCAGAACAGCCACGGTTGGTGTGGAAGAAAAGCCAGTGGAGAGACTTTCTGGTTCAGTCATGTGTAAGCGTAGCCACCACAAACTCCTCCGAAGCCCGAGGCTCTCACTAATTCCACACCTCTGTCAAAGGCCTCTGAGACTAGGAAGGAAGGAGGCCGTACCTTTCATGTTCACTGCCCGCAGAGCTGGAAGGAAGTTGTTCAGGGTGTGAATGCGGAAAAGGAAAAATCCAATTTTTAAGGAAGTCGTACAGCATGCCTTTGAACGACACAGGTCTGAGCTGGAGTGGGTCCACTGCTGTGTGGATTTCTTTGACTAATACAGCGCTGTAAGTGATTTTCTTCATAGGTTTTTCTTTTCTTTAGCTTACTTTATTAGAAGACTACGGTATATAATACAGCTGATATACAAAATACGCATTATCCACTGTTTACGTTTTCAGGAAGGCTTCCAGTCAATGGTAGGCTGTAAGTAGTTCAGTTTTGGGAGAGTCAAAAGTTATACACAGATTTTCAACTCTGTGGGTGGTCGACGCCCCTAACCCCTGTTGCTGTTCAAGGGTCAGCTGAACATTTAAATCACATAATAGCAATCCTACACAGGGAAATGCAATGTTCAACACAGAAGGAATTGTTTTCCCAATGTGGAGCCTTTTAAACACTAGTATTTTAAAAGTTTTATTTATTTGCTGGGAATGTTTCTGAAATGTGTTATTTTTCTGTCTTCAGAAATGTCCTAAGCATAATTTAACGTTTCATTCATAGCTCAGCAGGCCACCAATGTTGCAAGGGACTACAGTATCTGTCCCCGGAGACACTGACCTAGAGAGTAGGGCTTATTACAAATTAAATCATCCCAAATACCTACACCTTCTTAGTTCACATGCATGTATAATCATCTTTACTTTCTTATACTCATTTATTCGACAAATACGTGCTGGGTCTTCTACCTGCGAGGTGCTGTTCTAGACTCTGGGAAGCAACAGGGGGAGGAACCAGCAACACCCTATGCATGGTTCTAATGCAGGAGAGATGCAACCAATCAACAATAAATAAAAGGGTATACCAGACAGTTATGAAGAGGCAAGAAGGGGTCCACGACAGGAGTGGAGGACAAGTGGGTGCAATTTAACGCATAGTTAGAGAAGGCCTCACTGAGAGGTGACATTTGAACACAACCTACCACTGGGATAGTCAGTTTTCATCTTATGACCACGTCTGCCTCCCTCTCTTCAAATGCGCTACATCTACCCAACTGTAAACAAAAACCTTCATTATGACGATGCATAAATAGCCAATTTTGTTAAGAAATTAACATGGTATGTGTTAAGAATGACGGCCTTCCCTCCATAGTGCGCTATCTGGGTGACTCAAAGAACTTTTTCATGAACTTTCAGTTTTTTAAATATGCTCTGGAAAGCTGAAATAACCAAAAGCGAGCAGGTGTTACTCTTGTTTCTTGGGGTACACAGGCCTCTAACCATCTGAAGACGTTGGCCTCCCCCGTATCCTAGGATGACCAACCAGCCTGCTTGACCCCTTTCCTCTCTGCCTCCTGGACTAACGCTAACTCTCTACCTTCTTGCCTCCTGAGCGTGATGGCAGGCTTGGCCCTCAGCCTCCTTCCATTTTCTTTCTTACTGCTTCACACACGTACAGGTGAGTGGTACCCAAACACATGCCTGTGATCCCGAATCTCTTCTCATCAGAAAACTGCCCCAGCATGCCATGTCTGAACTTGGAATCAGCATGCCCCACCAAAACCCCAAAGAAGTTCTTCTTCCCAACATCCCTATTTCTGCTAATGATGCAACGATTCTCTCAGAACCGCCTTTGACTCCCCCTTCTCGCTGTACAAGCAGGCACCACGCCTAGTGATGCTTTCCTCAAGGTTTGTATCTGCTCTGCTAAAGGAAATCAAAACACCTATTACTCCAGACATGATCATGATCGCTAATGAAAAGTGATCACCGCAGAATGCACAGAAACCTTGGGAGAAAGGGATCCTGTTCTCCTAGAAAATGTCAGACAGCTGGCCAGGTGTTAGAAAAATAATGCCTTTTCAAAGCTAGCATAAACCTTCTCTACCAGGGAAGAGGATTCAAGAAAGGTAGGACAAATATTCCAAATATGAAATAGAAGAAAGAAAGCAACTAAATAGGTCAAGAATTTCCAAGTGATTGGAGGTAGAAAGAAGGCTTCGGGCTTAACCCTGTCTACTTAGTGTAGCACAGATTGAAAAGCATGGCCACAGGAAAAGATAACAGTCATAATAAGCTGAGTCTTGTGAAAAGGGTACGGTCAAGTAAAAGCGCTTTTTTCAGCTGTATTGGGAGCAAGAATGAGGAAGGGAGGAGGCTCATTGCTTGATGGGGGGAGGGCGGATAATGCTAACTGATAACAGAGAAAAGAGAACTATTTCACTCCTCCTATGCTTCGATGTTCGCTATCAAGGAAAATAATCTTCAAACTGGAAAGGGTAGGATCTACATAGTAAAGAGGAAACTAGAGTCCAAGATAGAAAAGGTGATACTAAGAAAGCACTTGGTTAGCCCTTTAAGAAATTTTAGGTCTCCAGAGCCAGTAAGTATCCTGAAAGGGCACCGAAAGAACCAGCAGGTATGGCCATAATATTACTAAGTGGAATATTCGCAGAAGCAGAGACTCACAGCTGTGTCTAAAGACTGGCAATAAGAAAACACACCAATTTTCAGAGAGGGGTTAAGGTGGACTGCAAACAATGGACTGGTTGGCCTGCCAACCATTGTTGCCAATATCCCAGATAGTTTACAAGCCATGATCGCTAGGAGCAAACATGAACCATGAGGAAAAAATCATATCAAACTAACTTCCCATCTTGTCCAGATCCTAGGCAAGTACCATGGAATGCTCCAGACATGTTCACAGACTCAAAACACCATTCCACCAACTCTCCCCTTAGATCTTTATAGATACAATGGCGCTCTGTGAGTTGAACAGATGGAGAGTTGGCTAGAAGTGTATCCAAACCAGATAGTCATGGGATGCTAACTGGTGAAGCAACGTGAACTCTGGAGTACTGCTAGGATGGGAGAGTGTTTCCAGAAAGAGAACACAGTTTTGTCTTTGACCATGTTGATTAAATCACGTTAACAAGTGACATAGATAATTATACAAAACCTTATTAAAATGAATTAAAAGTTATAACTGATACACTGACTTACCAAATCAGAATTTTAGAAGATTTTGAAAAAGCTAGAAAAAAACAGCTACAACTAACAAAATTGTGTTTCACAAAAATAAGTATTTTTTACATTTAGATTTTTTTTAATTAAAGATTTTTTTAAATTTATTTATTGGACAAGTAGGCAGAGAGGCAGGCAGAGAGAGAAGGGGGAAGGAGGCGCCCCACTGAGCAAGTGGCCCAACGTAGGGCTCGATCCCAGGACCCTGAGATCATGATCTGAGTCAAAGGCAGAGGCTTAATCCACTGAACCACCCAGGCAGCCCAACATTTAGATTTTCTTAAATCAACTCTCCAAGTACAGGTTAAAGGAGACGTAGTTTAACAGCAATTAACATGACAAAACTAAAAAGATCAAGCATTCTTGGCTGAATCCTAGCTCAATGTAAGTCATGAGTATAATACATCTGCAAAGAGATCTAACTGGAGGGACTTAGAAAACGAACAGCCTTAAGGTTAAAAAGAACCACAGAAAGATGTCAGTATTCCACCATTTTAAACTTATAAATACGGTAATCTCATCTGGTTTGACCTAATCCAAGATGACATGTGATGTCACAAGAGAAGAACAGAATTTGCTGAAGTTCAGTAAAGGATAATTTGCCACCATTTGGGAGACTGGAGCAGTGCAGGGGTGGGGGAGTGGAGTGTGAGCTAGAATTTGAGTGATGGCTGGGATTCAAACAGAGGAATATTTGGGGAAAGGAAGGCATTTCAGACAGAGGCAGCAGTGGGGAGAAAAGACCCCAGGGAAGGGAAGTAGCCTCGTTAGGTTAAAGTGGGGAGCATGTAAAGGTGGAACCCAGGAAATAACGTTAGGGGGTGGAACTGGACCTTCAAGGCCCTCCAATCCACCATGACCAGTGCTCTAAAATTCTGTGAGTTTGGCACAAAGGCCAAGAGAAAATATTTGGCACCTTAGTATGGGCTCCAATTTAAATGAAAAGCTGAATGAATGAATGAATGAATGAATGAATGGTGAAAAGTACAGAACAGGAGGTTGACATAAACACAGTTCCTTACTGCCAACTCAGTCCATTGTTGGAATCACAGTACTTTCCATCTTGAAGGTCATTTCATCTAACTCCCTCAAAATTTCTGGGTGACTAGCAACAGGACTGGAAATACTTAAGCAAAATAAAGGCAAAAGGCTCCCTGGCCTTCTGCCAGTTCCTACGGTAATCTAATTCACCAGGGCAAAAATCTCCAAAGAAGATTTCGGGTCAGTAACTCCTAAATATTGTGCTTTTGGACTCTTTCCTGAAAGTGATGCCATCTAAGTCTACAAGTTTCAGAAACAAATGTTTGGTGGCTTTTGTGGGCAATTGTTTTTAAAACACCAAGCATGGGTAAGGTATAATTTTAAAGAATAGGGCTCCAGGAGAAAACGCTGAAGCATTAGTCACGTGTCTTACATTTCTTCTTCCTGCCTGCCAGATTTTTTTTTTTAATTAAGAAAGGAAAAATGGGTCAGCCCCAAAGAATTTTTACAACTTTCAGAATAAATACAAGGCCCATGCAACCCCATAAACTTCATTTTTGGAGCCTTTCCCCCACCCCTCTCTCTCTGTGACTTTCAGGGCCCTTTATTTAGAAGCTAGTCACAGGCAGCACCCTAGGGACTTGTGTACCATAAGGACATGTTTTCTCTCAGAAGGGAAAAGGACTGGCGTGGTCCTAAATTAGAGTACAGCCTCTTCTGATTTCAATAGGACATGGTGGGTAGAAGACCTAAGGGTCAAAGGAAACTTGTCCAACCCAGCTTGACTCCAAGATAATTAAGAAACCACCCTGCTTCTTAGAAAGTACCACGACCCACCCAGGAGACCATTTTGAGGAAGTTTCTAGAAGAAACTAATCAGACAAAGTCACTCCCAGCTCCGGGGACAGTTTAGTGCTGGGCAACACGGGTCCTGATCTCAGATGGCAGATCTGCAGCGTCCTTAGTTGGCCATTCTTTCTCGGCCGGTCCTGAGTAGCCACTGCTTTTAGGATGAGCCCTGGTGCTCAGGCCTTTACTTTGATGCAGGGTCTGGTTTAGCTGAAGAGTTCTAGAAGAGCTTCCACCAACCAGACGTGAAATCTACACGGTATTCATAGTACCAACCTGTCCTCTTACAGAGCAGACCAGGCCTCCTGGTCATGCTTTAAATTAAGCTGGACCACCCCTACAACAGTGATTTTCAATCTTTTCCATGACAATTCATAGCAAAAAGACAAGATGTATTTTACAAGTGATTCAGTACACACATGCACGTATTTAAAACAAGAAGCTTCACAGTAATACCATTCTGATATTTTCTATTCCCGTTCTGTTCCGATTTTAAAATACCAATTTTGACCCACTGAACTGATTTCAGAACCCACTAATAACTACACCCTGCCTTTGACCAATAGAAATATGTCAGTCACAATATATAATTTCAAATTTGCTAATAGCCACATTTAAAAAAAAAGTGAAAAGAAACAGATGAAATGAATTTTTAACAATATATTTTATTTAATGCATTATACCAAAATATTACCATTTCAACATGTGCTCACCACAGAAACTCACTGAGCTATTTCACACAATGGGTTTGCATATCATGTCAATTTGGACTAGTCACATGTCCAAATGCTCAATGGGCACACGTGACTAGTAGCTACCATATTGAATAGCGCAGCCCGAGAGTTATGGTCCCACACCCCAGAGGAGAAAGGCGTGTGTTCCGCTCCTCACATGCCCTCACCTCACTGTACTATCAGGCTCCCCATAAAAGTTCCACAGCCCTGATAAAGGATAGGAGATTTCACAGGAAAAAGGACAGAAATGAAGCTTATTAACCAGTAACAAGCACTATGACCTTGAAACTCCTCCAACACAAAGTCCAAATGCAGTCTTTTATGACATGAGAAATACAACAAATGTCACAAAAGATTCAAATTAGAAAGTAACTTCTAGAGAATTTGTTCTGAAAAATATATCTTGCTGATTATAAAACTGAACAAATAGCAGGACAGCAACTATGTGGACAAAGACGAGAAGATAAAGAACCAATGTATAAACAACTGTGTTACAGCGGCAGGATTGTGATTCTTTAAAAAATATATATGGATAATGTTGTTGCATCACTTTTTGAAGAATAACTCTAAGAACTGCTTAAAAAGGTGTTTCCTTCTATCCAAAGCAAATACAGATGCCATCAAATCCCTACACATAGGAAAAAGTGAAGAAAGGGGTACCTGGGTGGCTCAGTGGGTTAAGCCTCTGCCTCCAGCTCAGATCATGATCTCAGGGTCCTGGGATCAAGCCCCACATCAGGCTCTCTGTTTGCCTGCCTCTCTGCCTATCTGTGATCTCTCTCTGTGTCAAATAAATAAAATCTTAAAAAAAAAAAAAAAGGTGAAGAAAGCACATTCCATAAAAAGGCAAGAAAGATCAGACACAGTCAGAAAACTGCTCTTGCCAGAGCCAATGACATTGGGACAGTCTGAATGAAAGCACCTAACAACAGCTGGAATCCTGAAAACTTCCAGCACAGGCTTTGCATTTCGCTTGAAGTAGAAATTAAAGAGTTAAGAATGAAAGACCATAGAGAAGAGGAACGTTGGAGAGGGTAAGAGAGCAAAGGGAGTTGAGTTTTACTTGCGAAAACTGAAATGTATACAAATAATATGTTTATATAATAACATAGAATTTACATCACATATTTTTCCCCATTTGCCAATGAATCCTAGTGAGGAACAGCACATCCTGAGAGAGGGCCCTACACCACAGGCCTGCCACGGAGGTCTCCGAGTGCCTTCACTGGGATGTGCATAACCCGAGTGGTCATGTGCATGGAGGGTGTCAGATCCTTTTACAAGAATGTGTTACAAGAGCACAGCCAAATTGGCTCGACACTGGGTCAATGCAAGCTTAAAGCAAATTGGAACCATCAGATTAAGATCTAATAAGATACGTGAAAACCCTAAGTAAAATAACTTTGAAATTCAAAGCAGAAATTAGGTTCCCAAAAATCTGTCTTTGATCCGTGACTTAAACCTGTATGTCACCACAAAGCTTATGGATGAACTCTAAATACCACGTCATTCCATCTATAGAGGTCACCATCACAGTTAAGTCAAGTTTTCTGAGATCGTGAAATATGTCGATCAAATAAATAATAACAAAAATTCAGCAAATGCAACATCTTCCTTCTTCATTGTGTCATTCGCTGACATACAAAATAGAAATTAAATCTAGGGGTGCCTGCGTGGCTTGGTCATTAGGCATCTGCCTTCATCTCAGGTCGTGGTCCTGGGGTCCCAGGATCAAGCCCGGTGTTGGGCTCAGCGAGAGGCCTGCTTCTCCCTCTGCCCTTCCCCCTGCTCGTGTTCCCTCTCTTACTGTCTCTCTCTCCGTCAAATAAATAAAATCTTTTTAAAAATAATTAATTAAATCTAGCTTACTTATTCAATATTTTCCTTTTTGTTTCAAAAATGGGATTCACAATATTACCAAATGGCAAAAAAAAAAAGTCATAAAAATACATGTTTTATAATAGAGATAAGGCCAAACCATTTATAAGGTGCTTACTGGGTACCACATGTGGCTCAGACACGGAGTACAAAGATTGATTCAATGGGGTCCCCACCCCCGAAGCACACAAAGGAACAGGGCAAAGAGAAAAAAAATGAAAAATAAAAGGATATGTTGTGATGAGTGCTGTAATTGAGCTTTCGGTAAAGTGCTAAGGAGACCCAGATGAAAGGGTAATTATTCCAGAAGAGGGATCAGGAAGGGTAGAAGAGTAAGATGACATCTGAGCTGGGACTTGAAAGGTAAGTGGGAGTTCATCAGTCAATCAGGGAAGAGAAAAGCACTACAAGCTCATTCGGTGGCATAGGCAGTGACAGGAGGGTGACAGAGCTGCACAGAAACGTGGACATCACTAGGGATAATGAAACCGCCAACCCTGGGTTCTCCAGGAAGGGTATGGCTAATTCTCTTCTTGAAGACATAACCACATAGGGAGCTGGGGGGACAGATGGAAGGAACTCTTTTAACCCTTCATCAAGCCTGTTGCTGTAACTCTCAGTGCAACAAGGAGTTCCAGCTGGGACTGGGGGCTGAAATCAGAGCTGGTACCCAGAGGCACTCGCTGGCCCAGCCATCTGAAGTTGCACACGGGATAAAACCTCAAGCAGACACTAATTTGTGGACAGTCTAGGTCAACATTGGGTAGAAAGTCATTTCTTGTAAAGAATATTATAACCTTCCAACTCTAACCAAAGAATGTTCATGAAGAAACATCTGCATCAATTTTAAGTCCCTGAGAAACACTTCTGAGGGAGCACAAGGACCGCTGGTCCCTCCGGGATGCCCACAGCAGTAAGCTGGAGGAAAGCTGCTTCCTGGGCCTCAGCTGACCGTGGAGCCATGGCTCTGCATGTAGATGAACATGAAATGTGCTCCTCAAGTCGGTGCCCAAGTCAGTGCCCAAGAGTTCCTTCCTCCTTTAGCACCACACACAGAGTCAGCAGGTGCGGGCGGAAGTCAGTGTTCGTCAGTGACACTTAACGTGAGCAAAGCCCCCGCCTGCACCTTTGTACAAGAGACTTAGTTTTCATTTATAGCCCTGAGGACAAGGGTCAGTTAGCCCATAAGTCAGCTGAGAATAGGTGCTAGCGAGTATCTTGAGAGAATAGGAAAGGATCTTCAGAGGCTCAGGGGGAACCCTATATGAATAGAAGGAAGGTCAGCTTCATGGGCAAGCAGCCAGAGACCCTGAAGACTATTTTTAATTCAGAAGAAGGACAGGAAGGAACAGGAACAACAACAACAAAAAAGGAACTCACCCGGGAGAAATGGAAAGCAAGAAGGAAGTAACAGTAACAAGCAAATGGAAAGGAAGTGAGAAAAAAAAGATCTGAAAACTAAAATTGTATTCCTAACAGGGAAGCCAGGAACGCTGTAGGAAAAGGCTGAAAGAGGAGAAAAAACAGAAAGTAACAATAGGACTACTCAGAGGAAGTATTTTAAATGCCTACATCTTATGAGGGTCAGTATGGGTCGGCTGGTAACATTCTTGCCTCTGGCATTAGGTCATGAGTTCAAGTCCCACATCAGGATTTGGCCCCAAACCAAGCTTTGATTTTCCAACAGCTCTGGAAGGCTGGAAGCACTTTCCATTCCTTGGTGCATTAACTTTACCACCCTGCTCTGCACCAAATTAAAAGTACCAGAAAGAGAGGGTGAATCAAAGAAAACCAACAGCCATTATCTCAAAAACAAAAACAAAAACAAAACAAAACAAAGCAAAACAAAAAAACCATACTGGAGAGAATAAGGAAAGAAAGAGAAAGAAGAAAGTTTTCATCTGTAAGATTTTTTTTTTTTAAGTTTTATTTATTTATTTATTTATTTGACAGACAGAGATCACAAGTAGGCAGAGAGGCCGGCAGAGAGAGAGGGAGAAGCAGGCTCCTCGCTGAGTAGAGAGCCTGACGTGGGGCTTGATCCCAGGATCCTGGGATCATGACCCGAGCTGAAGGCAGAGGCTTTAACCCACTGAGCCACCCAGGCTCCCCTCATCTGTAAGATATTTACTGCATTTGTCTTTAGACTCATGAATATGGGGTATTTTTTTCCCCACATCCAATCTACAAAGAGAAGCCCTGCCTGCATTTTCAATGCACCTACAAATTAGGAATATCAATGGTGGTGGCAGAGGAAACACTACTCCTTGCTGAAC
The DNA here is from genome assembly GCF_002288905.1 of Enhydra lutris kenyoni. Taxonomy (NCBI): domain Eukaryota; kingdom Metazoa; phylum Chordata; class Mammalia; order Carnivora; family Mustelidae; genus Enhydra; species Enhydra lutris. The sequence continues at coordinate 19,725,531 of NW_019154108.1, read as the reverse complement.
ATGAAGGTATCATTAGGTAAACAGCAGGTGGGGAGAAAAAAAATACAGAAAAGATTCTCTCTTGGATAAGAGAAGAAAGGGAGGACTAATGAACAGACCATTCGCCCATCAAGCACTTAGGTGGGGAGGAAAAAAAGAAATGACTTTAGGTTAAATAACAAGAAGAATACCCTTATATTTGTACAATAATTCACACATTAAAAAGTACTTTCGTACATTAACTCAGATGATCCTCACAAAACCTACAGGCAGAAGGAAAAGCAGGTATTTGCCCTACATCACCTGAAAGGAAAGCAAAGATTTAAAAGGTTGTGAGACAATCTGAAAGTTACAACTTCAGGAGCAAGTCAGCTCATTCCTAGTTTGGGGTTCAAGTACTACATTAGCTAATCGACGTGAGGTACAGTGAAAAATTTTTATCTTCATGTGAACTTATGAAATTTAATCCGGAACATGAAATTTATGGGGCAAGCTCAGCGGCCTGACATCCTAAGCTACGCCCGACAAAGAATGATTAGCATAATGCTTACCGCTGTAGAGATGTGGTTTCCTACCCTCCTGTTTTTCAGTTAGAAATAGCAAACATAATTTTTACGCAGTAAAATATTTTTAAGGCATTAAAATGAGCACAGCAACGAATTAACTCTATAGGAAAACTGGAGGAATTGAAAATGTGAAATGTTGGAGCCCAAGCAATAATGCCCTTCACGGTACAGGCGGCCAGATGGAGAAAACACAACAGATGTTGCTTCTGTCAAACAAGGATTACTGAACACTGCCATGGTCCTTCCTCCCAGATGTGCAAAAGGAGAAAGTGATGTCAGGAACATGCCTTAAGGCCTTGCTAAAGCTGTTTCTTACACAATGTGGTTTACCCCAGGCTCGGGGGACTCAGGTAAGAAAGGCACCCACGCTTCCACAAGGTTCCACAAGGTTCCACGGCCAAGTTCAAGAGAGGGCCCGGACAGTAAGGTCCTAAGGAGAGCCCCCACTCAGAGGGCGTCCCATATCCTAGGCACCGTGCCAAGCACCTTATATACATAATTCATTCACTCCCCCCAGTCTTTCCATCAGACGGAACTACTAGAATCCTCTCTACAAGTGCAAGTTTTGTAGCATCACAGCTCAAGCCCACACAGCTCACATGTGGCAAAGACGGGTTCTGAATTCAGGTCTGCCTGGCTCCAGAGCCCAGGCTCTCTCTTTTTCTATCGTTAACTGAAGGATAGCCGACATGCGATATTGCATTAGCTTCAGGTGTACAATACCATGATTTGGCAATTCTGTACATTTCGAAAATGCTCACCACAAAAAAAGTGTAGTGACCGTCTGTCCCCATACAGAGTTTTTACAATACGACTGACTAGGGGCTCTTCACCAGTGCCCTAGGACCTCCCTCAACCAGAGCTCGTGAGAAGGAAGAGCGACCAGAAGATGTCAGCCCCTGCCAAGGCTCCAACTGAGGAGAAAGAACCACGTGCTAATTCCCCAGCCCAGCCCTGATGGCGCTGGGCCTTGTCAAATCTTGGGGAAGTCATTTTTAAAATAGATATGCTCATTGTGTTGTGCCATTGGGAGGAGGCAACGTGGGGACAGAAGATAGCAAATGCTTTCTGTGTGCTTCACAAACTAACGCAATGCTTCCAATTTCCCGAGTTTTCTAGTTAGGAGTGCCCATTATCTCAGTAAATAATTTCAAGTGTTGCAATGTTAATTGGAAAAGTCATGACTATTAAGCATTTTAAGCCAATATCTAATCCAGTTTTGATTTTTTTATTTATATCCATTCAATGTTCTTTCGTTAGATAACAACTGTCTCCATTATTCTAGCCTCATCACCGGCAGTGACAGAAGCTATGGGCACGAGAAGGGCACAAAAGTAGGGGAAAGTGTTAGCAAGGGGCTTGTGAAGGGCCTCAGTTGACGCTTCTGACCAAAGATGTTCTACTTTTAGTGGAAAAGGTTTGGTTTTGGTTTTCCAGTTTTCTCTAGAATTATGAAACTGGAAGGACTCAGCCTTGGCTTCGCTTTTCTAAGCGAGGAGAATGGATATTTAAATCAGCAGGAAACGAAATAAAGGAAAAAGTTGAATTGCTCAATTCTTTGCTGAAAGGAGCAAACAAATAGAAAACGTCTGGGAAAGTTTACATGGGACAAGATTAACTGTGTGGAAACGAATTCAAATGAACAGCCTACAGATGGCACAAGCAATTAAATGCTGGAAAATGTAGGGTAATGAGTCTGTGAGGAGGGAAAAATATACAGAACCACCGACAACACACGATCCCACCCCCAGGTACCACTGTTAGTACCCTTAGAAGTCCCATACTACAGGACATGAAGGAGAAGTTGGCCGGTGGGAGCAAGCTAGGCAGGAACCCTACCCTCAGAACACAATACACAGCCACATCTGTGGAAAAGCACAGGTATTTCTGCAAAAGGATCAGCAATAAATGACGTGAGCCTCTCTCTTCACAAGACTGACTGAGATTCTCCAAGGCGGAGTCTTCCTCCTCATGTTGGAAGCCTGCCCTACCTTTATTCCTTCCTCCCTCTCTCTTTTTACTCTTTTTTAAACTGAAGACGGTTCCTAGACAGTGCGAGTGAATCACAAAAATGACACAATGAAGAGAAAACAAGCAAATCATGACAAAGTCAGGCTTTGAATAATTATATAGAAGAGGCCACGGAGTGACATTCCAAAGATGCGGGAAATCCTAAAAAGTAAAATGTGAAAAGACATCTTAACGCAGGCTCTGTGTGTGTGTGTGTGTGTGTGTGTGTGTGTGTGTGTAAGAGAGAAAGATTTTTTTCTTTTACATGAGTGGAATTCGCAATCAGACTGAGCCTCCAAGACCAGAAATGCAGGGAACCAAGACAAACAGTGTCAGAGAGGGGTTAAAGACAGCGAAGGCGGAGAGGAAAAAGGCCAAGACACCCAACCATAAAATTTCTTGTGTCTCTAACATGACAATTATAAGTTTAACTGCTGTTGTCTAAAATACAGCTCTATAATCATAGTCCTGTGGGTCCCATATTTACTCTCTCTCTGTGGCCTACAGATTTAATTTGTTTAGTTTGTAGGGAAACAGAAGACTTAGAAAGAAAGAAAGAGAGAGAAAGAAAAAAAAAAACCCACCAGCTCTTCAAAGGTTCTCTGGAATCTGAGAACCACGCACAGCTTGCGGCCTACTCATGGTGAGCCTGAGGTCGGGTCTCTGGACGTGACTTATCAGGCACGCCGGGGTCTGGTTATTCTGCAGGGCCTTCTGACAAGAAAGGAGGCATCTGCTAGCATATACACGAGGAAGGCTGACTGGAAGTCCCCAGGACATTTCACCCAGGGAGCACAGGGTGATGCGGGTCCCAGAAGGCCCAGTTTTGACAAGCTCTTTGAAGCCAGGGTGCCAAGATCCTCGCCTACCAGGCCTCCCATCCCCCACTCCCACCCTCCTCCTTCCTTGACTGCCATCCCCCCACCCCACCCTCTGTTCTGCTGCCATTCAGGTCCTTGTCCCTTTCCTCATGTCACCTCCATGTTCGCCTCCTCCCCCTCCCACGTCCCAGTCTGTCCTTCGAAGCGCGTCCACCCCTCAGGGGTCAGTCATCTTGCTAAAATGCAGATCTGGCCATGCCATTCTGCCTGAAGCCCTTCTGTGACTACCCAGCATTCAGGACAGAGTAAAACCCATAGCTTAGCATTCTGGACTCCCAGGGACATGACTGAACCCTTCTCTCTAGCCTCTTTTCCTGTCACCTTCCCACCAGGCGTCCTTCCCTCTTCCCTACACTGAGCCCTCATAGTGCTCTCACCTCCGGCCTCCATGCTTTCCCCCACCCTGTGCTGACTGGAAAGCCTGCCTCCAGCGCCCACACCTCCTTTAACTCCTACTCATCTGTCAACTCAACTCTTCACTAAAGAGCCCTCTCTTCCAGGCAGCCTTCCTGGAGTACCCACTCCCCCCTTACCACCTAATTTACATGCCCTCCTCTGGGGCTCCCCTAGCACACAGATTCCTCACATGGCACTGATCATACACACCTCAATATACTATAATCAGTTTACATTTCTGTCTCCCCTACTCCCTGTAGGTTCCTTCAGAACGACTTGTGTTTCGTTTTGTCTTGGATTCCCAAGACTTAACATGGTGCTTGGCATAATGTCGGTTTTGGATGAATAAAGGAATGCTATCGAAGGCAACGTTAGCTGACTCAAACACAGATGACAGAATCCCACAAACGGACAAGGAGCAGCCGTGAGGAAGTTCATACTGGATGTGTTTACTAGCAAAGGACCCCAGAAACTGCCAAAAACTCCAGACTCCAAATCAACTCTGGAGATAGCCACACCCATCAGCAAAAGACATGAGCTAGCTGAGCCTTTCTAGTGGAGTGAAGCCACATTTGGTATCTTCCCCCATTTAACCATAACTTTCCTTGCTCTATTTACAGAAATCTTTTTTTTTTTTTTCATATCATGAGATATATCATGGTATACCATGGTAGAAATGTTAATGTCTTACTCAATTCAGCTTATTATTGTATATTTTAACTTAAAATGTGTAAGATAGTCACTACAAGATTTTAATTATTTAGAAGGGGGAGGTGTAAAAGGAACATACGCTATGGACGAAGGAAACAAATAAGTAGGATAGGGCAGGGACAAATTCCAGCGAGGCACTCAAGGAGAAAAGCATAGTATTGACCGTATTGCCCTCCTTTTCTTTCTAAATTGAAAACATCACTAAACTTTCTCTTTATAATTTCACAGAAATAAGAATAAGATGTGTTTATAAGACTGATTTAACAGAATGTATACTTTAAGCATACAGAGTCAACGTACTCTTACATTTGTACTATCATGTATGTGACAAGGGTAGACACGTATTTGGAATTCAGCTGAGTTGTCCCCGAATTGCTGAACTGAACTGGATATTCTTAATTACAGACTGAATATCCCTGACTCAGATCCCAATGGATTTTACAAGAAATGAAAGGATCCAACACCGTAAGGATATCTTGGGCACTTGAAACTGACATCTTCTCGACTGGTACAAGCTACCATATTAGCAGATAATTTCAGAAACATGTTCCCAAGGTCAAAAAGAAAAAGATCAGTTGATTTGGCTACAGATGGCTGATAATTTTGAAAGTGACTTTCTAAAGCCTAAATCCAACATTCTGATAGACAGGAATAATGCAACCCAAAGGCCTGTTTTCCTAGATGAAAACAAGGATGACCAACTATAAACTAAGGGCTCCTCTAGGGCTTAGTTCCTTACCATTCTAAAATCCCGCTCCTGAGCTTTCCAACCACGCATATTTATAATGCTTGCCAACACTTTTTAACTCATGCATTGCCTTTCTTTCTTCAACATTCAGCAGTGAGACAAGTACAATAGGGTCTCTTGCTTTTGAAAGGTACTGGGGAAGTGTCTCGTTAATTCACTGCTGTGAATTTTTTTCTTAAAACGAATAATCACTACCTTTGTTTGTGCCCCGCTTTGTTCCGGAAAGAATGCAAGATAGCTATAATCATCACCTAATTGATTTTTCCTGCTCCCACACACCCCTCCTCTTCTTTATAAGCTAACATCTTCATGCTGATTGTGTTTTAAATGCGGAGCAACCACACATTCATGTGTATTAAGACAATATTAGTGTCCCAGAAAGGAAGGAAGCTGGATCCATTTATTCAACACACACTGAGTTTCTGCCAACTAGATGGCCACCGTTCCCACATCACCAAGTTAGCAGTCTAGTGAGGGATAGAAGCAAATAACCAGATAATTACAACAGAGTGAGCTGAACGTATGACAGAGAAATAGAGAATGCTTATGGAACCTGGAGAAGAGGCATCTCCTCCAGACTTGGGAGATCAGAGAAGCTTCCCATAAGTAAAGTAGGTGAAAACTTGAGGAACCATAGACTATTTGAAGGTAATATGATAGCAACGCCACCAAAACACCAGATAGAGTCAATTCACATAGTGTATCCAGTGAGAGTCAACTTCTCCATCCAGATGGGACAAGTGGTCACGTCGTTACTGTACCCATACAACTCACGGACTGGCCACAATTCATCCCAAACACTAGGTTCTGTAATGGGATTCCAGTTCTCTTTATTTCTAAATATATTCTGCTTTCTCCTGTCCTGGTTCACTAATTTTACCAGCCTCCCAACTATCAAGCATTTCAACTCAACCCAACCAGGGCCTATGTGGGAGACAGAGTGATAGGTAGAAGACACAGGGAAGGGAGGAACAGGGGCCCCACCTCAAAGACCACATAACCACAGAAGCATAAAACTGAGAGAAGCCACATGGCCACGCCCCACAAACCTTGCTGCGTCGCACTAGCGCTTACCAATGCTTCTTGCGAAACAAATGTCCCCACTTTGAATTTATCTTAGGTTGGACACATTTCTCTGTACCCTCCATCTCTTATAGTCCAAAGACAGCAGACTGGGCTCCTGACCCCAAAGCCCCTTCCCTAACGGTTGGATCTTCAACCTCTGTCCATGTGAGTATTCTTCCTAAAATGGTACATTTTATGACTCCAGAGAATATGGATGTTTTCTTAAATCATCTCTCTATATCACTGTCAATATAAAACCCAACACTGAGGCCAAAGAAAAATAACAAGCTTTGACCATTTGCCCTTCCAGAAATCACTGGCCATTCTACAAGCTGACTGAATGGTTGGATGGAATTACTTGTTAATGCCCCTTCCAATCTGGGGACTTCATGATCCTACGACATAACCGCAGTCATTTCTCCTTGAGGGCTAGGAAAAGTTGTCCCAGTCTAAGAAGTTATTGTAAAGGGAGAATCAGGTCAGTATTTCAATAATATTTGGCTTTTCAAAGTTTGCCCAACATAACCTCACTGTTAACAGGTAAAGCCACAGCTGCACAGAGAAGAAAATGCAGCCTGGGCCATACTCAGTTGTATATTTTACAACCAAAGGTGGAGGGTTTTACTTCAAAAGATCAATGAAACACAAAATGTAACAAGCAAATAGTAAAAAAAAGAATGTTCTAAATGTTTTGGATTGTATGATACTTCCCGTCCAAGGATGTGTAATTATTTTTACTATCCTTTCCAAATTGAATCTTCATTACATGTTGAGATCTCAGTAGCAGAAAATTCAAAACTTGTACTCAGGCTTTAAGGCGTTTTGAAAAAGCCTTACGGACCTGTAGTGAGAGCTATGCCCACCCTCGTGCGCTGCATAACCTCATACATTTCTTTGGGGCTCCACACCTGACACACCCAAAATGGAGACTATCTAACTAAGATACAGATCTTCACAACAAATGTCTCGATTTGTGGGTCAAACTATCATTCAGGGTATCAAAAAGAGAAAGCCCCACCACTCAAGTCCTGTGGCAGGTGTTGCATCTAGGCAAAAAGTACGCCCCATGCATCCCTGGTCTTCTGAGCCAATGTTTTCTTCCACGCTCATGGAAACAGCCAGAAGGTTCCAGGCAGTTCCTGACAGCAAGGAACTAACCAACTGGATTTGAATCCAACCTCTACCACCTCCTAGCTGTGTGAATCTGGCAAGCAATTTAACCTCTCTAGGCATTAGTTTCTTTATGTGGGGGAAAAAAAAAAAAGATAATCACAACACCACCTTCCTTACAGGATTACTGACATATTTCAGTAATACCCTCACCTCCCCTCAATCTCTAATTCACACTAAAACCAGTTGCTTTGGAGAATTTTGAAAGGGCTACTGGAATGTAGGAAAACAAATATGGAGAAGCCACTCGGTCCTAAAAAGAAGGGTTTTGTAATTACTATGGCTCAATTGGTTGAGTCACATTTAATTAAGTCTGGAATTTCCAAGGACAAAAAACAGAGCTTCCCAACAGGACACCTATGACAAGAAAACAAGTAGGATTAGAGTTGGAAAGTTCCTAACAACATGCTCTTGAGGGCTGGGGTGGTGGCCACAAATCACTTTGTGGCACTAGAAGGGAAGAGACAGATTCTTCCACCAACCAGAAGAAATCTTTACATGTTGTCCTCCCTCTCAATATCTCAGCTCTGCTGCTAAGCCCAGGTGAACCAACTATGAACTCTGTATAAATCTGCGAACACCGAGAGCGGGAAGAGAAAAGAGGCCGAGTCCAGCAAATAGAACAGTCAATGAGAATCATGAAATACCTGTGAACATCTCAAAGAGCCACACTTTGTGGTTTGGGGCCTATAGAGTTAACCCCTCCGTTTCCCCATGACTTCTCCATTCATGGCTGCTGTGTTGGCTAAAAACTAAAACTGTCACCCAAGCAACATCAGTGTCCTTAGAAAGAGAGGAACAACTCAGCATCAGGGAACGTAATGACCCTTTCCGAGGCAGCTGGTTTAGAACTTGTGAATCATTGTGAAACACCAAAACAGGCCAAACCACATCAACACCACAGTCAAATAAAATGCATAGACAGCCGCCCAAAACAAAGGGGTGACTCGTCAGAATTCTGGATCTGCCTTCCTTCCCTATCAGGTCTGCTGGGGATGCACATGATGTGCCTGAAAGTCCTACTCAGAGGAAAGGACCTGGTTGATAAGTGAAGGGCTCCGATTTTCAAAGGAAAGATCCCTGCCCTTCCCGGCCACACCCTGCAGATGTCACCAAAAGGTGACAGCCCTCGTGGGTGGTACCTCGGCCCTAAGTACAGAGAAGGAAACGCCTGAGTTGAGGCAGCTGGATAAGCCCAGAGCAGCGAAGGCCTGTGTCAGCAGAACAGCGGACCCAGCAGCAGTCCCCACTGCAAACCATCCTGCCCAAAACTCGGGACACACAGGTTACATGTTGCCTCTAGTCTCCACGTGAGGCCCTGGGCAGTTTTGTTTCCTGTCTGCCTTCACACCCTCCCTTTGAATCTGTTCAAGCACTAAATTCTGGGAGAGGCAAAGCCAGTGAAGATTGAACACAAGTGCATAATCATCACCGCCTTCCAGTCCATCCCCTATGAAGCCTGAGTGTGGCTCGAATGAGGCCAGGTGAAACCACACTCCATCCCCTCTCTTCAGCCCACCCCGATTTTCTTTCTCAAGGCTCTCTGTGTCACCTCTCACTGCTGAGGATTCCTTCTATCTCCAGATCGAGAATTCCTTCGTTCTTCCACATGTTGGTATCTGCCCAAGGAGTGATCCTGTCACTAAGCTTTCCACTTCTCCCCAGGATGTGTTGAAGGAGCCACTAGGTGATAACAGATAAGTCACATGATCCCAACCAAGATTTCAGAACCTCGGTGGAAAAAGTCCTGTTTATGGAAGCAGTGTTTCTCCAAAGACCCAACATTCTGTGCGCGCTACACATGAAATCGTGGGCACGATACATGCATTTGTCTCCTCACCGGCTGCAGAGAAGACGTAAAAATGGGAAATCTGCCACCACCACCACCACCCTCCCCCCACCGAAAGAAGATAGGCAGATCCCGAATGGTCTGTCTCTGTCTCCTGAGCATTCTGGGTACTTGGTGAAGGTACAGAAGCAGAGGGGCTGTCAGCATCAGTAGGGGGAGGACGGAGAGAGAAAAGGGTGCCATCTGGGCCAGAGTGCTTATGGTTCTTGTCTAACAGAGAGAATACTGCTTTCTGGTCCTGTTACTGCGTGTCACCTTCTGCCACGCCACCCCCACTCTGTTTGCCAAAGACCTCAAGATGTTTCTAAAAGGTTCTGAATTATTGACAAACCGAGGGAAGATGCTTTGGAAAACATTAAGTACAAAAACAGACCTGTACAGCTAGTGCAAACACTCGGTCATTGGCAGTTTCCTTTTTAAGGCCAAAAGAGGAGAAGGAGGAGAAGAAGAAGGAAAAGAAAAGCCTGCCTCTGCTAAATAATGATGATATTCACAGAACAACAGACACTGCAACTCCGAAGTTCACAGTCTCTCCGGCTTTACTCACCCCTAGCCATCTTGCTCCTTTATTGGCAGCCTGTTGAATCTGGACTCTTTTGAGGGTGACATGGTAAACAGCGCCTTCCTCTACCTCTTCACCCCAGTCCTGAATCGAGCTCTGCCAGGGGATGGGATAAAGAGAAAGAAAAAGAGTATTTTTTTTCCTCTCCGCTAACCACCATCTATCCCAGTGGCTTTCCGGCTTACACCAGCACTCAGGGCACAAGATGGGTTGTTCAAAATAAATACTACAATCAGAGCAACACAAGACATATTGCGATAAAGGGAATGCTGAAATGTTCTTGGCTCCCCGTCCTTTCCCATGGTATCAGGATCCCCCGACTTTTCCATGTAGTTCTTTTTCCTAGACTCACTCACGTATCTTAGGGTTTGGGGTTTTTGTTTTTGTTTTTTTAAGTCTCCCCCCCCCCCTTCCTTAAGACACTGTGATTTACTCCTGGTTAACTCTCCCCACCCTCCCCCAGCCCCACATAAGTTGAAGGAAAAATCATTCGTTGGTAGAAAGAGTCGGTACTACTTTTATAATGGCTCAGTTATTTGAGCATACTACATTTCAAACTCAGGCACAAACAAGTGTTTAAAATGCCAAGAGTCCTCTCTCCTTTGGAAGTGAAATGCTTCCCGTGTCTTTTTCTCCTCTTGCTACGTTGGGACCCAAAGAGTTATTAGCGCGGTCGGGGGGTTAAAAAGTTTTTATTTCCGTAAAATAATCTGGCAAGTGAAATTAAAGGGGAAAAAAAAAAAAGGCAACACAGCATCACGCAACTGCAAGTAAAACGCGTGCGGCGACCGCCGGGATTTCCACGTCCGCAGCTCAACCTGAAGTCGTGTTAAAGAGCCGCTGGGACGCAGAGGCGCTCCCGGGGCCACCCCGCCTAACAGTTCCCTGTCCTGAAAAGTTTTCTTTTCCCCGCAAACATCTGCCCCAGACACACCAAAGGCTCCTGGCGAGAAAGTCAGTGTGGATGAAAGGGAGGAGACAACGCGGAGAGGAAGGCATACAAAGCAGAGCGAGAAAGCCTCGGCTCCCGAGCAGGGGGTCGGATGGCTCCGTCCGCTCCGAGGAGTCCAAACACGCCCAGAGAAAGCGGGAGAAGATTCCCCAGCAGAGAAGCCTCGGGAGAAGGCAGAGCTCTCGTTACCATTTTAGCTTGCCAAAGCAATTTCATTCTCAGTTTTCTCTCCGGTCCGCGGCCGCGGCATCGTGCGCCCTGCTCCCCGGTGCCCACGCAGTGTCGGCCCGCTCGGCCGCGGCGCCCCCAGCCCACCGCCCGCGCAGCCGCCGCGCCCCGAGCGAGCACAGACCCGCGCGCTGCCCCCGCCGCCGCCGCCGCCGCCGCCGCCGGTGCGCGCGACTCGGGCCACAAAGGGAGCGCGGCGAGCGAGGGCGCCGCAGACTCCTCCCCGCGCCGCTCCGCCGCTCCGTGATGTCAGGCTTTCCTGTTTGTGCTCCGAGCACACTCTCCTTTGCTCAAATCCCGTGCATCAAGTGAGCGGGCAATAGTTTCTCCAGCTCCGAAGGCGATCGGGACACAACCCTTTCAAGGTGCTCGGGTTTCCTGGATGGTCACCAGGTGCCGAAAAGGGACCGGGTGCGGTATGGGGTTGGGGAGGATCCAAGTGTGTGTCTTCTTCCTTTGCTAAGAGATAAAGGGGGAGGGGGCAGTGCCAAAAGGATGGTCGGAGAGGGTCGGGAAAACTTTTGTTGCCTCCTGAATTTAGATTAAATCAGAGCAGTCCTCCAAGCCAGGAAGTTTTTCATTAGGACAAAAAAGAAGTGGTCGGAGGATATTCCAAAACCCATGCCCGGCGGCCGTCCCGCTCCTGCATCAGCATGCAGCCAACAGGAAATTGCTCTGGACTTTTTTCTACCACCCATTATGATAAAGCTCGTCCGTAGTAACCGGCCACTGTGGGTGGGAAGGGGCGAAGCAGGAAAGGGTTTTACTGGGACTAACAGCCTGGAAAGTGGGCCATCACTGGCCCCGGAGGTTGTGTGAATCTTAGTGAGACAGCCATGGTTGAGTTTTCCTACTGAGGGGACATAGCGGGATAACAACAGCAAGGAAAGAGCCCTTCGTGAGATTGCCCGAGGGAGTTTTGTCATAACAGATCGATCTGCCACCAGGACCAAAGATTATAACAACTTCTAGAACCCATCTTAATAAACCAACAGCACGTCACCAAATGATAATGTAGTCACACTTCGGCACATGACAGAATTCCACACCAGTTACAAGAAACTTTAGAGTTCATGTCTGTAATACTATCCCCCCTAATTGGCCTCAATCACCTTTAAATTTGTTTTTAAAGACCTCTCACTAATTGCCATGCTAAGGCATAAGGCTAGGATTTGGTTCTTGATAAATAGATCATGAGCTGAAAAGCTAGAGAATCCTGTGTACTCCTCTTCCCAGAAAAGCAGAATAAATGACAGCGAGGGCACATCGAGGAAAGGCAAAAGGATTTTGGACACTTGAGACCATCTTGAAGTAACTCGGCCAAGTTTCCCTCAGACAACCAGAACTACCCTACTCAGTAACTGTGGAGAGAGTGCATACTCTTTTTATAAAACCAAAGTGGTTGTTTCTATAACTTAAAAAGTAAAAGCACATAGACTAGATCCTCCTGTGATCACCAGGGCAGAGTGTCCCCAGTGCCTAGAGGAAAATGATGTGGCGGCCCTACCCTTCCCCTCCTTAAGCCATTCCCCTGGCCCACCCCTAGAGGACCTGCCTAATCAGTGATCTCAAAGACCACAAGATGCACCTGAGCACAGTTAAGCAACCCTCAAGATTAACTTCATCACTACTCTAACCCAAATTGGGGCTGTAAATTTGGAGACTACCGAAAATTTTTCACCTCAGGGGTATCAGGTAGTTTCTCAGCTCCGCCCCTCACAGGAAGCCTTCCCAGACAGAGCAGCTTACAGCTCGCAAGGCCTCTCTCATCACCCTCTCTTCTACTCCACCAGCTCCCTGGCTGGCCACCTGGTGTATAAAGGGGAAACACGGGCTTCAAGGCAAGTGGATCCAGCTTCAGATCCACACTTACACTAAGACTGAAGTTGGGCGTGGGGCGCCTGGGCCAGCCCAGTCAGTTGGGCATCTAACTCTTGGTTTCCACTCTGGCAGTGGTCTCAGGGTCTTGGGATCGAGCCCACATCCGGTTCTGTGCTCAACCTGGAGTCTGCTTGGGATTCTCTCTCTCCTCTCCCCAACTCCCTGCACTCTCTCTCGCTCTCTCTCTCTTCAAATAAATAAATAAATCTTTTTTTTTTTTAAGAGTGAACTTGGCTGCTATCTACCTGAGCGTTAGTTTCCTCATCTGTAAAATGGGACAAACATCTATCTCATAAGTTTGAAGAAGGAGTAAATGAAAAATGTATGCAAATTATCAGATGGTAAGTGATCAAAAAAGTTCCATTCCCGTATCATTGCACTCCTCCCAAACTGTATTTTCCCAAACTCACTGAAAAGTTGTGTATGTATGCAATGTGGGGAACTCTGAAATCATGTCTTCTTACTAAATTACATTATAATTTCAGAGAGGTCTTCCAGGAATAACTGTTTGTATTCATACTTGATAATGTGTATGTGATTTTGCTCAATGCTGAACCACACACCCACCCACACACACACACACACACTCAGGTCTAGTTATACTAAATAGTGCAATCAAGTGTTGTATTTTAAATTTTTAAAATATTCATTTAAAAATATTTCACCTGTAGGCAGCTCAGACAGTATGACCTTGTTACACATACCTTTGGGTTAAAATACTCCTGGCCAATATGTGGGAAGGATAAACCAGTTAGCCATTTATAATTAAGTTTGAATTTATTTACCAGATTACCTTGCCTATGACCTAGCATGGTCCTAAGAGGACAGGTCAAGTTCTGTTAAAAAGGAGATCAGCAATGTTTTGTAATCTTCAGTGTACAAGTCTTTCATCTCTTTGGTTTAGTTTATTCCTAAGTTTTTATTCTTTTTGATGCTATTGTAAATAGGATTGATTTCTTAATTTCACTTTCGGATTGTTCATTGTTAGGGTATAGAAATGCAATCGATTTTTTATATTTAGTTTTGCATCCTGCAACTTTAATAAATTCACTTATTAGTTCTAACAGTTTACTTGTGGACATAAATAAATGAAAAGACACTTTGTTTTCATGGATTTGAAGGCTTAATACTGTTAAAATATCCATGCTTACCCCATGCAATCTACAGATTCAATGCAATTCCTAACAAAACTACAATAGCATTTTTTACAGAAATAGAAAAAAAAATCCTAGATTCATATGGAACCACAAAGGATACTGAAGAGCCAAAGCAATCTTGAAAAAGAACAAAGTTGGAAGTGTCCCAGTTTCTGATTTCAAAATAAATTACTAGGCTATAGTAATTAAAGCAGCATGGAACTGGCATACTGACAGACAAAAAAATAAAACAATGGAACCTAAACACCCAGAAATAAACCCAAACTATACAGTCAACTGCTCTTTGACAAGGGTGCCAAGAATAAATAGTTTGGGAAGGGACGGTCTCTTCAAAAATGGTACTGGGAAAACTGGATATCCACCAAATTCCTAGAATACATAGGGGGAGGGCGCCTGGGTGGCTCAGTGGGCTAAAGCCTCTGCCTTTGGCTCAGGTCATGCTCCCAGGATCCTGGGATTGAGCCCCACATTGGGCTCTCTGCTCAGCGGGAACCCTGCTTCCCTTCCTCTTTCTCTCTGCCTGCCTCTCTGCCTGCTTGTGACCTCTGTCTGTCAAATAAATAAATAAAATCTTAAAAGAAAAAAAAAGAATACATAGGGGGAAAGCTTCATGACATTGGTCATGGCATTGAGTTCGTGACTATGACACCACAAGTATAGGCAACAAAAGCACAAATAGCTGAGCAAGACTAGATCAAGTTCAAAAGCTTCTACACAGCAAAGGAAAACAATCAACAGAGTTAAAAGGCAACATACCAAATGGGAGAAAATATCTGCAAACAACATATCAGATAGGAGTTAATATCCATAACATATAAGGAATTTCTACAATGCAACAGAAAAAAAAGGACACACCAAGCAAACAAATAAAATAACCCAATTTAAAAATGGGCACAGAATGAATAAACATTTCTCCAAAGAAGAGATACAAATGGCCCAGAGGTACACGAAAAGATGCTTACTGTGCCTGATCATCAGGGAGATGGAAATCAAAACCACAATAAGATATCACGTCACAACTGTAAAGGATGGCCATTATAAACAAACAAACAAAAAAATGTTAGCTAGGATATGGAGGGAAGGGAAACCTTGAACACTGGTGGTAGGAATGTAAATTGGCAGAGTCATTACGGAAAAGAGTTCCAAGTTTCCTTGATAAACTAAAAATAGAACTGCCTCATGAGCCAGCAATCCCACCTCTGCGCATTCATCCAAAACAACT
This sequence comes from Enhydra lutris kenyoni, assembly GCF_002288905.1. NCBI lineage: Eukaryota > Metazoa > Chordata > Mammalia > Carnivora > Mustelidae > Enhydra > Enhydra lutris. The sequence continues at coordinate 19,710,154 of NW_019154108.1, read as the reverse complement.
GAAACAAGGATCTCGAAGAGCTCCCTGCATTTCCATGATCACTGCGGTACTGTTCATAATAGCTGAGACTTGGAGGCCACCTAACTGTCCATCAATGGATGAACAAATAAAGGAAATGTGCTACGGACACACCTAAAGTGGAATATTATTCACCTTTAAAAAAGAAGGAAATCCTGTCATATGCGTACTCTACGGATGGACCTCGAAAGCATAATGCTAAGTGAAATAAGCCAGTCACAGAAGGACAAACACTGCATGATTTCACTGAGGTGAGTTATCTACAGTAGTCCAGCTTATAGAAGCAAAAGGTACACGGGGCGCCTGGGTGGCTCAGTGAGTTAAGCATCTGCCTTGGGCGCAGGTCATGATCATAGGGTCCTGGCATCCAGTCCCACATCCAGCTCCCTGCTCAGTGGGAAGCCTGCTTCTCCCTCTGCCTCTGCCTCCAGCTCCCCGTGCTTGTGCTCTCGCTCTCTCTCATTCTGAAAAATAAATAAGTAGAATCTTTAAAAAAAAAAAAAAAAGGAAAGAAAGAAAGAAGGTAGAGTGGTGGTCGTCAGGGGCTGGGGGAAGGGTGAAACAGGGAGCTGCTGTTCAATGTATATAAAGTTTCAGTTATTCAAGATGAAAAGGTTCTGGAGATCTATCGTACAACATTGTAGTTAACATTATGTGCTGTTCACTTACAAATTTGATGTGGGGAGGGAAGAAAAGATCTTAGCCTTAAACCATAGGATATTGCTAGGAATCATTTCATGTTGCCATAATTGGTGGTCACTGATAAGTCAGTAGCAATAAGGATCTTAGGATCTCAAAGGAAAGAGGACAGATATATGGAAGAACCCCAAACTGGAGGAAAAGACTTTCTTACTTGACAGTTTCACCAGAGCCAATAAAGAGATAGCTGGTTAAGAGCAGACATAAGCAGCTGATTCTTTAAGAGAATCCACCTACAAGAGGAAATACGTAGTTTACATATTCCCTTCATTCATTTATCTAGTCACTGACTTCTCTGACACTACACCTTCCTAGATTTTATTCTACCTGTCTTGCTGCAAGAAAAAGTGAAAAATATAAAAACTATGATAGAGAGTACTTACAAAGGCAGCATGACATGGAGTAATGCTTATGTGCCTGGGTGAATGAGGGGACCTCTGGCATCTGAGCGCCAGACTTTGAATCTCAGTTCTAGAAGCCTTCCAACCAAGGGTCTGACTGTCACTGCTGACCATCACAGATGAGTGTCCTCATCTGCTCCCCTTCAAGCTTATCAGGAGTGTTAAATAAACTATTATATAAAGCACCAAATCAAATTCTTAGAACATAAGAGGCCTTGAATAAAAATATATCTCCTTCCCTCCCTACCCACCACACTCTTTCCCAGCATGTTCTTTGCATGTTTGGTTGTTTGCTTGGATAATCATGATGGAAAAATAAGGACAGTGCAGGTATAAGGGCCATTGTTCTTGGAAATAAGTCCTTACAGACTTGTCTGGAAAATGGCAACATCAGCATGAAATGATGGGAAGGCCTTGATTTTGTCCTCAAAGTCAATGCTGGACTATAATGTCTTAGGCCCAGTCAAAACGTTAGAGGAAAACAGTCTTAAGAGAGCAGTAAGGGGGTGCCTGGGTGGCTCAGTGGGTTAAGCCTCTGCCTTCAGCTCAGGTCATGATCTCAGGGTCCTGGGATCGAGCCCCGCATCAGGCTCTCTGCTCAGCAGGGAGCCTGCTTCCTCCCTCTCTCTCTGCCTGCCTCTCTGCCTACTTGTGATCTCTGTCTGTCAAATAAATAAATAAAATCTTAAAAAAAAAGAGAGAGAGAGAGCAGTAAGAATAACAACAACAACAACAAATATGTGAAAAAAAACTAAAAAGCCAGAGGTCAGGATTCTCCTTCCACACATTAGCAGCGCGGAACACACAGCGCCCTTCCTTGCCCACAGCCCTTACCTAAACAGATGAGTTTGAAAAGCTTTCCCAATTTGAGTGAAATCAACAATGGCCCTTTTGCAAGACTTTATTCATAAGCTATATCTTCAGCAACTTGTAGTCTCCTACAGCTTTTGGGTGAAGGGCAGAAGCAAATAAATCTGCTAATTCTTGACTCCTTTCCTCCAACAATATCAATGTACTGTCAAACTGCAAACGGCTGAATCCTTTCAACGTCCCTACAAGACACTTCTTCCTATTTTCCAGTCTTGCAGGCGGGGTGATTCCTCAACGAACTTTCCATATTCGGCCTCCCACAATCAGCCGGGCATCCCACTACGGTTGCTCCCAGCTCTGCTGACCAGGAATGCCCCATTCACCTCCTCTTTGCTTGGATTCTCAACCCTGCTTTGCAAAGGGTAAAGACCAGTCAGAGTTGATCAAAGATGACTTGCTTCCATTTTCTGAGGGCCCACAGTGCTTTTATTAATTATCATAGAGATACTATAAATTAAAAATTCCCAGTGCTCTGTTATGAGATTCTCTTCTTTAGGCAAGCAACTTACAAGCCAATTTTAGATGGACCTATTAGAGCTAAAGAAGAGCCAGCCATAGGGGATAGAAAATGAAGACAGAAGAAACATAAACAAAAAGCACCAGACAGATGGCAGGCCAAAGGCGAAGTACTCCTCTGGCCATGATGGCAAACATTTTTCAACTAACAGTTTACCAATTGCTGGCAGTGACTCTTAATTGATGCGGACGATCCTTGCCTGAGGAAACAGTTGGTTATTGGAATCCTATTTGTAACTTGGGCTAATGAGCATTATTACCTCATCTAATTATAGATTTCTGTAAAAGAAAAAAGGACAGAGATTTATTCAGGTGGTTGAAAAGATCAAAACATTGAACAGTCCTCTCGGACATGATGCCAGGTATGTGGCATTTATAATAAAACCTTCTGCCACAGGAAGGATGGGTGACCTGATGCCATGAAGGGCTTTGACCAAGATTCTGGGAGGAACTGCGGGGCAATTAGCCACATCATATCTTGTTTCAGGGCTAAAGGAACATCCTTTTTCTATTATAATGGTACTGAAATTGTACTGAAAGCTTGAATGAACCACAGTTGTTAGAACGTCGTGGCTAAGACTGATGGCTGCTGTCACAAATACCTAGATGGGAGTCCCAGATCCCTCACTCCTCTCTGAACCAAGGACTTTCACATCCCTAAACCCACAGAAAATAGGAATACAAACACCTTCCTTCCTCACTGGCCCACACTGAGAATTAAATGAAATAATACACATCAAGGCATTAGCACAGCATCCAGCACCAAGGTCAATTCTCAGTAGATGTTGTCTGTTGTGGTTTTTGGCCAGAGCAACAATTTGCAAAAGCTAAAGGAGACCACATATATTAAAACACAGACATCTATATCACGTAACTCAAGATTTTGCAGCTTGAAGCCAAAAATTCATGACGCAGTGAACCCAGAAAGAACTGTAAGCCACACAGACTGTTCAGTCAATGAGCAACATTTACTGAGTTGCTACGTAGCACAGAAAGATGCTGTGCCTGGTATTCTTACCCACTTCATTCCACCTCCATACAGTGACCAGAGTGATATTTCAAATCACCACAGTATCCCCTCCTATTCTTAAATCCCTCCAATGGCTCGCCATTGCTAAGGATAAAGACCTAAATTCTTTTCATATTCCACAGGGTCTTGCCCAGGTTGGCCCCTGCCTACCTCTCCAGCCTCCTTCTACCCCATTCCACATACATTCTCTGGGCTCCAGAAACCCTGGTCTGCTTTCAGTGTCTTCACTACATCTGGCCCATGTCCATTAAAATTCTCCTTCTTGGGACATCCCTTCCTCTTCTCCTCTCTCAGCTGGGTTAAATCCCCCTCTTATGTGCTCTCCTGGCACCATGACCTTCTCTTTGTAACTCTACCATAGCCATAATTTTACATTTCATTGTATGCTTATTTTTTTTTTAAGATTTTATTTATTTATTTCACAGACAGAGATCACAAGTAGGCAGAGAGGCAGGATCCCTGCTGAGCAGAAAGCCCGATGCGGGGCTCAATCCCAGGACCCTGGGATCATGACCTGAGCCGAAGGCAGAGCCTTTAACCCACTGAGCCACCGAGGCGCCCCATCATTGTATGCTTATTTGATAAATGTCTGTTTCCCCCAAACTCTATGAGGGCAGAGGCAATTTAATTTTTTTTCTCTTCATGGTTCTCTAGCATTTCTGGGAGATACTCAGTAAGTCAGTCTGATCGATTGATAGGTACAGGCACACAGATAAAGCCATGCTGTACACTCAGTAAGTGCTTTGTAATTGCTGTTGAGCGATATAAATAAATCTTAGATGTTGTCTCTACCTTAAGGTTGTTTGTACCCTAGAAGCCAGGAAAGGACATCAGGGGAGAAACTGGAAAGTGACTTCAAAAAGCCACAGATCAGCAAGTCCAGATGAAGACAAACAGGGCCAACTGAGCAACGTGCCACTGACAGGACATGGCCACCTCCAACAGGAGGCACGCATTTCTAAAGGACTTGCAGATCGCTGGAGTTTTTATGGAGATTGTGTCGACCATGACCTTTGAGAAGAAGGAGAAACACGGACTATAAGGAAGAAAAGATGGACTGCCAGCAGGAGAGGTAGCAGGTCAAAGGATGGTATTTTGGAGAAGAGGCTCGGTCAACGGACATGAGGTTCAGATGGCAGAGATTCTGGAATTTTTCTTAAGACGAGATCAAAATGATAAAACAGAGGGTGAACAAAACGATTATAAGTCCAGGGGTTAGTCAGAGGGGGACCGCACGGAGATAGAGTGACCTGATAGGAAACACTACAGAATGTGCCGATTACCACCTAGGCTGCGACAGGGTTTTGAACTAAAGGAAGGAATCGGGGTGACATTTTGGAAAAGTAAATGTTGCAACTTAATGATAGGCAGCATGTTGCCAGTAAATGAGAGGGGAAAGAAAAAACCTGCAAGGTTTTAAGCCTGGGATTGTTGAGGGGACATGGAAATAAAGAGAAAATGGGAAGGACTTTCTGCTTTCGGGAAGATATCATTATCAGCTCAGTTCTGGGGAGAAAGAAAAAGATACTGAAGAGGGATAGGAAGGAAAGATAAAGACTAGAAGAAAGTACTTGTAAGTTACTATGTATACAGGAAGTTGTTTGAAACCACGAATTCACATGATTCCTCCTGAGTGGAACAGAAGCAGAATATAAACAAGTCTCAAGATGCACCCACAACTGGACACCAAACAAAATAACCAGAGAGGAGAGCAAGAGAAGGAGAGCTTGAGTTACGGAAACTAATGCTGCAGGAAAGCTCACTGTGATTAAAAATTCTCAAATACACTCAAGTCAGTCTTGGAATACAGTCAGTAGACTTTAGAATACTTCAAATGACAAGCGATTTTTCTCCTGTCCTTATCACAAGATGCTGGGCATATTTTAAGAGGATTTTTCCTGTTTAAAAACATATAAATTTTTTAAAAATTATTACCGGCTATTCTGTTCTGTGACACTCTTCAATAAAATGTAACCAAAGTTAATTGAGAGTCTTAGTGTGGTCAGTTACATAACACTAGAACTGCTGAATAGCTTAAATGCAGTGTTTTCCCAGAAATATTTGTCTTTTGGATGAAATTGAGAATGGAAAGTTTCTGCCTTAAAGGAGAACTTTTAAGAAGGTGGAAAGAAAAGAAAAACATATATAATGGAAGTATCACTTTAACAATAATTAACCAGTATGCTGCAAAACAGGGGAACTCCTCCCACAGAAACACACAAGAACACAAAGAAAAGTGAATTTTACCACTTTGGAGAGCTGATTGTGGGTTGCATATCAATTATCTAATGTCTTTTTAAAAAAACAGAAAATATCTCATACATTGCCTTTGCCAGGAACAAATTTAGCAGATCTTTGGTTCTTGTTATTTGCCTATTACCCTGGCAGAATCAACTCGTGCTAACCCGTACTGATCCTCTTGTGTCTAAGACATGAATGAAATAAGGTTTACAGGATGAAAATGTGTTTAATTTGGGGCAGGAGACGGGGTGGAGTATTACCTGGGTTTATCCAGGATCTTTTAGATAGGTGAATAGCTACTGCTCTAGAAAGCTGCATACTGCCCTCCCTCCTTTTCCTTCAAAGATACTGTGCGTGTGTGTGTGTGTGCGCGCGTGCACACGCGCGTATGTGTGCATGCGTGTGTGTGTGTGTTTATTGTATGAGGAATTTGGCTTGGACGTAGTGCAAGGTGGAGCACTGGGTGGGGTTTTTGTGTGTGTGTGTGTGTGTGTGTGTGTGTGTGTGTGTGTGCACGCCTGTGAGCACATGCTGTTGCACATGTGGAAGGAGAATCGATAGGCTGGCCATTATCTTGAACCCTCATCATATAAGATAATGACGGCTCCAAAATAACATAAAGCCACTGTAAGGAAATAACAGAGCAACTGCAAGTTACGTGGCAACCTTATAACTACATAAATAATATACTTTTTCCTTATAGCCAAACAGGTCATATATTTTACATTATTCAAAGGAATTTCTTTCCTGTAACTTGCCAGGATGCCGTCCTCTGAAATGAGCACACCCTGTGCCACAGGAAACCACACCAGCCTTGGTTGAAAGCTGCACGACCTTAGCATGAAGACCAGCTGGCATTCTTGGCCCAACCTGGGCTTCCCCACCTGAAAGTGGGGACTGGGCAAGTGGTGAGAAATTCCTCCATTGGGTTAGTTCTATAAATCTACACCAGACTCAAGCTGCCCCAATAGGGTACAGAAGGCCCTAGAATCAGTTCCAGGTACTGAAAAGCGATTAAGTTCACTATGGGTACAGAATCTGAGGATTCCAGGACAAAAGTGGACCTTCCAGGATGTGGTCATGACAGGGAACCATGTGGACAAGGCTGTTATCCTATCTATCCTAGATAGAAAAAGCCTGGCTCTGTTATCTCATAGAACAAAGTGGCCAGGCCAGTCCTGGACTGCCTGTCTCTGGACTGTTTTGTAAGAGAGAAATAGAATTCCCTCTTGTTTCAAGTGTTATAAATTTGGCTTTCTGTTATAAGCAGCCCAACCTATATCCCATGAAACAGAACAGAAATCAGTAAAGTTAAGAGAGTCATTTCTCTAGAGGCTAAAATATAATATTCTAAGATTACTTTGATATAGTCTGATTCAAATACTGCTCTGGGCTCTAAAAGGGATTCCTTTACCTATTTATTAACTCATTCATGCAACGAATATTTATAAAGCACCTACTATATATCAGGCACTGTGCTAGGTAGGCATTGCAGAAATAGCTCTCGTCAAGACAGTTGCAGTACCCTCCTCGGAGTGCTAATGGATTGAAGGGAGAAATAGACAAAGCATGTACATTACAGTATGATAAATGCCAACAGAAAGATTGCCATTGGGCGGTACAGGCTGTGTCTATAAGATTGAGGGAATTATCCCTAGAGAAAATGGGCTCTAAGGTAAGACCTGAAAGTTGAGATGGATTTAGTAGTAGAAAAAAGGGGTGGAGCGAGGAGGAGAGAGCCATCCAGGCAGAGGGAACAGAGTAAGGGAAGGCCCCAAAAGAGGAATCACAGATCAAACAGAATCCTAGGCATGGCCCTTAGTTCACAAAACATGCCAAGTGGGCTGTTCATTTTTCCTAAAAAAGAAGTAGTGTTGTATCTTCACTTTGTGAGCACTAATTCATTGTAATAGTATATTGTACCAACTGAATGTATGTCCCCTGGAAACAAAAGGCATGCTTTTGTTTTAGTTTATGTAATCCCATAATCCCTCAAATAATCCTCTATGAAGGGTCAGGTAAATAAATAACTATTTTAATGAGTTTACCAGAGCATATACTATGTGTAAAGCACTGAATTACACACACTGGCCATGGATCCAAAGTAAGGGAGGCCGACACGCAGAAGAACAAAGCAGGCAGGAGGGAAGGGTGTGACTACGGCCTTGCACGGAACCACCCAGACTAAATTCCAAGTCAGAATGCTAGTGTTGCAGGTTGTCCCACTTAGAACAACCATCCCGGCACGCCCCACGTAAGAGTTGGCATGTGTCTGGGGGCAAGAATACAGGATGGGTGGAAGGGCTTCTTGAGAATACCCAGTGCTATACCCAACCAGGGGAGAGAAGACCAGATAGTGGGCTCTCTTTTGGGGGCGGGGGGAGGCAACTTTAGATACTAAAGACTGTGAGCCTCCTGAAGACCTGAAGTAGGAATAGAATTTCCAGGTGGTGGGGAAGGGGTTTCGGGAAGCGGGCCCATGAGGAGAAGAGAGCAATCCAAGCAGAGGGAAAGGCATGAGCCCAAGCCCATAGGTCAAACGGGACGTTGTCACAGACCAGGCAGGGAGCAGGAGGCCGCCTGGCCCAGCCACACCACCCAGGCGCATGCGCCTGCTGCACCGCCTGCTCACTCCCTCCCCAGAGCACTCCCTGAGTCATACTGATGGAAATGGGGCACTTCACGTGGTGCAGACTACCCAAGTTCCTCTGTACCAGGGCACTTTCCTTGAGGTTTACATGCCTTGGGGTAGGTCAAGATTATGTACAATTTAGTCACCATCGCATGAGTATCACCTACTTGAAGGCGTAAATGTTTTTGCATTGGTAACCAGCTAACGCTTTCTGTCACTGCAGCTGACAGAGTGATTTTCCATGTCTTAGTCTCCTCAATCTTCACCACAACCGCCAAAGCAGAGGTACTAGCTCCATTTTATAATCTAAGAAAATGAAATGTCAAGACCACAGAGACAATGTAAATGCAAGAGCCAGCTCTTGAGCCCAAGTCTTTTGGCTCCAAAAACCATGCTACTTTTAAAAGAATACACTTTTGACTCTTAATCTCACAAAACAAACTGAGGGTTGCCGGGGGCGGGGGGGGGGGGAGAGTGGTGGGGTTATGGACATTGGGGAGGGTATGTGCTATGGTGAGTGCTGTGAAGTGTATAAACCTGGCGATTCACAGACCTGTGCCCCTGGGGATAAAAAAACATTATATGTTTATAAAAAAATTAAAAAATAAAAGAATACACTTTTGCACTTACCATGATGAGCACTGAGTAATATACAGAATTACTGAAGCACTATATTATACACCTGAAACTAATATAACACCATATGTTAACTACACTGGAATTAAAATTAAAAAAATAATAATAAAATAAAGTAAGAATACACTCTTGTTCTTAGAACATTTGTTTGCCTCTTTGCTGTTGCTTATATGATATAGGATCTTCTGGCACCTGGTGAAGTTCATCAGTTGTTCATACACATTAGTAATTAGAGGCGCATCACACAGTGGCCTGCACTCAAGAATTACGTCCTTACTGGCTCTTTCCCGAGTATCTCATCCTTTTCATTCCTGGCAGCACTATCTGGCTCAGGATCCCACTGCCTGGCATCATGGCCCCATTTCTTCATTCATACAGTCATGGAGGTAGCCACTGTGACTCAGGTACTGTGCTAAGTGTTGGGCGTGAGGTGGGGATCAACAGAGAGTCCCTGCTTTCAAAGATACATTCTAGAGAGGATAGAGGCAGGTAAATAAGACCTTACTGAGAATGTGAGAAGGCTACAATGCAGCAGGCACATGGCGGGGGCCCCCCTAGCATCAAGGACAGGCACATATTCTAGAGTTGAGGAGTCGGGGGCTTTAATGAGAAGGAAGCAAAAGTTAGCCAATGAGAAGGGGGAGAAATGGTCAGTTCAGGAAGGTGACTGGCATGAATGCTGAAGAGAACAGAGTGACTTCACAGACAGAGCTCTGTATGGTTTGATCTGCCCCAAGGATGAGTGCAATGAGGAGGGGTAGTTGAGAGATGAGGTCCGCATCAGATAACAAGAGCTTGCAAGCCATGTTGAAGAGTCTGGACTCAATCCTGGGGGCAGTAGAGATCATCGAAAGCCTCCACACAGCACAGTTACAGGAGAAGACTTGTATTTTCAAAAGATCTGACTGTGATATGGAGAGAGGATTCAAGGGACACTGCTCCCACAGAAATATAATGTCAGGGGCACCCGGGTGGCTCAGTGGGTTAAGCCTCTGCCTTCAGCTCAGGTCATGATCTCAGGGTCCTGGGATCGAGCCCCGAGTCAGGCTCTCTGCTCAGCAGGGAGCCTGTTTCCCCCTCTCTCTCTGTCTGCCTCTCTGCCTACTTGTCATCTCTGTCAAATAAATAAATAAAATCTTTTTTAAAAAAAGAAATATAATGTCAGCCACTTACATAATTTCAAGTTTTCTAGAAGCCACATTAAAAAATGTAAAAATAAAACAGGTGAAATGAAAATTGTATTAACTTAATATACTAATTTTAATACCATGGTTTATTTAACCTACAGCATTAGAAAGAGGTGTGGAGAGAAGTCAACACACTGGAGAAGTATTTGGGAAGAGAAGAAATTTGAGACGGTAAGGACTCCTTAAATTCATTTTACGCACTAGCCTCAAATGAATCTTCCTGAAATACCGCTCTGTTTAAGATAGCCACTTGTTTTCATTTTTCCGTTCTTCCCCTTTCGCCTACCAAGGAAAGCCCCAGCTCCTTAGCCAGCAGCGGACCAGACCCTGTCTTTCCTCCAGCATCTGGACCCTCCCCTCCCCAGAGCGGGGCCTCCTCGCGCCCACCTGCAGACCCCACGTCGCAGAGCAGTCATAACCTTATGCAGAAGGAATGAGAAGTCCTCTGCTCAGCGCTCTGGAATGGAGCGACGAGCCACTCCTACCGCTAGGCAGGCCCCCCGTTCCAGGTCTGACTCCTGGCTTGGAACTCTGCCCCGTCCCTCTAGGGTGGGGGCCCTGCTTCTTGCTTTCCATTCCCCTCTTTCCTCCTTCCAGAGCTTGGAAGTCTGCCCATAAACCTGAGCGCGGCAGCTGGAGCCTTCTAAGTGCTGACACACTTTCTTATTCCCTCACTCCAGATTACATTTCCCAGTGCCACCTGTGCCTCTGTTTCTCAGTCCCAGCGCCTCCCGACCTGGAGATCTGTCACCTACCCTGCCATACCAGCTCTCCTTGCCTAGGTGACTACGCGTCATCTGTCGCCATATCGCCAGGCCTATCCCTTCCAATGTTGCGCCTGCCGTCCTAGACTTCCTCTCCGCTCCTGCCCCAACCCTGGGGGCAGAGCCAGCCCCTGCCAGTTCACCATCTTTTGCAGCGAACCAGGCTATTTCTAACACAGTTGTGAGCTGTCACAATGGACATTCAAGGCCTTGCCATGGAAACATCCTTCTCACTACCCTTGTGTGCCCTTTCCTCCTTTGTTACTCATGCCTCCCGCTTACAATACCTCCCTGATATATTCCTGCCAACCGCTCAGCCTTTGGGTGAGTAACCAAAGTGTGATGGGAGGGGGCCTTCTCCCATCACATCCCCATTTACTGAGGAATTCTTAATAAATATTAAGCCCCAAAATATGACTATCATAATCTCCTGCCCACCCTGACTGGAAATGACATCTTCCCCCTCTGAACTCCTGTGGCTCAGTATCTGGACTTCGATTACAGATTTTATTGCATTCCCATTTGTTTTAAATGTCTTATCTCTCTAAGGCTATATATACACATCTTGGGAATAAGATCCATGTCTGATTACTTAGCAAAGCAAAACTGTTAGGAGACAGGGGAACGGGGAAAGAGAGATTTGGCTTAATTTTGCAAAATGAGTCATGGTCCATCCAGGATCAATGCTGAATAAGTTCACACTTTCAAGTGTCTACTTAGCATCCTAAATCAAATCATTCCTGAAACAGAGGGGATAAGGACCCCTATCCCTACAGACTTGAAGGAAATTCACTGACAGTTCCTTAGCTCTCTTCTTGGACTTACAACTCTCCATCTCCTCTCTGTCTCTCCTTCCCTCTTTCTTTCTCTCTCTCTCCCCCCCCCCCCCCCCAAGTTTCCATGGCTTCCCAAAACAGATTGAATAAGTTCAATCACCAGTTCCTATCCCTTCAGTCCTTCCTTCGGGCACCAACTGGGTCCACAGGTGTGATTAAGCACACAGCAGTTTCCCTACTGACACAAGGTAACTCAAGGACCCAGAGAACACAGCTGCACCCTCCCCTGGCTGTCTTTTAAACATTCCATGGTAGTGGAGAAGGCACGGGGAGGAAAACCAGACTGACCAGTGGGTGTTTCTGTTTCTGATTAAAGTGGGCAAAGTGGTTTCTCGCACCCTGTAGAAAACTCAGGCTCTGGTTCCCTGTATAGCAGTACATCTAGGCATGGAAATCCTACTGCCTTCTTATTTTGCCAAGGTCTATGCCACAGGGTGATGGATGGGGATGACTTAAGCGGATTGAGCATCATTAGTTGTACTCATTTTCCAGTTTCCCTCCTCAGAGCTCCAGGTGCTTTAGAAAATATGACAACAATCTCGCCAAATCCCTGTATGCAATCAGAGCACATTACCAACAAAAATAAGGTAATTATAATCCACCCACCACAACGTCTGTACTACCTCCATTATTCTCTAGTATTAGACATCTTAGTGGCTTCCGTGTCTAATTTTCTTGTTCCACTGTAAAAATGCAAAGTGTCAAATCCTAGGCCATGGTCAGGAGTCTCATGATGCTAGCCAGACATCAAAATATCAGCTTTTATGAAGAAGCATTTAACTGTGATTAAACACTCTTCAAAGTGCTTTCAAGTGCTTAATCATTCCTTCCTGCTTCCCCAACTGGGTGATGTGTTCCATTCCTCTGGTGAAGCTATAGGTACTGAGTTTCCTTTAGAAGCATCAAAGAAGATTCTCTCTTGCCTCACAGACTTGATGGGGAGCAGAGCTGGTGATAACCTCTCAAAATGCCGTGTGCCTGGGTTGACGTGACATGGCTAAGCCTTATCTTCCAGATGCTTCGCTGGAATTGAAGCCCTGGTGTCCTTGTGGCAGGTACTTGGATGTACTACCATTAATGGGCAGTCCTTATAATTATAACTCACATCCTTTTCTGGCCCAGCACATTCTTAAGATATAGGACAAGAATTACTCTATGGATGGCTTCAGAGCTGGATGGATCCTCCAGGGGAGCGGTGGGGAAGGGAGATGACGTGGGCATCACTGCTTTGTGTAGCAGATGTCCAGAGGCTAAAACATAGAGGGCACTTTAAGAACAGAAACAGAAACCAGCTACATAAGTCTGAGAAAACATGATTTTTCTTTCTACGCAAAATAGATATTTGTCATCTTAAGAGTATGAGCAGGCATAACCTTTTTAGAGCACAATTTGGCAATACTTGTCAATATTAAGAACATTCATTCCCTTTGAACAAGGAATGTCATTGCTAGGAATTTATCTGTGGATATTCAAGGAATATTTCAACAAAACATATGTACAAGGATGGTCACCAAAGTGTTATTTCTCATGGTTTTAAAAATACATCAAAATGTCCACCAGTACAAGGACTGGTTAGATTAAAAAAAAGGCACATCCATGTAATGGATTACTATGGGCTGGTTAAAAAATTGGGATGGATCGTTGTGTGCCAATATGGAAAGATTTCTAAGATACATCATTAATGAGAAAAAGCCAGCTATAGAACAGTGTGTATAGTGTGAGCCCTTCTGTATTAAAATACTCACACATATGTGGAGATGGGCACATAGTAACATTCAGGGATGTGTGTGAAAGATTCTCAAATGGTTAGCAGTGGCTAACTTAGGAAAAGTCTTTGATATGGGGTGAAAAGATGGCTTCCCAGGATAGGGAACCATCTGGGGGAGAGATCAGGGACCAGTTTGGGTTTCTTATTTGTACCCTCTACTATTAAAAATATAACAATTATTATTTTACAGGGTTTCTAAATTAGCATCTTCAACAGCAACTGCTTGTGTGACCAATGAGGACAGAAAAGAGAGATTGTCCACAGAGCGATCAATAATACCCCAGCCAGCTGACCTGAAGAGGAAGCTCTCTAGCCCACACTAAGGAGGAAGCTGGCCTCTGCAGAAAGTGTTTGCTGGGTGTCAGAGTGGAGAGGAAGTGGAAAGAAGAAGAGTAATCATTGCTTCATCTGGATTTTTAATTGAATTTCATTTTTTCTTATTGTGCTTTAGAAAAGGACTTCGGTTACGAGGAACGAGACCTTGCCTGAGACCACAGATATGAGGGACCACAATGTTGTCCCAGCTCTCCAGAAAGAAGTCAGAAGGAGCACTCTTATCCCCCGTCCCCACCCCACTGGCCAATCAGAAGGCTAGAAGGGAGGTTTTAGGAGGGCATATTGACAAAGCTACTTAGCAATAGGTCTTAAAGGATGAGGAATATAAACCCGCCTCAGAGACAGAACTTTAAGAGCTGCTGTTGCTACTGAACAGCATGGCTCCTTTGTATTCCTGGGCCTGGGAAAACCTCTGGCTTCTGCATACAGTCTGGAGGTTGTACTTATCAATCCATTCTACATCCCATTGGTGTACACCCAATTGTTCATCCCAGTGGTGTGAAGAGATAAGGCAAGGCTAAGACTCAAGAGAGTCCCCTGCACAGAAAGCCTCACCTGTCACACACAATGTTTGGGACACATGTGGAGGTTTTCTATTGGCCAAAACCCACCTCAGTGGGTTTCATTCTGGAGCAAGTTCATCAACATTTAGCTGAGTAAAATATCCATTGGCACTGGCCATATACAAATCCTACAAAATAGCCCAACTCTAGCATTATTTTCTACCTGGTGGTGACCCCCGGAACATCAGTCCCAGGGTAAGCACAGAATTTTCCCATCTCTCCCTCAACCAGCCAGTCATTCATCCTTAGGGCAGAAAAGAGTGGGTCAACAACATTATAAGCCTTCTTGGATAATTTCCAAATGCTGGAGCTTCTTCGGGGAAGGGAACTTTCCCTCAGTGCAGGTTACTTCAGCTAGTTACAGCACAGGGCTTATGAGGCCAAGGTCATGGCGTATTTACCCTGAGGGCCAATCAGCTTTGATCTGTTTCATGGCCACGTTCTGTATCCCTCAACCCAAATAACTGCTTCAAAAATGGATGCCCTTGATAGAAAGGGCCCTGGTCCAAAGGAAAATAGATGTGTTAGTTCAAATTTATCGTGCTCTGGGAAAAAACAACACAAAACATATTAAAAACATTAAAATGACATTACCTAGTATTTGTTCCAAAGAGATCAAGATTAATAACACCAAGCTGACTTCAATGATCTGCAAAACCGTTAGACTGGTCATCATACAGAAAAGAGCTACATCTTCAGAGAGATCCCATATCTTCTTACGAAGCCTACCCTACTATGAACTCATCTTCCACTAAGATAATTCTTTTTTTTTTAATTTTATTTACTTATTTGACAGAGAGAGAGAAAGAGAGATCACAAGTAGGCAGAGAGGCAGGCAGAGGAGGGGGGGGAAGCAGGCTCCCTGCTGAGCAGAGAGCCCCATGCGGGGCTCGATCCCAGGACCCTGAGATCATGACCTGAGCCAAAGGCAGAGGCTTAACCCACTGAGCCACCCAGGTGCCCCCACTAAGATAATTCTTTAAAGAAAATTCTTTCTTGGGACACCTGGGTGGCTCACCTGGTTAAGTGTCTGACTTTGGCTCATGTCATGATCTCAGGGTTCTGGGATGGAGCCCCGCAGTTGGGTTCCCCACTCAGTGGAGAGTGCTTCTCCCTCTCCCTCTTCCCATCCCCAAGCACATGCTTTCTCTTTCTCTCTCAAATAGATAAATAAAATCTTGAAGAAAGAAAGAGAGAGAGAGAGAGAAAGGAAGGAAGGAAGGAAATTATTTCTTTTAGCATGTTAAGAATACACTACTTGTTTACAGGGATTCCCAAAGGGAGGAAATAAGAACCAAATTCTAGACCTTTATAACTCACGAAGTATTTTGTGTAAAAACTAAACCAGATGAACATTTTAGTCACTATTTGATCTGAGCATTTTTTCATGCTAATTAGATACTGATTCTTTTCTTCTATAAATTGATAGTTCTTCAAATTACCCCAGTCCTCCCCTCACAGATATGTTCTTTCGCCCACATACTAGACCATAAAATACCTTCTTTTTTTTTTTTTTTTTCACTTAGGTCACAGAACCCAGCAGTGATACCTTTCCAGCATTCATAAAAGGAAACAAACTTACAAATGATCTTTCCTCACGCTTCTATCTATCTCCTTGTTTTTGAAGTTTCCAGTGGAATCCACAGTCACATAAAGACCCAGAATTAGCCTTGGGGACGATCTCGAACACTCGTGTAGACCCGGAATTAGCCCTGGAGGCCATCTGACATACCTTGATATGTGACCACATCTGCACCTGGAAGCTCTCTGATCTCAAGATAATTAAAGTTTGCAACACCACCAATAAGAATCTCCACTTTGAATCCCTTATTCCAGAAAATGGGCAGCTACACTGCTCCCTTACTGCCTGTCTACTAGGGGAGGAGGGAGTCTTGCCTTCTCTGTTCCCTCTCAGCCACCTACAGGTATCCCCTGAAAGACCGAGAAGAGTCTACAGGAGGCTCTCGGATCCACAGGGCTAGGTGTATAATTCTGCCAGGGGGCTGGAACAGGACCTTCTGTTTCAAAAACTGCTCCTCCTATCATTGCTCATTTGCCTTCAAAGGCACTGAAGCCAAGCCTTGGGGAAGGTTACAGCTAATTCTCTGGAGCCTGAGTCTATTCTTAATGATCTAAGAAAGTATGTCACCCTACTCAGAGAGATTTATGCTGACCATGTATATCTTTATTCAAAATCTGAGACATGACTGAGCTATGGATGACATACATCAAATCAGACTGTGGACAGAGAATCTGGGCTGTTGAATCCATACTCTCTTCTCATTCTAGAATTTCTGTTCTTCCCAATCTCTTTCCAGAATCTCTCCAGTTCGGGGCTCCTGAGTGGTTCAGGCAGTTAGGCGTCTGCCTTTGGCTCGAGCCGTGGTCCCAGGGTCCTGGGATCCAGTCTCCCATCAGGCTCCCTGCTCAGTGGGGAGCCTGCTTCTCCCTCTCCCTCTACCTCCCATTCCCTCTGTTTGTGTGCGTGCCCTCTCTCTCTCCCTATCAAATGAATAAGTAAGTAAATAAATAAATCTTTTAAAAAAATCTCTCCCAGTTCTTCATGGGCTATCCAGTTATCCCACAGTTCCTCTATTTACCCTCCTAAAGGACTGGAACATAGTATATAAAATAAGGTGCCCCCAAATCTCTCTAAACCAGGAAGGATTATATATGAATATCATTTTATTTAATAAACTTTATATACTATACGGTTCCTCCCCCTCCTCCAGTCTTTTAATGTCTTCCCTCTTCTGTTTATCTTTGATATCCTCCCCTCCTCCCTCCCTAGCTTTTCCCTTCTTCTCTGTCCCACAGTACAGAGCCCCTTTTCTTTACTATTAAATCCTAAACACGGGCTCTGCCAATAACGCTGAGCTATTGCTGTATCATGCTGATTTGCACCAGCTGTGCCTTATGGTGGCTAACCCCATACTTATAACAGGGTCTCCTTAGATCTTCCTCTGAGAACAAGATTCCATATATACATCTAAAAGTCATAACTAGTGGGGTGGAAACTGAGCCAAGAATAGTTTCTGCTTTGAACTACTGATCACATTAAATAAGAAAAAAAAAATGCAACTGGAGGAAAGAAAAATGCTACCCAGAGTTGTAGCTTAAAGACTTTTCTTGGACACGTAGAACCAACTATAGAGATGATCTACTCCTTCAAACATCCCAGTTCTAGATTTAATGTTAATTCTCTCAATATTAATGAGGGGGAAAGGCAGGTCAGGGCAGAGAGTGAAGGAAAGGAAGAGTGTCATCATGAAGAATTCAAGTGACAATAAAAAGTATACTCCCAAATTAAAATAGAGTAGCCAGGAAATTTATCATGTAACTGGAGTTTGCAAGAAGGATGTTTGAGACTCATACAATTGTAGAAAACCAAGTGCAGGAAGCAACAATTGGGAATCAGAGGATAATGATGTTATTCTCTAACTTTGGGCAAATCAAAATCTCAGATCAGATCATCAGTTTTCCTATCAGCTCTCCCCGAGGAGTCACGGGCAAGGTCACCAGATGGTTTGTGTATACTGAATCGTCTGGCCCGTTTATTTTCCATTATGAAACCATGTGTAATGGTCCTGTGTTTGAACATGATCAGATATTGTGAATGACTGTCATTAGAATGTAATCACCCTTCCTCATCTCTGCCCCAGTGCAACTGTGTTTCAGCTTCTTCGAACCAAATGCTATTTGTCCCAGCTCCATAGGATAATGGACAAACGCTTTTGCTAAAGAAAAATCTAGCAGGTTGTAAAATTTTGTATTGACTTCAAAAACTCTAGTTAACCTCAAGATCGGGGACACAAACATTGATCCATTTGATTCGAGAGGATACCAGCAGGCTAGGGAAAATGCGATAGAGTTAACATTTTATTACAAAGCTCATCTACTTACAAGTTAGGTTCCCAAAGGCTATCTTCAAGTCTGTTTTTCTGTTAAGTCCAAGAGGACATTAAACAAGCCACTGCCAGTAATCTGTTGATGGTAGGCAGAAATGGACTGCAGGTCAGGACAGCCTCAGTCCATCAGTGAAAGTTTTTACATTTAAAATATGTAAGAAAAACAATTATGTAAGAAACAGAACTTCCATACTCATTTTATTCCCTGGAAGTAGTTAGAGTATGTTTCTGTCCACTAAAAATAGCAAGTGACATGATTTCAGGCTCCCCAGAAAACACAGCATTCCATCAGACTTGAAGCACTGAATTATCAGTTCCTGAGCACCAACAGTATTGGTACAAAAATGGAGACCCCTCCAACAGGGGCAGACAATGGTCTTGATATTTTGGTGGGCAGACCCTCCCCAAGAAGCATGAAACTTCTCTGGCCCTTCATGATCGGCCCTTTTCAAGACTCATCTCCCCCTACACCTTCTACTTTGAAGCCCATCTTCCACCCCATTGAACTACTCTTCCTTCCCCATCCCTCTAGGCACTACGCCTGGGCACGTGCTTTTCCCTCTGCATGTGCCAAGGACTTCCTTCCGCACCTGCATCTCTTGATGTCATTCACCCTGTTCATTCTCCAATGACATGTAAAAAGGTCTTATACATCATGCCCCCTACACATCACTAGTCATCCTTAGCTTTTCCTCACCTCCCCAAAATCAGGTAAAATGTGACTCCTCTGTGCTGCCTTACAATTTGTATTTCCTTTAACTGACCTGATCCCATGTGTGACGGCTTTATGTTTGTTTGTTTTAATCTGTATTCCTTGTTGGACTGTAAGCTCCATGAGGCAGGAATTTTTATCAATCTTGTTCCTAGTAGTTACTCAACAAATATTGATTGCAAAATGACTCAAGTCCACTATTCTATATTTACTATAGTAGAAATTGATTTATTTTAGATGGCTCATGTAATGATATCTGCCACTTGATTTAGTTTTATTTATTTACTTTTGACATATTTAATTTTTTTTAAGATTTTTTATTTACTTATTTGACAGATGGAGATCACAAGTAGGCAGAGAGGCAGGCAGAGAGAGAGAGAGAAGAGGAAGCAGGCTCCCTGCTGAGCAGAGAGCCTGATTTGGGGCTCGATCCCAGGTCCCTGGGATCCTAACCTGAGCTGAAGGCAAAGGCTTTAAACCAATGAGCCACCGAGGCGCCCCATTGACATGTTTAATTTTTAGAATTGTAAAACATGCACAGAAACATAAACATAGATAATCATGTTCATTATTACCACTATCTATAATTGACAAATGTTAATAGTTTTGTATGTTACTTTCACTCTATTCAAGACTTTTCAAAGGGCCCAAACTCAAACGGTTTTGTGATCAATCCTGAGTTAGCTATAGACAGAAAAATGGAAATAATATTAATCAAGCACTTGCTATGGGCCAGTCATTGTCCTAGATGGTTCACATTCATTGTATACTCAACCTTCCCCAAAAGAATATTATCATCCACACTTTACAGACCAAGAAACTGAAGCTAAGAGGATTAACTACTGCCCAGAATAATACATCCAATAAATATCACTCTATGCTCAAACCAAATTCTAGCTGAATCCAAAACTCCATGAGGCTTTCCCCTTTATGGCCTACAACTTCAAATCCTATCATGCTTGGAAGGAACTTGCACTTTTTTTTTTTTTTTAAGATTGTATTTGTTTATTTAACAGAGAGAGACACAGCAAGAAAGGGAACACAAGCAGAGGGAGTGGGAAAGGGAGAAGCAGGCTTCCCGCTGAGCAGGGAGCCCCATGCGGGGCTCGATCCCAGGATCCTGGGATCATAACCCAAGCCGAAGGCAGCCGCTTAACAACTGAGCCACACAGGTGCCCCACAACTTGCACTTTCTGAGCGAGAAATGTACTTTCACAGATGTTATGTATCCAATCATTTAGAAACGTCAATTAAGGGCTTACTATGAGTCATGTCTGCTAGCTCACAAATGTGCAGAAAATTAAGTTAACCAGGGCACTGCATTCATAAGCATTCTGGTTAAATTAGCTAAAGAATAAGAATTAAGCGGTGGGCCAATGCCATGGATGTTTCTCCACCGCACAAGAAACATGCAACCATGGGCGCAATGAGAAAATAGCATCAAAAGACTGCAGAGACCCCAAGCTGGCTAGGGATGACAAATGGACAAGCTACATTCTGACAGGACTGGCCCCTGAATGTTTCTCCTGGTTCTACAATGACTACAATGTTGCAATTGTATATGAAAAGCTTTTACAAGGTGACTAGATATTTAAGAGTCATACTGGAAAACGGGCTGTCACTTATGATTTCTACGGTGTTCTGTGTTTTTGTTTTCATAATTAAAAAGAAATGAAACCGAGGGATGAATAATTTGGCTCTTTTCTCCATAGAACTCAGCTCTCAGTTCAAAATCTGATGGTTGCTTAATGGTCACATCTGTGTGGCTCTCAAGTCCAAGTCCGATCTAGTTAACCTCTGCATCTTCTTCCTTGTCGTTCCTGCCTCCTTTCAGAAAAGGGGTGACACCTTGATCGCTGTCCTAAAGGGATGGTGTGTCCTTATATGTGTACTTTGTATCGAGGAGCTTGCTACATTTCTTACAAGAAGTCCTGCACGTTTGGGAATCACTCACTTTCTGTGATGCTATTGTTAGCAGTCTGCATTTCACTTAGTAAATTATACGACTTCTGGACTCCCATTTGAGATCCTAGCTCTGGGTTGCTTTCACAGATCCCTTACTCTCAATTATTCCTTAAAAATAACTTCTCCTCCCACCTGGATAGGCAGGATCCTTCCAACACAATGTTTCAAGTCTCTGCCATTTTTAGCTCCCCTGATCAACATTTTTACTTTGAAACAATTCAGATTTGTTTTCGCCCTGTGTTTATCCTACTTAAAATGAAAGTTTTGAGGCAACAATGAGTTAGTTTACAAGCATGATTTGACCATAAGGGTAAACAAGAGTGAGCGGAGAGGTTATGTGCTTACTGAGGACTCTTTTCATCAGGCAATTTGCTTTTATTGTCGCTGTATGTTTACTATACACATATGGTGTTGATTTCTCAGAATTCCAATAAAATTGTAATGGTTCCTCTTAGTGGCAAGTACATGCCACAGAATAAAACATACAGTTCTGGATCTTGAGGTTGCCCTTTTACGATGTCAGAGAAAACACCACTAACCCACCCCCATCCCCCCACAAGCCGCCACCAATTCTGTCACTTGGGTGTTCTCAGGTGTTCCTATCAACATATGAAAATAGTTGTTTATCTGTTCCTTTGTTCATTCATTCATTCATTCATTCAAGAAACACCTCAACAGTGTAGTGATGTAACTTTGAACAAGACAAGACATAGCACCTGCTGGAATAAATGGGTGGATTATAGGCTTCTATAATCCAAATTCTTAACCCTCACCCATTCCTGACATGTAGGCTCAGTCTTTCCAGTATTTGAGTTACTAGTTCAGCAGAAACCAGGAAAAACAATAACTTTGTAGTCAGAATGTTATCCAACTGTATATTATTTACTTTATTGTAAATACTGGTAAACAGTGGTCAATAAATAGTTTTATATTCCATTTAAAAAAAATAGTTCCTCCTATTAGGAGCTCACAGTACAGTGGAAAAGATGATAAAATAAGCATTTACCATATAATGTGATAAATACACATAAAAAAGGCACAAAGTGCTTTTCAAAAAAAAGAGGGGAAAATGACAAGGGCTCATAACATAGTGTGTGGAAAACAAGGAAAATTCCCAGAGTCTGAGTGATGAGTAGATGTTAGCTAAGGAAGGAGAAGGAAGGGCATTCTAAACAGAGAGAACAGCGTGATGTGCAAAGACACTGTGGTTACTGACATCGGAATGCATTTTTTTAAAGAATGCTAACCCTTGGGGCACCGGGGTAGCTCAGCTGGTTGAGCCTCCAACTCAGTGTTTCAGTTCAGGTCATGGTCTCATGGGTCATGAGACTGAGCCCCATAGGGCTCTGCACTCATCGGGGTGTCTGCTTAGGATTTTCTCCCTCTGCCCCTCCCCTACTCGAGCACTCAAGCTCTCTCTCTCTCTCTCTCTGTCTCTCTCTCTCTCTCTCTCAAGTAGATGGATAAATCTTTTTTAAAGGAAGTGAAAAAAGAGAATGCTAACCCTTTCCAAACAGCAAAGCCCACCCCTCTGCCAGTCTTTACCTCACTGAAATTTTCTTCATCTATAAAGTTTCCTGGGATTCCTAGATCAGGGTTTCCCATTACGTAGATCAGGTGAATTGCTCAGATGCCAGGTCACAGAGGAAGAGAGTTTGTAGTGAAGATTTTCAACTATTTCCTCTCCTGGGCCCCTGAGAAAGGATGGGCTTTTAAAATAGCTACTCACTGCTGTGGGAAGACATGCAAACTCTCCCACATACCCTGCATTTGTAACCCAGAACAAATGTAAATAATGTCATTTCTTCCTCATGTGTGCCCCCTTCAAGGGGAAACACGCTTAAAAAGGACTGAAGACACTTCCTTTCCCTTTCATGGGAAAGATTTCCATTTGTAAACTCCTCTCCCCCATCCCCTGCCTCTTTACTGTCTCATGCCAAGCTTTTCCTGACATAATGGGGGTTTCAAGGAAACAAAAAGATTCTGAAGTTTTACAGTGAACACACTGTGGAAAACGATGGGCTGAAACAGAACTGCTTTGCAAACTTTTTCCTGGAGACTTAAGATCCCCATGAATGCAAGCCCCATGAAGGAATGACTTCCAGAACCTCAAGAAACTTGTCTGTCTTTCTTTTCCCTCCCTTTTTCCCTCCCTCCTTTCCTTTCTTTTCTTCCTTCCTTCCTTTTCCTTTTTCTTTTCTTCCCTCCCCTTCCCTTCCTTCCTTTTTTCCTAAGTTTACCTGCAGTCTCCTTTACTCTCTCTATTAAAATATAAAGAAATGTTCATGTCTGGTATGGTAAAGGCAGGGTTTATTCTAGAACTAGGAACCAAACAGAGCAGGATAAATTGATCACAACTGCTACTAAATTGATTGCTACAAAAGAGCTTTTTAAAGGAGAAAGCTCTCTTCCTATCAATCCTGTCTAATTTTACCCTCTAGAAGGGTTTGCCGTCCCATTCAAATCATCACCTGAGCCACCTGAATCAGGAGCCAGCATAACACAAGGTTTAGAACACCGCCCGTGCACTCTGATCCCCGAACACGGCCCCTGAGGAGCAAGTACACACACTGCTAACCTGTCACCCCACCTCACACACAGGGTAAGGGGGCAGTCGAGTTGAGTGGTTCTGAAAAGCCCATATCTGGTCACTACACCACAGATATCTGTGTATCTCAACCCAGTGCTGTTTAGTTGGGCTTGACTGTCTTCCTGCCTGAGGGATCGCTCTGTAAGAACTTTAATGAGGGGAGTCTTGGGGCGCTTGGGTGGTTCAGTGGGTTAAGCATCTGCCTTTGGCTCAGGTCATGATCCCGGGGTCCTGGGATCGAGCCCTGCATCAGGCTCTCTACTCAGCAGGGAGCCTGCTTCCTCCCCTCTCTCTGCCTGCTTGTGATCTCTCTCTCTGTCAAATAAATTAATGAAATATTTTTTTAAAAAATGAGGGAAGTCTCATTACAGTCAGGCAGTTGTGTCCATCAGTTCCAATTCTACAGTCAGTTAAAAACATAGAAAGGATCCTGGAGTGTGGGGCCTTCCAGATGGTAGGGGAAATCCTAAATTCAGAGAGCAGGGATTAAAAGCAGCTGCTGTACAATGGATAGGCCAATATGGTGTAACATTTTGTACTCTTCCCCCATCACAGATTTGTTCAACAATAATAAAAGTCTGCATCTATTGCTTATTATGTAGAAGGCACTGTTCTGAGCACTTTACATATTATAACTCAAAAAATTGTCATAACAAACTTGCAAGTATATCATTTTTATAGAGGAGGAAATGGAAGTACAGAGAGATTATGAAATTTGACAAACTCACACAGCAAGTCTGGTTCCAGAGTCCATGCTCCTAGTCACTCTGTATGTTTTCTGTATTCAGTAAATATTTATCAAGTACTTACTACGTGCCAAACATTGTGAATATTAATGGACATATACAGATGAACAGGACAGAGGCCATGAGGAGCTTACATTCTAGTTTGGGAGACAGCAATACATAAACATACACGTCCCACTCATGTGATGAGTCTTATAAGATCGATAAGCAGATGTATTATGAGACCACACAGTGTGGTCACTAACCCCGACCAGAGGAGTCAAGGATGTCTTCCTTGAAGAGGTGGTACGCAAGCACCTTTTCACACCAACGCTGAAATGTAACCAGAACGAAGATCTGATATGCAAAAGATCCCCTTTTGGTTTAGACTGTGAAACTTATTAAAAATGTTATGCCTTAGTCCTGAGAGGAAAATATATAGCGGTACAAGCCTTTCTCAAGAAACAAGAAAGGTCTCAGGTACACAACCTAACCCTACACCTAAAAGAGCTAGAGAAAGAACAAGAAAGAAACCCTAAACCCAGCAGGAGAAGAGAAACCATAAAGATCAGAGCAGAAATCAATGAAATAGAAACCAAAAAAACAATAGAACAAATCAACGAAACTAGGAGCTGGTTCTTTGAAAGAATTAATAAGATCGATAAACCCCTGGCCAGACTTATCAAAAAGAAAAGAGAAAGGACCCAAATAAATAAAATCATGAATGAAAGAGGAGAGATCACAACGAACACCAAAGAAATACAGACAATTATAAGAACATACTATGAGCAACTCTACGCCAACAAATTTGACAATCTGGAAGAAATGGATGCATTCCTAGAGACATATAAACTACCACAACTGAACCAGGAAGAAATAGAAAGCCTGAACAGACCCATAACCAGTAAGGAGATTGAAACAGTCATCAAAAATCTCCAAACAAACAAAAGCCCAGGGCCAGACGGCTTCCCGGGGGAATTCTACCAAACATTTAAAGAAGAACTAATTCCTATTCTCCTGAAACTGTTCCAAAAAATAGAAATGGAAGGAAAACTTCCAAACTCATTTTATGAGGCCAGCATCACCTTGATCCCAAAACCAGACAAGGATCCCATCAAAAAAGAGAACTACAGACCAATATCCTTGATGAACACAGATGCAAAAATTCTCGCCAAAATACTAGCCAATAGGATTCAACAGTACATTAAAAGGATTATTCACCATGACCAAGTGGGATTTATTCCAGGGCTGCAAGGTTGGTTCAACATCCGCAAATCAATCAATGTGATACAACACATTAATAAAAGAAAGAACAAGAACCATATGATACTCTCCATAGATGCTGAAAAAGCATTTGACAAAGTACAGCATCCCTTCCTGATCAAAACTCTTCAAAGTGTAGGGATAGAGGGCACATACCTCAATATTATCAAAGCCATCTATGAAAAACCCACCGCAAATATCATTCTCAATGGAGAAAAACTGAAAGCTTTTCCGCTAAGGTCAGGAACACGGCAGGGATGTCCGTTATCACCACTGCTATTCAACATAGTACTAGAAGTCCTAGCCTCAGCAATCAGACAACAAAAGGAAATTAAAGGCATCCAAATTGGCAAAGAAGAAGTCAAACTATCACTCTTCGCAGATGATATGATACTATATGTGGAAAACCCAAAAGACTCCACTCCAAAACTGCTAGAACTTGTACAGGAATTCAGTAAAGTGTCAGGATATAAAATCAATGCACAGAAATCAGTTGCATTTCTCTACACCAACAACAAGACAGAAGAAAGAGAAATTAAGGAGTCAATCCCATTTACAATTGCACCCAAAACTATAAGATACCTAGGAATAAATCTAACCAAAGAGACTAAGAATCTATACACAGAAAACTATAAAGTACTCATGAAAGAAACTGAGGAAGACACAAAGAAATGGAAAAATGTTCCATGCTCCTGGATTGGAAGAATAAATATTGTGAAAATGTCTATGCTACCTAAAGCAATCTACACATTTAATGCAATTCCTATCAAAGTACCATCCATTTTTTTCAAAGAAATGGAACAAATAATCCTAAAATTTATATGGAACCAGAAAAGACCTCGAATAGCCAAAGCAATATTGAAAAAGAAAGCCAAAGTTGGTGGCATCACAATTCCGGACTTCAAGCTCTATTACAAAGCTGTCATCATCAAGACAGCATGGTACTGGCACAAAAACAGACACATAGATCAATGGAACAGAATAGAGAGCCCAGAAATAGACCCTCAACTCTATGGTCAACTAATCTTCGACAAAGCAGGAAAGAATGTCCAATGGAAAAAAGACAGCCTCTTCAACAAATGGTGTTGGGAAAACTGGACAGCCACATGCAGAAAAATAGACACCACACACGAAAATAGACTCAAAATGGATGAAGGACCTCAATGTGAGAAAGGAATCCATCAAAATCCTTGAGGAGAACACAGGCAGCAACCTCTTCGACCTCAGCCGCAGCAACATCTTCCTAGGAACATCGCCAAAGGCAAGGGAAGCAAGGGCAAGAATGAACTATTGGGATTTCATCAAGATCAAAAGCTTTTGCACAGCAAAGGAAACAGTGAACAAAACCAAAAGACAACTGACAGAATGGGAGAAGATATTTGCAAATGACATATCGGATAAAGGGCTAGTGTCCAAAATCTATAAAGAACTTAGCAAACTCAACACCCAAAGAACAAATAATCCAATCAAGAAATGGGCAGAGGACATGAACAGACATTTCTGCAAAGAAGACATCCAGATGGCCAACAGACACATGAAAAAGTGCTCCACATCACTCGGCATCAGGGAAATACAAATCAAAACCACAATGAGATACCACCTCACACCAGTCAGAATGGCTAAAATTAACAAGTCAGGAAATGACAGATGCTGGCGAGGATGCAGAGAAAGGGGAACCCTCCTACACTGCTGGTGGGAATGCAAGCTGGTGCAACCACTCTGGAAAACAGCATGGAGGTTCCTCAAAATGTTGAAAATAGAACTACCCTATGACCCAGCAATTGCACTGCTGGGTATTTACCCTAAAGATACAAACGTAGTGATCCGAAGGGGCACGTGCACCCGAATGTTTATAGCAGCAATGTCTACAATAGCCAAACTATGGAAAGAACCTAGATGTCCATCAACAGACGAATGGATAAAGAAGATGTGGTATATATACACAATGGAATACTATGCAGCCATCAAAAGAAATGAAATCTTGCCATTTGCGACGACATGGATGGAACTAGAGGGTATCATGCTTAGCGAAATAAGTCAATCGGAGAAAGACAACTATCATATGATCTCCCTGATATGAGGGAGAGGAGATGCAACATGGTGGGTTAAGGGGGTAGGAGAAGAGTAAATGAACCAAGATGGGATTGGGAGGGAGACAAACCATAAGTGACTCTTAATCTCACAAAACAAACTGAGGGTTATTGGGGGGAGGGGGGTTGGGGGGGTGGGATTATGGACATTGGGGAGGGTATGTGCTATGGTGAGTGCTGTGAAGTGTGTAAACCTGGCGATTCACAGACCTGTACCCCTGGGGATAAAAATATATTATATGTTTATAAAAAATAAAATTTAAAAAAAAAAATAAAAAAAATAAAAATTAAAAAAAAAAAAAGTTAATTTTTCTCATGAGGGGAAATCTTTTCCTCCCAGGAAGAGTTAACCTGACTTCCCAGATGGACCTCATTCCTAGGAATGAATCTCAAGGAACCGTTCTCAACAATGGACTTTCTTCCCCAAATAAACACAGCTGTTTAGTGTCAAAAAAAAAAAAAAAATGTTACGCCTTGGTCTTACCGTAACATGGTCTTATACCGGGCAACTTGGGACTCTGGTGACAAGAGCCAATGGAAAAAAACCAGAAGATGTAAAGTTGGCCGATTGGAGCTGGAGAGACTTCCTGATGACAAGTGTGTGCCCCATGGTAACAGCAGACTGGTGAGCAGTGTTTCATGGGCACAGGAAAACACTGATGTGATTCTGGCAGGTTTTAATGTCCAAGGAAGTGACAAGTGTTCAGGAAATGGGTAAAAATATCCAGGTTCCAAACAATCAGACTGTTCACAGCTGGACCCCAATCAACAGCTTGGGGGATGTGAATTAGAGCTCAGCTGTGCAGAAAAGAGAGCTACCAAGAATTTAGCAGAGTTTTAGGGATCCATTTAAATAAAATGGTGTTAAGGGCAGGGTGCAATTCTCCATGAGATACTGGCATACTGTATGAGAGAGCCGAGATGGAATTCCAGTCACACACACTGGGCCAGTGCTTTGAGGAGTGAAAGAAAGTCAGGACTCATTGGGCACACTGGTGTTTACTCACACCAACCCTGCAGAGCCACGCCTTCTGAAAGCAAGACTGGTACCATTTACCGAGCTGAGGGTCCTGCCCTGGCCCTGATTAGTTAAAGTCTGGGCAAGGAAACCAAATGTAGAATCAGATTGACTTAAATAATTTTGGTAGACAACTTTGTGAGAAAATAAGCATAGAAAAATGAAGAGAGGGGCGCCTGGGTGGCTCAGTGGGTTAAAGCCTCTGCCTTCAGCTCAGGTCATGATCTCAGGGTCCTGGGATGGAGCCCCACATTGGGCTCTCTGCTCAGTGGGGAGCCTGCTTCCCCCTCTCTTTGCCTGCCTCTCTGCCTACTTGTGATCTCTCTCTCTCTCTCTCTCTTAAGTAAATAAAATCTTAAAAAAAAAAAAGAAAGAAAAATGAAGAGAGACAAACCTGAGTTTGAACATTACTCTGCCACTTACCAGCTATGTGTCTTTGAGTATGTGCCTTAACCTCCAACCTTCAAAATCCTGAAGAAAAATTATCCTTGGCTGTGACAGATATACTGATGAATATGAAAGTGCCAACTAAATACAGTTCTTGACCCAGAGAAGGTGCTCGATCAATGGTATTTTCCTTCGCTCACAGGCCACAATTGAATATATAAAATTCCATTTCTCACTTCTGATGATACATCTACTTTACTCATTCCATGATGAATGCGTGATTTAATCTCCAAAGCATGCATGATGACCACATTACTATTTCTTCCTCCAAGAATGTGATGTTACAATGTGGGGCCCCAGTCCCGGTCTGGATAGAGAAGAGGTCATATGTCCAGTCTCCATACAGGCATTCACTAGTTTAATTTCACACAGAGAACATCTCTGTTCCATAGCCACAAGACAATGTTGCTTATCTTGGCAGCCTTCTCACAAATGTAAAACACTGAACACAGATAAGCCCAGTGGCACAGCAGATGACTCAATGCAAATTCAATCAGCAATGAGCAAAAAAAAACAAACAAAAAACCAAAATGTCACCACCACTAAGTGCTATCTTATGGTGAATCAAATGAATCGCCTTTGTACCCACAGCTGGCAATATTCTGGTGGATGTAACAATTTAGAGAAACAATGTATTAGTGTTAAATAATGATTATATGATTACATAAAGACTACGAAAATGTTTTGTCAATCAATCATCAGGTTTTTATTTCAACCTGTGTCTAGCAGTATCCTCATGCTTTGGGTTTATAGTGTAATAGAATTAAAACTAAGGAACATGATCTCAAGGACAGAGGATCTAGCTGAAGAGAGAGAATTCCCATCCTGAAAAAAGAACAATCCCAAATAATTCCCCATTGAGCACTGACTGGCACAATGTAGATGGAAAAGAAACAGACCTAAGTGGGCGAGGTTTTGAAGTGCTTGAGGCTGTCCTTCACATGTCTGACAAAGTACCATTTCTAAAAAACAAATCCAACCATGTCACTAGCCCCGCCTAACACCCTTCATTGACTCCCCAAGGCCCACAGGATAATTTCTGAAATTCTGGGTGGAGCACATAAGACTTTTCATTATTTGGTTCCTCTCAGCTTCATCTCTTGCCATCCCTTTTCTCCTACAAACGCTCCCAACTGCAGGATATTCTCTCCAATACTACCCTTTACACAGTTTTCACTCTTCCAGGAATATTTTCTCTCATTCTTCTTCTGAAATCCCATTTGCTGGGCTCATGTATGCTTTTCCTTTAAGAATGAACTTAAATGTTAGACTATTATGTGATTAAGACATCAACTCTTATTGTGTTAAGCCACTTAAATTTTTGACAATATTTGAGAAAGCATTAGTCTTACTTTAACTAATATAGTTTTTATTCCTTTAACTGAAACTGAGACTAACAGACAAAACCCAGGAATGGCTCAAGAAAGAGAATCTACAGGGAATCCCCACTGCATAAAACTACGACCCCAAAATGTTATTCCCTCTGCGTTCAGATGAACCAGGAATGACATGCCCTCCACAACAATATCAGGAAAGTTTCTTATCTTAAAATATGGCACTGAATATGAACAGGGATGGGCTGGGAAGAGAGGAGTCAATTCCCCTTGGAACTAATTCTCACAAAAACACCCACCCACAGGCTTTTATCCTATATTCACATTGAGTAGTCTGAAAACTTCAAGCTAAGAATTTACTTTAAAGTGACTTCCAGTTGGTAGTGCTCCCAGAAGTAAAGGCAAATTCTCAACAGAGAAAGCTCCCTTTATTCCAAGAAAAATGAACCCACAGTCAAAAATCATAAAACCACAAAGAAACAAAACATCATGTGCAAAAGGCAACAGAAAGAACAGATAGCAAAATAAGATCCATAGCTATTAGAATTGCCAACTCAGAATATAAGACTATTATATTTAATATAGTTGAGAAACACTCCTCCATGAGTCTCTCTTGTTTCTGTATGTCTTGATTTCTATGCCAAATGATCAAGGCCTGGCTGATCCTTACCCAGATCATTTTTCAGGCCTGTGTCTGCAGTCCATTGTTAACCTTAAAGGATAAGGTAGCATCTCCTACTAGGAGAAAATGCAGGCTTACTTACTGTCCACTATAAACTGGAAAGTTTCCCAAAGTCAGTGATCCTTTCCTGTGCGGGCAGGTATCTAGGCCCTGGGAGAACTGCAGCATAAGGAACCAATAAAAACATGCTGACACTCTGATTACTGTTTCTTCTGTCTCTGAGACAGAGGAGTCTCATGTCTTTTTTCAGTATCTATTACCTTGGCAAGCGAACTTGCAAATAGCGTAAGATCTCATAACCTTCACAGTTCTTGACAAATAGCCTTCTAAAATAAAAACAGGAATACAAATCAAGACACTAAAAAATGACTAGAAAATTTTAGAAAGAACAAAGCAGAACTTCTAGAAGTAAAAAATAGAATAACTGAAATTTAAAACTCACACTGGTTGGGTTAAAAAGCAGATTAGAGAGAACTGAAGAAAGAATTAGTGAATTGTAAAATAGATCTAAAACTAATCAGAATATAAGACAGAGAGAAAAAAAGATAGCAACTCCAAAAGAGAGGTTAAGGGACATATGCAAAGAGTGTGAAAATCAAACATAAATCTTGTTGGAGTAACAGAAGTAAAATGAAGCAAAAGCAATTATTTGAAAAGAAAATTACAGAGATGTTACCAGACTGATGGAAGAGAGCATTCATATATTTGGGAAGCCCTATGGGTTTTATTTAACCCAAGAAGCTAAATAAAAAGAAACCCACACCTCAACACAGAAGAATGAAACTACAAAACAGCAAAAATGTAGAGAAGATCTAGTGAGTTAGAAAAGACATTATATCCAAAGGAATAAAAAATTAGTCTTTTAGCTAGTTTACAACAGAAACAATGGAAGGCAGAGGACAATGGGATGTTTTTAATGTACTGAAAGAAAGTAACCTGGAATTCTATACCCATCTAAACTATCATTATAAGAGCAGGCTCAAAATAAAGGCATCTTCAGACAAAAAGAAAAAAAAAAGAGATTCTTGCTCCAGCTAGACCCTCAGAAAAGTAAATTCTAAAAAAGAGAGAGAGAGAGAGAGAGAAAGAAAAAGTATCTAAGATGGAGTGATATATATCAAGAATTGATGAGTAAAGAATGAGATTCTATTTTATAACAATGAGGTCAAAAAAAATTAAGAAATCTGACAATTACAAAAGTTGGCAAGGATGTAGAATAAGATAAATGTTATGCACGGCTAGCGAGAGTGTAAATTGGTACTGTTCTAGAAAGCAATATAGCAATAACTTGCAAAATGTAACTTGGATGTACCGAACTAAAAATTCACCTAATAGGTATTAACCTAGAAAGATTCTTATACATGGAGCACTCTTACAACAGGGCACAGACATGCATAAGGTTATTCTTAGCAGATTGTTCATAATGGCAAAAAAATAAATAATTAAAATGTCCAAGAACATATGAATTAACAAATCATGGCATAACCACATAACGGCATGTTATTCAACAGTAAAAAATTAATGAATTACTACTAAATATCTTAGAAACAGTGAAAGAAGTGAACCACCAAAGAAATAAGACCTATATCATATATATATGACCAAATAACTAGTTTGTTTAACTAAACAATGTTGTTTGGGGATACATATATATTGAAAAAATCTTTTAAAAATGTAAAGAATGATCAAACACAGCCTTCAAGAAAATGGTTAACTTTTTAGGAAAAGGAATCAAGGAAATAGGATGTGGAAGAGTCCACATATGTATTCAACAAATTGGTAAAGTTGTAGTTCTTAAGTTCATAATGAACTCACAAGTGTCTATTTAATATTATGTTCTATAACTTAGATATGTATTATTTTGTAGATATCAAATATTACAATGTAAAGAAATGAACATTTAACAAAAAAAGAAAAGGAGAAGAGAGAACTTCCTTAAATTTTAGTAGTGAAAATCTTACAGCAAAGGGGTATATAGGATAAAATGTTGGTGAAATAATGAGGGTGAACTACTGAAGCATGCCCATTAAAGTCAATAATTAGACAAGATATTCACTGATTATCATAAAGATGTTGACAATCCCCAAACTAATCAACAAACTTATTTCAACCCTAGTCAAATTTCCAGCAGACTTTCCTTTTTCTTCATATTCACAGAACCTAACAAGCTCATCCTAAATTCGTATCAAAAATGTAAGTTCCAAAAACAGCCAAAACAATTTTGAAGAGCAATATTTCAGTGGGACATACCCAATTAGATATCCATGTTTCCTTTAAAGCTAAAACAGTCGAGGAAGCATCACACTATCAGAGGGTGTACGTAAAGAAATATGATACATGAGAATATCACCAACTTAAGAAGAAATTATGGACACTCAAAAATGGTGCTGGGATAACTGACTAGTCATATGGGAAAATTCATGTTAAAACAACAAGATCCCATTTCAAAACAATAAGATCAGCCAGTATTTAAAGGTCTGGTAAGATCAGCAACTGGTGAAGATACGGAGCAGGGGGTGGGGGGAGGATTCTCATATGCTGCTAGTGGGGATATAAACTCATATCCTCATCTTGGAAATCAATCTGGTAATAACTAGTAAAACTGAAGGTTTTCATACTTTATAATCCAGCAGGCCCCCTACAGGTGTCTATGCTAAAGAAATGTACTACACTACCTTGTATTGAAAAAAACCTGGTGTTAATAAGAGAACAGATAAACAAATGTGACTCAATCAAGAGAATATAAAGAAAAGTAAAATGTGAGTAAGCTAGAACTACATGTTTCAAGCACAGAAAACAGATAAAGTGGAAACCAAATGTTAAGTAAAAAAAAAAAAAAAGCAAGCCATAGAAGTAGATATATAGTATATAACTTACACAAAATTGAGAAGATGTAAATCAGTATTATATATTGGATATGTGGATAACAGGTATGTACCATATATACTGAAATATGCATAAGAATGGCAAATGCCTAACTTGGGGAAAGGATTACCTAGGGGAAACAGGAGAAGAATAAAATTAGGTGGCAGAGCCAGCATGAGGGTGAGCAAGCAAGGCACTTCAAAATATAAAGACGGTTGACTCCCAAGTTCACGCAAATGCAGGACACAAACCTACGAGAAAGTGCTTCCTTAAATGTTGTGCCCTTGGCACCTCACTCAACTGACCTGAGTCTTGGTCCTATTAGGTAGGTTTTGTAGAGACTTCAACTGCTCTGTGTGGAGATTTATTCCTTTAAAAAGAAAAAAATCTGTTGGGCAAGTATCCCTACAGAGAGGGTTCACATTTTTGCTTGGGCAGTATTCACACGTTTAAGACTGCATTTGTCAAGTTACTTTCTTGAACTGGAATTGTCACAACATGTGGATATGGGACACTTGGACTCCAAACACCAGTGCTGTGAGGAGTTGCTACAATGATCTCTCATAGAAGATTCTTCTTCTCTTTACAGAAGAACCAGAAAAAAAGACATGTGACTGAGCTTGGCAGTGAGCCCCTCTCTTCCACGGCTTTGCATCTGGAGCAGATACATACATGTGAGAATGAAGAGAGGATGGGGAAAGATTGGAATTTATACCAGGGGTAGTGCCCTGAACAGTTCTTATTGACTTGACTCTTGTCTTCTTTCCAATCCAAGTTTTCAAAGCTTCTCATCAATTCTGTGAGCCTCCCAATATCCTCCTATAATTTCCCATTTTGCTGAAATTCGTCAGGGTCCATTTCTGTTGCTTGCAACCGAAGAGCCCTAATGATACACCAAGCCCCATCCTGTCGAACAATGAATCTATATAATTCCACTTGTTATGATTGATCCTTAGGAATTAACTTTCTCACCATGATTTGATTTCCCACTTAGGACTGGCAGGATTCTAGAAGGAGAATGTCTACCTGTGTATTTTAAGTACTTCCTGTCCGTGCCACCTCTTTTGGCTAAATCACCGTGGCATTATGAATACCCAAGAAACACACTCCTAACTTACTATTCTCCATTCACAGGTGGTATCTGAATAAAAATCTGCTGAGCTGGTCTGTGGTGCTGACTGTACTAAGAACTGGGAGTCTCAAGTCAAAGAAAATCCATTATTGTACAAACTGAGTGATTTAGAGTTGTCTTACCTCCTCTGTCTTTAAAACTTCCCATATCCGAGCATGATCGTCCACCAGCCAGTGTCCTGTGCTCTCAACCTTGTTGGAAAGTTTGAATTTAGACGCCACTTGAGTAGGCGCTCCCACAGGTTTATCCTCCATCTTGAAAGAGCCAGGCAGGAGGCATTACGGACCTGAGAGGAAGAATAAAGTGTGATCCAGGTTAAAACATTAATTACCATTAAAAAAAGATATGAAAGCAATTTCTTGTGCTTGATTTGTGGATAATGAGACCACTGAGGATGGTGTCACAACAGACATCAACCTTCATGGCCCCTTTTTATATTTTAAATATTCATTATTGCTATTTTAATGCATGCTTCTGTAGGCAGGGGTGCATTCTGATAAGGTGATGGGAATTTTAGAGCAAAGGAAGAAGCATCATTTGCCTATTATCCCAATTGGCCTCTTTGCTCTGGCCCCTCAGGTGGATGTAAGAGAAGCCCAAGAGAAGTTTCTTCGTATGTCCATGCTGTGTGTTGCACGTCGGAAAAAGTACTGGAAAGAGGCGTCTTCCTCTTCAAACATCTATCGGGTACTTGTTTATACGAGGTTCCATGCTAGGCATACACAAATCGTTTGGTAGCTTGGCTCTTAACCTTAAGAAGGGTAATGTCTCAGGGCAGAAAGGCTTATAAACAAGTAATCACAATGTGGTATATTACGGCACTGTGTGCTCAATGCCGCAATCACCGTTTTTTTGCAAACTGCAATGGAAGCACAGAGAAATATTCCCTTTGATATTTATCAGCTACATTACTTTCCTGAGCCCTAGTTTCATCAGCAGTTGCTGTAAAGACAATATTTTAAAATTGATACCAATTCTATAAAGTTTGCTTCCTTGACATCTTTCCATCCGCCACTGGCTTATCTGGAATCGCATGGTGCCTGCTCCACGCCATCTTGTCCTAAGGAATCTCCTCGCCTCCGTTCAAGTCCCCCTGAATCTATGCTTCTCAGGGTAACTTTTTTTTTTTTTAAAGTAAATCTGATAATGACATCCCACCTACCTAAAACTTTCCCTAGAGAATAAAATCCTAACTCCTCAAAATGGCAACCACGGCCCTCCCTTCCTCCACCATACCCGGCTGCCTCCTCAGCCACCGTTTCTGCCTTCTGAAGGTACACATGCATCTCAAATATATCCAGTAGCTTTAGGCTTTCTTTGGGACATCTCCTCCCACCGCTCACTCCAAGGGAATAAAGCCCCCCTCCTCCTCTGTTGCTCCCTCTATATACTCTGGAAAGATGTCTATTGGGCCACCTCTAACACTTTATTACGTTTATTTGCTTTCAGCTCTATTTCCACCTTCTGGTCTTTTAAGCATCTTGACACTAGAGATGGTGTCATACACAGAGTAAGTACTAAACAAATGTTTGAGGAATTAGTTAACTCAGTACGTGAGAAGAATCCAGTGAAAATCGGGCAGCAGAGCCAATATTTTCAAATAACAGATGTAAAAGTCAAATTACGCCTTCTCTTTCACCTTTTGATTGATTTCTTTAGTGGGCTGCAGGGTCTTCAAGAGGAAGAGCCAAGTCTAACGTTCATCATGCATCCCCAAGCGGCTCACTGCTCATTAATTAACGGACTAGTTTTCATGGAAATGGCTTCAAGGAATGGAGCCTGTCCGCAAAAAAGCAGGTCTTATGCTCACAGAACCTACAGCCCAAATAAAAGTAGTCAGCAATGAGCACTGATAAGCCGAGCAGGGGTGGGTGGTCAGAGGATTTGAGAAAAGCTTCTTGGACAGCTGACTTCCTTCTCTGCCTCACGCACTCCATCTGGAAACCGTGGAGAGCAAACCGTCTGCTTGCAGAGAGGCATGATGAGGAAGGAAGCTGCTAACCAAAACCACCCCACAGCCCTTCCACACGGGCAGCACGGAACACAATCCTACTAGGAAGCAGGAAACCAAACATTCATAATTAATGAACAAATTCATGGGAGAGGATATGCTAATAAATGATGCCGACACTTACAGCCGAGGAAATAAACAAAGCAGAGTCATGTGGAGGTTTCAGTCCAAAAAAAGGAAATTAAAATAAACAGGCACAATGGAAACAGGCCAGATTGGTAGGGAAGGAAATTCCATCATTGTTATTGGAGATAATACTGTAAACAACAAATAATAAATCAAAACAAAGTGGAAAAACTACAGAAGATGGTTTGGGCTCTATCCTCCGCCGATCATGGAAACCTAACTGGACGAAATAGACAGACTACAAAATCTCAGGGCAAACAATGGAACATCTGTAAGTGTAATGTATCCAGGTGACCCCACGGTGACCCCACCCCACCGCTGCCCACAGCTGCTTTCTCATCACTGACATGTGGGTGAGAGTTGGCAAATTGTCAGTATTGGAGACTGAACTCTACTGTGTCCTGGCTTCCCACAGATTGTTCCTTGCCCTGTTTGGGGAGAAGATGCAACTAAATGAGTTTTGGACCATTACGAGGTCCTCGGGAACTAGGCATGGAAGCAGAGAGGCAGCCAGCTCTTAGCACGCCCTTGAAGCACTTCAAGATCCTCCATCCCATCTGAAATTTGAGGTCTTTTTACCCATCCTCAGGACCTCTCCTCATTCAAAAAAAAAAAAAAAAAAAGACCAAATATGCAGCATATAGTGAGCTCCCATTGCATACCAGCCCCCGTGTTGGGATTTTTCACATTATCTCTACACCATACAATAACCCAGCAAGGAAGACTTCCCCATTTTACAGCTATGACAAATTCTACGCAAGGCAGCTAAGTAAGTTTAATACAGTGCTAGAAAGTTGTAGAGGCCCCAGGTTTGTGCTTTCTCTCCTAGGTCAGGTCAGCAAAACTTCAACCCCCACCCCCAACCCCGTCACTGGTAGAATGAGACCACCCTCTCCTGCTCTTTCCCCCATGGATTAAAGTGTCACTGTCTTAGCTCACTGGCCCAGTAGTGCCCACTGAGAGGTGGTACATCCGATGAGTAAATGAGGGAAGAGTGGGATTGATACAGAGAGGGAAACATCCTAGAAAACTAGATCATTCCTTTTCCTTTTTACCCTCATCTTAACTTTTTTCTCTTTCTTTTTTTTTTTTTTCTTTCTTTCTTTCTTTCTTTCTTTCTTTCTTTCTTCCTTCCTTCCTTCCTTCCTTCCTTTCTTTCCTTTTTAAGTTAGCTCTACACTCAATGTGGAGCTTGAATTCACAACCCTGAGA
This sequence comes from Enhydra lutris kenyoni, assembly GCF_002288905.1. Lineage (NCBI taxonomy): Eukaryota > Metazoa > Chordata > Mammalia > Carnivora > Mustelidae > Enhydra > Enhydra lutris. The sequence goes on along the minus strand of NW_019154108.1, from coordinate 19,671,577 downwards.
TCAAAAGTCCATGCTCCACCAACTGAGCCAGCCAGGCGCCCCACCCCATCTCAGCTTCTGACCAGGGAAGACAGATGCTTTCATTCCACCAAACTTATCTTCCCTGTTCTTACTTTTTTTTTCCATTTCATGAAGTAAGACAGTGTACAGTCATAGCCCTTTTACAGTTAGAAAAGGCATTTCTCCAGCAATTTTCTATTTGCAATTTTCTGTTTACAATTTTGCGCTTAATTTTGCTTCTGTGTTCTCTGTGATCAGGTATCAGATATCTGTGATCAGGTATTTGCTTTTCTATACATACAGCTTCTTTTCTCTACCCCACTTGACCCTGAGAACAACCTGCAGACGATAAAAGCCATGTAAAGGTTCTGAAGATGAGTTTGCTTCATATCCTAGAGCCCTAATATTCCCACCAAAGCTTAAAGTTCTGTGTTTTGTTTTCTTTTTTTCAATTTGGTTAAATCCAAAGACCATCTTTTTTTTTTTTTTTTTTTAAGAGGGAGAGACAGAGCATGTGCATGAGTGGGATGGTGAGAGAGGGGCAGAGGGAGGGAGAGGATCGTAAGCAGGCTCCACGCCCAGCATGCAGCCTGATGTGGCAGGAGCTAGAGTCAGAGGCTTAACCGACTCAGCCTCCCAGGCAACCTAGGGGCTAATCTTAAAAACGTTAAGTATTGGGGCGCCTGGGTGGCTCAGTGGGTTAAAGCCTCTGCCTTCAGCTCAGGTCATGATCTCAGGGTTCTGGGATCAAGCCCCGCATTGGGCTCTCTGCTCAGCAGGGAGCCTGCTTCCCCCTCTCTCTCTGCCTGCCTCTCTGCCTACTTGTGATCTCTGTCAAATAAATAAATAAAATCTTTTTAAAAAAAAGTTAAGTATCACATGATGATCTAAGAACATAAACATTTGCCATTACTAGTAACAGTTCTTGTGATTTGGTAAAAATTATCTATAATTCTCATGGATACAACCTTTTTGAAGCATGGCTTTAAAAGTAAGTGCTAGGGCACAATTTCATTGAAATCTGCATTTACTTTATTAATCCTTATGTTGGACTTGGTTTGATAAATCAATCTTGACTTTTTTGAATTTGACTTTCCCTTCTATTTTAGTAAATAACATATGAGACATCCTTCTAAATCATTATCATTTTTCCCCTCCCTCTCCCCCACCATTTTTTTGGAAGGAAATATTCAGAACCTATTTAATATTCAGAACCTTACTGGGGTGGTTTGGTGTTTCTAGTCTTTGTCTAGTAGAGCCATGTTTCTCTCCTGCCCCTGCAGATTCCGTACTATGCACTGATTAAACGGCATTTCCACTTGATTCCCTTACACACATACTCTTGCTTCTGCCTAAAAAAAAAAAAAAAAAAACAAACAACTCTTGATCTTTTTTTTACCTCAACTCAGATTTCTTCTCATCTTGAAAATGTCTAGTATTTGCCCTGTTTCAGTCTGTTCCCATGATTACTAGTGTTTCTGCCATTTATTTCCTCCTACCTTCTCTCATCCTCACTCTGCCTCCTAATGAGCTCAGGTTCTGTGCACATGAGACAGACTTAAGGCCTTACCTTACCTCTGATTATCGTCAACTCTTTCATCTGAACGTCTATGTGTCAAGAACGGTCTTTGCATTTATTTACAGGGTTGAGAATGGCATAGTACAGAGAGCGCTGGAAAAGACCTGGGCTAAAATCCTAAGATTGCAGTAAGTTCTCTGTGTAACGCTTGGGCAAACCATTTCACTGTTCTCAGCCCCCGGTTCCTCATCTTTAACGTGGATAAAGAGACCGTAACACCGCTGAGGCCCCCTACAGATATAAAATAAAACACTCACCTCATCCCCCCAAATGTAGAAAGCAAAACTACTGTGCACTAAAGTATTTTTCCAGTAGAATGGAGGGATTTATACTACCAAACACGACGGCGAAATGCTGTAATTTTTATGGGTCCCTCACATATTGTACTTACTCCCACAGGGTACACGCATTCACGACTCAAAATCAAACAGTAGGATATTATCACAGCGCAGTGGCATTCACAGATTGAACACCTGAGCTGTGATTTCAGAAGCAACTCAAAATTCTCTAATGCGTGGTCAACTGTAAATTCACCCAGGCTTTGTAAGGCTGGTGTTTGGGTGAGCTCAATGATTCTTAGCATCCAAATCCTGGTTCAGGTAGACATCTCTAATCATAATTGCTACTGTGGTATTCATAAACTGGGGTATCCAAGGAGGTCTTAAGATACAGCCTTCCCAGTACTGGGGTGCATCATAGTGGTCTCTTCCTTCTGAAAACAGAGACAGAAGCAGCTGTCTGGAATCTAGAATTTCTGCACGGAAATGGAGACTGGAGCGCGGACAGACACCAGACAGGAAGAACTACAGGGAGTCATGGCATAGATTTCTAGCACTGAGCAGCTTTCTTCCTGGGAAAGCAGGGGTCAGACTGCTTCAGAGCAATACTGAAAAGGTGGGTGTGTTTGAAGTGACAGTCGATGTCAACGTATTAGGAGCAAAAGAGATCATCATTATCTCCTCCTCCTCAGAAACCCAACAGCATTCTAGTCTCTATAAGGCAACTCACTTATATTCTGCATATTGGTTTCTTTCGCTCTTCTCGATTAACTCCAGAGTCCCCTGCTGGACTGCCAGCTCTTTGAGAGACTGAACCTAAATACATCCAATTCCTTCAATTTTTTTTTTTTTTTAAAAAGCTTAATCACCCTTTTATAAAAAATCATTTTATTTTCTTTCCACTAAAAAAAAAAAATACTTCACTGGAATAACAGTTTAAACATTTACTATCATGATGTATTTTGGAACAAATGTCAATCATTGGGAAACCATTTTCAAAGGAATTTTAATTATGTCCTGTCTTACTGAGCACAGAGCAAGGTTGCACAATAGAGTCTATGGAATTATAAGGGACTTTCTCTGAGAGCAACTGTCTCCTGTTAAACGTAGAACATTGAAGAAGTGCAAGACATTCCTGCTTCACTCAAGTTGATAGTTTTTAAGGCAGGTCCATGTGCACTTCAGACTTTATGTGCTACCAGCCCCCCCACTCCCACTGATAGTACTTGGCAGAAGTTTTTAATAATAACTCCAAAAAAGAAAAACCCAGACTGAGTTTGTACTACCCTTGTGAACCTCCCTGGAGAAAATGTTGCTCTTTGCTCAGCAATTCCTGCTCAGCAAAGAAAGCCAACACAAGGAAAACAGCTGGGCTCCCTTCCTGGTCCCCCGTTCAGTGCGGGCAGTCTGGAAACAGATCTGCAAAAGCAGACGTGGGGGAGGGAGAGGGAGGATACCCAAACAGAACAGAGCCCGAGATCAGGAAGAATCCCTCGGCGTTGTAAGAAAGAAAGAATTCTGAGGGACTGTATTTTTTATGGCCTGCATTTTTATTACAATAAAAGGCTCAGCGATTCTGTTGCTTGAAAAGAATGAGATGAAACCGTAAATCACATGACCATCCCAGGCTCAAATGTTTCACAATTCTGTGGATTCCAGCTTTAACTTGCTGAATGAGGGCAAAATGCAAAAAACCATCAGGGGAGCATCACACAGTTCAATGGTCACAGGCTAATCTTTATCTTCGAGTTGAAGGAAGTCAAGCTGACTCAGGTCGGAGTCATTCTTTTGGTACCAACAATGGCTATAGGAATTCAGCGGTGAGGTAGCGATCACCGTGCCAGGCGCTGGACTTGCCCATCATGAGCCTCAGTGCACCCTCACAGCAGCCTGGGAAAAGCTCAGATCAAGACAGATGAGGGAACAAGCCTGGGGTTTCTGTCGAGCTCTCTGGACCCCAGAGCTGCGACCTTCCCGGGAAACGTGCTGCCACACCATAATCGCCTGTGTTCCACTTATAAAATAGCATCGTGTCCATGGTGGAAAAGCTGAATTTGCAGGAATCTAAGCTCTTGAAAAGATCTGGAGGTGGGCTTCTGATACGAGCAATGCAAAAAGCTGAAAATAATATATTCAGGGAAGGAAGTCTGTCGAGGTTATCAGTTAACGCACAAGATCATTTTAACTAACTTCCAAGTAGACTGGCCTTTCCACATCTCAGGTTAAAGGGCAGTCTGTTCTCAATCTTTTACTTGACTAAAAACAGAAGTCTAATCTACTTAATTATAGTCACTTTACTAGGCTATAGGATAACGGCAGGTCCCTATGGGGGAAGATCTCTTTTAAGAAAACACTTCCGGGAGAAGCATGGACAGTGACCTGGCACTAGGCCACTCCTTATTCTTTCTCAATCTCCAAGCAGCAAGGACACCATGGCTTTTCCATATACCATATATTCCTTTTTTCACCATGTATTCTTAATTAAACTCTTTTTTCATTAGATCAGATAACATCTTGCCCCACATGGACGACTCAGATGAGTTTCACATAGTAATGATTAAATCTTCTTGGTACTACTAAATACCAGACACCAATTTGCTGGGCTAACGAAGTACAGGAACCTTTATAATCAGGGCAGCATCTTCATTTTCACCTAACTATGTTGTGCCTCCCCTGATCTTGACCTTTAAAATAGGCATAAATGCCTGTAAGAGAGGCCAAGGCCGAAAGAACGGATCCAATATTCATCCAGCATGGGAGAGGGAGGGAATCTCTGTGCCTTGTGTTAGGGAGAGTTCTCCCACTGGGTCACGTTTTCTACTTTCTTCTCAGCTTTTTGGTCTGCACCCACGATGTAACATGGTAAACAACCCATGTGGGATCAAAAACTCAAGATGACCCAGATGGACACAGATACATTAAAGAGACAATCAAACGGAGAAGAAACCACTAGAGATGCTGCTTCTTGACTCTTGACCCTTGCATAGATCTAGCAGGCTTGTCCCCTGGTGATCTGTGTGTCCTGAGCGAACACAACCGAATGTCAAAGCCATACCCTCTGGAATTCTAAGAAACCTTCCCATCGGCTTGAGGCTGCTGCAGCATCATGACATTTTTATCAGGAAAGGCAGTGATGTTGGTCATGTTTCACATTCATTGGAAAAGACGCAATCATTATTTTCAAATATTTTTATTCAATATGTTCAGCTGTTTTCAAACAGTCTTTTAGCAAACTCGGTAAGGATGCTCAACTTCCTGTTCCTTCTGTGTCTGTTTTGTCTCACGTCAAGCTCTGCATGCGTGTGCCATAGACGAATGGTCCCACATTCGTGGGTATGTGTATTGGCTGAGAAGCTGCTATTGAACTTACCCTCCATGGTCACTAAGGATAGAATCCTCACTTTATTTTGGAGTGAACCAAAGGATATGAACCCTAAATGAGACAACTGAAAACCAAATTCTACTCCCAAATCCTAAACAAATTTCCAAAACATATTTGAAAACGGCTTTGCATAGTGAGAATCAGGAGCGTTTTCAACTCATCTGGTGGGGAAGGCCTTGCCAGGACAGATTAAATAGGTACTGACTTTGAACCTACTTTTTCTTTAAAATTGCAACCATTCCGAGCACAGCCAAGCCTGGATTTCTCATCAGGCCTTCAGAACAGCATCAGCCATCCGTCACCGACTTTTCAAAGGCTGCATGAAATGCCTTGCGTACCTCTGCTGGGTTTCTGTGTTCGGTCCTAGGTTACGTTTTCACGAAGGCCAAGGGTTAGAGCTTCGACAGATGTGGTTGTGGTCTGACTGGCCAATTTTATCTTCCATTTTACGGACACATACAGTATTTGAGAGCCACATTTGTGAAATGGCTCCATTCTGATTGCACCCAATGAGGGGTGGATGGACTGTGGGGCTCGAGATCTCCGTTCAGTGTGGTTTTAGTCTCAGAGCCACTGTGAAATCCACCAAGGCATCTGTCTGAGGAGAAATAGGGTCATTTCCTTCTGTGTCACCATTCCGTTTCAACTGGGCTGTAGGTTCTTTTCTCTTTCTTTTATTTTTCCCTTCTTAAACTTTCAAAGGACTTTCCACTTCCTCCGGTGTTTGCAATGACCACAGTTTGACCTTGCTATTTCCAACAAACCAAAGTAGAAAGTGAATGACATGGTGTCTTGGACTCAGACCTCTTAGCAACTGTGCAAATATACTACTCCGCATCCCTGACTTCCTCGCTGAGGGGTTGATGGGCAGACGTGACTTAGCACAGCAAGCAGCGACTTCCAGGGAACGGGCTGGGCAGGCTGCTTCAGCCCCGTTCAGCACTGTGCCATGTGCAGGAGGGAAGGGAAGTCCCTAACAGTTTATTTAGCTACAGCCTAGTCATTGTGCCAGGTGTGTATGAGGCAGGAACACAAAAGATCAATAAACACAGGTACTCCTTTCACCGGCTTACATGCTGGGGGTTCTGAATCTGAATCACTGCGAAGTCCGTAATCACAGGAAGAGAAAAGGAAAGATTTCAAAAGGATAGGATACATTTCATAGATAGATTTCAAAATGATCGTAAGTGTTAGATATGAGCAAGAGCGTTACAGTGAGGGCTCTGAGAGCGAGGTATTAATTCCCCATTAGATGACACCGAAGCCCAGTGCAGGTAAGTGAATTGCCCAGGATCACACAGCAGAATGCAAATTTGAAAACAGATCTGTCTGACTCCGAACACAGCTGCCCTTTCCATTCTGTGGTGGCGTTTCCAAAATTTCACAGAAATGCGGCCATGTTCATTTTTGGCTTTGTAACTTTAAGGCTTAAAGAGAAACACCAGTTCCTTGCACTCATGTCACAGGGGAAAAGCCAGGAGGGTTACTAGAATTTGTGTTTCCTAACCCATGCTTCCTTATCTACCAAAGCTGACAGTCAGCTTCTTCCTCCCTCCTTTCAAGTCCCCTCTGCACTTCTACTTGCTCGGGTTCCAATCATGCTTCCCCAGCCCTGCCCTTCCAGACTTAAACAATTATTTCCTTATTTTTAAAAAAGTGGCAGAAAACAGAAGCAAAAAATTGACATCGCTAGTTCTTTCACTTCTCATTCACATATGTAAATTCCTGCTACAAAAGTATGCTGATCTGTAGTCTAAGGGTTTTCTTTTCTTTTCTTTTCTTTTTTTCCTCAAAGACTCTTTAAAACAACATATGGAACCTATTACAGTACTCACTGACTTCTTCACTTTTGCTTCTGCTCTGGAGGGTGATGGGTTTATGATTTACAGCTCAAGTGAATGCAGTTCTTGGGTTCACTGCCCCAATTCGATTGTGGTTGACATTGATTCTGGATACCAGAGAGATTTTAATTGTTAACTTTATCGTATACTGAAAAATGATTTACATGCTAGTGAAGCTTAAGCTGGCTCAGAATCTCAACTTCTATACACTCATTCCATTTTTTTCACTTCAATCTGGACCACAAGAAAATACGGGGTTTTCTTCTCTTCTTCTGTGTGCCCTAAAAAGGAATCCCAAGCTAGTTACTTTATAGCTATAACATCACGAGAAGGATGAAATATGGTGATATCAGTCCAGATAATTTTCAGGTCTTCCTTGAGAACGAAGTGCATTGATTAAGTCAGCCTAGAAATCTGTCAACAGGCTGCCTGGGTGAAGGTTGATTAACTCTCTCTCCCCTTCTGTCTCCTTGCCACAGACCTCCCGAGTTGTTTTAGATTCTACTCCAGGTCCTAGTGGACCAATTCATCAAGAATAAGTGGTGTATTCTCCAAATTAAAAGCTGGCAACGCTAGCCTTCCATGTACAGTGGGCTGTCATAGCTGGTCTCACGTAACCAAAAAGGAAATTGAAATAGAAAGGCAGGACTTTGCATACACTCAAGCAGCAGATTCGCAGGGACATCAATTTTAAATATAAGAGTCCCCGATGCTCTGGTCTGAGCCACTGAGCCAATCTAACACACTCTCCTTTTCTCCACCTTGATCTTAGGGAGGACTGGTAGTGAAGTAAATAAACTTCCTCACAATCCTCTCTGCTGGGCCTGACCGTGCACACTTTCCTCTGGGTCCAGCTTGGGACTTCTGGTGCAGAGCCCCTGTTTCTTGGTCTTAGCCAGTTTGTAAGGGGGAAGTTACCTTGTATCACAGGTCAAACAGTTAAAATCTTGCTTCATTTGAATTATAATGACCTTCTAGGGCTACGCACCAGAGGTATTAAGAAAATTTCACACATGTTGCTCCTAGAGGGTAATAACTTGTATACCTGTTCCAAAAAAAAAAAAAAAAAAAAAAAAAAAAAAAAATCCAGAAAGAAAGAAGAAAAGATGGGTGAGTGAGAGTTCCCCAAGGGGAGAAAGAGACACCATTTCTCTACTGCACAAAACTACAGGCAGGTCCAACAATTGGTGTCATACTCCAGTGAGTCCAAAGCAGAATGAACACACCCCACTTATTACCCAAGACAATGTACTGGTGTGCAGAAAAAAAAGAATGACAACTTTGATTTATATGTTTATCTCATCTCATCTTTTTTCCCATTTTGTATATGTTTTATCACATATATAAATGTTGGAGTAATAGTGCATGTATGCAATTTATAAGTAATTGTGTATCTAACAAAGGATACTCAAAAATATTGTACTGAGTAGAGTACTCCACCAAAACTTTTTCAAAATCACTGCCTTCCACAAATAACGCATCCACGTTCATGCCTCTTAACTCCCTACAGAAACTTTCTCTTCCTCATGAAGCTCCTGTCTCTACCTATAGCAGTACCATCCACCCAAAAACCCAAACTAGCTATCCCAGAGTCATCTTCAAATGCTCTATATCCAAGGAGTCCCCAAATCTTACTGACAACTTCTTTGAGGCATCTCAGGCTAGAGCCTCCTCTGTATGCTAGCCACCGCCCTTGATGTATACTTCCATTATCTCTGGGTTGAACCAGTGCAAGAGCCAAGTTACTAGACTCTCTGCACTTGACTCTTCCTGGTCATTCTCCATACTGTCACCAGAGTGGTTTTCCTAAAAATATTTTTTTAGGAAATTGCCTTGCTTAGGAACTTGCAATAGGAATGCACCCATAGGAAAGAGTTCAAGGCTCCTATCCCAGTTTGTCATGATCTGGCCACATCCTGACCTTCAAATCGTATATTCACCTTGGCCCAAGCCAATTCCGTACTCTCTCCCATCACTGAACTCACTGTTCTCCAAATAGGGCCCTTTCATACCTTTGTTATGTTGTTACTTCAACTCAGAATATTTCACCCCCCCTACTCCATCTCCTCTTTGTCTTTGTTATAGCAGCTGAGTCTATATCCTCCTAATACAATGCTTTTACTTGTTTGGCATACACATGCCTGATACTGTGATACATTATTCGTGGCACCCTGTTTTGATTCTCATTTGATACACAGAGTAGGTAGCAGAGCCATGATTCCAATCTCTATCTCTCTTGCTCTAAGGTATGTGATTTTAACCACTGGGCATTAAATTTAAAGCAAATGTAAATATCACCCCCTCAGTCCCAAACCCACTGGGGAGAGTTAACGACTCGACTCCTCCTGTAGAAGTTGTTCACAGTTTTATCACAGCACTTACAACACTGTAGTTTAGTTTGCACCCTCAGAGACCAAGCTCTTAGAAGTCAAAGACTATTTGTACTCCCCTGCATATGTTGGGTATTTAGTGCATGCTGGCACGTATAAGGTGCTCAATAAATATTTGTTGAATAAATCAACTTACACATCTTCGGTCCCTCCTCAATCCTTACCTTTCCCCCTCAATTCACTATGCCCCATCACAGCTTAAATATAAGCACAAAAGTCACAGGAATATCTGACACAGTACTCAATACAGAAAAAGGCTTTATACAATAAAGCCAACACCATGTCAATACCATGACAAAGTTTCCCTACAAGAACTTGCCTTGAAAAACAGAGCGACCATTGCATCCAAAGCCATAAGATACCTAGGAATAAACCTAACCAAAGAGGCAAAGAATCTATATTCAGAAAACTATAAAGTACTCATGAAAGAAATTGAGAAAGACACAAAGAAATGGGAAAATGTTCCATGCTCATGGATTGGAAGAACAAATATTGTGAAAATGTCTATGCTACCCAATGAAATCTACACATTTAATGCAATCCCTATCAAAATCCCATCCATTTTTTTCAAAGAAATGGAACAAATAATCCTAAAATTTATATGGAACCAGAAAAGACCTCGAATAGCCAAAGCAATATTGAAAAAGAAAGCCAAAGTTGGTGGCATCACAATTCCGGACTTCAAGCTCTATTACAAAGCTGTCATCAACAAGACAGTATGGTACTGGCACAAAAACAGACACATAGATCAATGGAACAGAATAGAGAGCCCAGAAATAGACCCTCAACTCTATGGTCAACTAATCTTCGACAAAGCAGGAAAGAATGTCCAATGGAAAAAAGACAGCCTCTTCAACAAATGGTGTTGGGAAAATTGGACAGCCACATGCAGAAAAATGACACCACACACGAAAATAGACTCAAAATGGATGAAGGACCTCAATGTGAGAAAGGAATCCATCAAAATCCTTGAGGAGAACACAGGCAGCAACCTCTTCGACCTCAGCCGCAGCAACATCTTCCTAGGAACATCGCCAAAGGCAAGGGAAGCAAGGGCAAAAATGAACTATTGGGACTTCATCAAGATCAAAAGCTTTTGCACAGCAAAGGAAACAGTCAACAAAACCAAAAGACAACTGACAGAATGGGAGAAGATATTTGCAAATGACATATCAGATAAAGGGCTAGGATCCAAAATCTATAAAGAGCTTATCAAACTCAACACCCAAAGAACAAATAATCCAATCAAGAAATGGGCAGAGGACATGAACAGACATTTCTGCAAAGAAGACATCCAGATGGCCAACAGACACATGAAAAAGTGCTCCATATCACTCGGCATCAGGCAAATACAAATCAAAACCACAATGAGATACCACCTCACACCAGTCAGAATGGCTAAAATAAACAAGTCAGGAAACGTCAGATGTTGGAGAGGATGTGGAGAAAGGGGAACCCTCCTGCACTGTTGGTGGGAATGCAAGCTGGTGCAGCCCCTCTGGAAATAGCATGGAGGTTCCTCAAAAAGTTGAAAATACAGCTACCTTACGACCCAGCAATTGTACTACTGGGTATTTACCCTAAAGATACAAACGTAGTGATCCGAAGGGGCATGTGCACCCGAATGTTTATAGCAGCAATGTCCACAACAGCCAAACTATGGAAAGAACCTAGATGTCCATCAACAGATGAATGGATAAAGAAGATGCTGTACACACACACACACACACACACACACACACACACACACACACACAATGGAATACTATGCAGCCATCAAAAGAAATGAAATCTTGCCATTTGCGATGACGTGGATGGAACTAGAGGGTATTATGCTGAGCGAAATAAGTCAATCAGAGAAAGACAACTATCATATGATCTCCCTGATATGAGGAAGTGGAGATGCAATGTGGGGGATTTGGGGGGTAGGAAAAGAATAAATGAAACAAGATGGGATCAGGAGGGAGACAAAACCATAAGAGACTCTCACTGTCACAAAACAAACTGAGGGTGACTGGGGGAAGGAGGGTAGGGAGAGGGTGGTGGGGTTATGGACATTGGGGAGGGTATGTGATATGGTGAGTGCTGTGAAGTGTATAAACCTGGCAATTCACAGACCTGTACCCGTGGGGCTAATCATACATTATATGTTTATAAAAAAATTTAAAAATTTTAAAAAAATACAACAGAGCGACCACTATTCACAAGGACAGTTTTAATAAGGTATAGTTTACATGTCTCATGTTAAAGATGTACTCTCTGACTTATGACAAATGTTTATGCCCATGTTAACAACACTAAAATCAAAATATAGAACATTTCCCTCACCACAAAAGGTCATTCCTTTAGGTCTCTTCCAAGCTGATCTCACCCCATCACTGTACCCAGGCAATTGCAGATCTGCTTTCTATAAATACATGGTACATTTTTCCTTTGGAGTTTCATGTCATTGAATATCATATAATATCTACACCTTTTTATCTGACTTCTGTCCCTTCCCATACCTATTCTGAGACTGAACCATGTTGTTGCAGTCTAAGTAGTTCCTTCACTTATACTGCTGAATAGTACCCCATTGTTCAATATTTTATTTATACATTTACTTGTTGGTGAACATTTGTGTTGTTTCCAGTTTGGGTTACTTTAGATAAAAGTTGAGGAACATTTGTGTATAATCATTATGTGGTCATATGCCTACATGTCTCTTAAATACCTAAATGTGGGATTGCTTGATCATGGGGTAAGCATGTGTTTAACTCCAAAAAGGTTATAAAATTTTATATTCCCATCAGCAGTGTATGAGAGTTCCAGTTACCTCATAATCTCACCAACAACTGGTATTGTCATTTTAATTTTATTCACTCTAATATTATTTCTTTCTTTTTTTTTTTTGAGAGAGAGAGAGAGAGAGAGAGAGAGTCTTAAGCAGACTCCACATTGAGTACAGAGCCTAACAAGGGGCTCAATCCCACAACCCTGAGATCACAACCTGAGCCAAAACCAAGAGTCAACACACTCAACCAATTATACCACCCAGGTGATCCCACTCTAATGTTCTAGTGAATGTATAGTAATACCACATTTGTGATTTCAATTTTCTTTCCCTAATGATAAGTGATATTGAGCATCTTTTCATGCACATACTGGCTGTCTGTATATCTTCTTTGGTAAAGAGTTTGTTCAAATTTGTCCATTTTTAGAGACTTTTTATTGATTCTATTAGCAAGTTATAAGAGTTCTTTATATATTCTGGAAAGCAGTCTTTTGTCAGATATATGTACTGATAATATTTCCTCCCAGTCTGAGGTTTGCCTTTGCATTTTCTTATCCTGTCTTATGAGCAGCAAAAGTTTTCCATTTTCATGTCGCCCAATTCAAACATTTTATGTTTAAGCTTTTTGTGTCCTAAGAAATCTTTGCCTACATGAAGGTTACAAAGTTTCTTCTAGAAGTTTTATAGTTTTAGCATTTACACTTAGGATTATGATCCAGTTCAAGTTAATCTTTGTGTGTGATAAAGTTAAGAGTTGAGATTCTTTTTTTTTTTTAATGTAGATAATAAGTTGGTTCCAGACCATTTGTTGAAAAAGTAATCCTTTCCGTATTGAATTACCTTGGCATCTTTGTTGAGAATCAGTTGACCATACACACATGGGTCTATTTTTAAACTCTCTATTGTGTTTCACTGATCTATGTGCCTGAACTTACACCAATAACACACTATCTTGATTAACTAAAGCTTTGTAGTAAGTGCCAAAATCAGTAAGTGTAAATCCTCTAACTCTACTCTTTTGCAAAATTGTTTTGGTTATTCTAGGCATTTAAATTTTCATATAAGTTATAGAACCAGCCTGGATATTTCTACAAGAAAGCTTGCTAGAATTCTTATTGAGATTTCATTGAATCTATAACTCAACTCGGAGAGAAGTGACATTTTAATAATACTGACTCAATAGCAATACTGACTTTATTGGGATTTCATTGAATCTAGAAATCAATTTGGAGAGAACCGAAATTCTAACAACACTAAGTCTTGCCAGCTATAAACACAGTAAATCAATTCACTTAGGTTTTCTCATTTCTCGTGGAAATATCTCTAGCTCTCAGGGTAGAGATTCCATGTATTTCATGTTTTGGGATGCTACTGCAAATGATATTGTCTTGTTTTTTATTCAGATTTCTATTTGTTTATCACTAATATACAGGAATGCAACTGATTTTTGCATATTGATTTTGTATCCTGAGATCTTGCTAAAAATATTATTAGTTCTAGCAGGTTTTTTAGTGAGGATTTGCAGCATGTTTGATCATGTCATCTTCAAATAGAGATGGTTTTACTTGTAGCTTTCTAATTTGTATACCCTTTATTTCTTTTCCTTGTCTTACTGCACTGGTAAGAATGTCCAGTAGAATGCTGACTAGAAGTGAAGAGAGTGAATGAACATCCTTATCTTCTTCTTGAGCTTATGGCAAAATCATTCAGGTCCACCAGTGATACATTAGTAATAATTTGTACTTTTTTTAAAAAACAGCTTGAGATATAATTCACATGTCAAAAAAATTCAACCACTGAAAGTACACAATCCAGTGGCTTTAGTATATTCATAGAGGTGTGCAATCATCAGCCTTTTATCGGATTGTGGAGGTTCCCTTCTATTCCTGGTTTAATGGGAGATTATTATTATGAATGGATGTTGATTTTTTTAATGCTTTTCTTGCATCAATCAAAATGGCCATATAGTTTTTCTCGTCTATTGTAGTAATAAGATGAACTACATTAATTTTTTTGTTAATCAACCTTGTTATTCTTGGGACAAGCATTATTTAATCATGATGTATTATGCTTTTTATATATTTCATTTTTGGTTTGCTAATATTTTGCTAAAGATTTATGATTCATTTATTCATTTTCCTTTTTAAAAAAAAAAAGATTTTATTTATTTGAGAGAGAAAGTGGCAGAGGGAGAGAAACAGACTCCCCACTGAGCAGGGAGCCTGATGTGGGGCTCGATCCCAGAACCCTGGGGTCATGATCTGAGCCAATGCAGACGCTCAGCTGGCTGAGCCACACAGGTGCCCCTTGTGATTCATTCTCATGAGGATGTTGGTCTGTGGTTTTCTTGTAAATTTTTTTTTGTCTCGCATTGATATCAGGATAATGTAGCCCTCATAAAATGAGATGAGAAGTATTTCTCCTGCTATATTCTCAAAACAAGTTTATGTAAGATTGGTGGTTTTTCTACCTTGAGTGGTTCTTTTAAAAGATTTATTTGTTTGAAAGAGAGAGAAAGAGCAACCAAGAGTCAGATGCTTAACTGACTCTACCACCCAGGCTCCTGTCTTCCTTGAGTGTTTGATGCAATTCACCAGTTAAGGCATCTGGGCCCACAAATTTCTTTGTGGGAAGGTTTCTAATTGTGAATTAATATTTTTAATTGATATTTACATTTCCTATTGATTTCTGAAATAGAGTAGAATAGAAATTCTTTCAAGGGATTTAATCATTTTATACAGGTTGTGGAGTTCACTGGCACCAAGTTGTTTATAACATTCCATTGGTTACCCTTTCAAAGTGTGAAGAATCTTAGGGATACTGATATTAGTAATATATGTATCCTTTTTGTTTCTTGATCAAATCAATTAGAAGTTTATTTATTACTCTGATCTTTTCAAAGAATCAGCTTTCAATTTCATTGATGTTCTTTATTATTTTTCTGTTTTCTATTTCATTGATTATTTGTTTCTTACTGATTTGAAGTTTAGTTTTCTCCTATATTTCTAGCTTAAGGTTGAAGCTTAGATTGATGCATGTAGATATTTATCCTTTTGTAATATAAGCTTTAAACCTACACATTTCCCTTTAAGTTGCACTTCACAAATTTTGATAATGCAAATTTCCTTTGCATTCAGACCAAAACATTTCCAATTTTTGTGTAATTTCTGCTTTGAACTATGCATTATTTAGAACTATGCTGTGTTATTTCCAAATGTCTTGGGATATTTGGATGTCTTTCTATTACCTATTTCTAATTTAATTTATTGTGATCAGAGAACATACTACATATGATTTCAAACACTTAAAATTCCTGGAGGCTTTTTAATGTCTGAGCACGTGGTCTATCTTGGTAGATGTCCTATAAGTATTAGAAAAGCATCTGTATTTTGCATTTGTTGTGTGGAATATTCCATTTATAAACGTCAACTAGTCCGTGCTGATTGAAATGTCATTTAAATCTTCCATATCCCTGTTTATTTTGTCTGCTTGTTCTATCAATTACTGAAAAGAGTGTTGAAAACTGCAACTATAATTGTAGATTTCTCTTTCTCTTTTCAGATCTGTCAGTGCTTCAAGCATTTTCAAGTCAGTTAATAGGTGCATACATATTTAGAACTGTTGTGCTTTCTTGATTTTTTTATCCCTTTATCATTGTGAAATATCCATGTTTATTCCTGGTAATATTCCTATTCTGAAGTCTATTTTTTTCTGTTATTTTAGTTAAAACACCTTTATCTTTTCCCAAGCTTTCCCTTTTAATTTGTGTCTTTGTGTATAGACAGAAATTTTTACAGATCACATAAAATTGGGGGTTTTACAATCTAATCTAACAATCTCTGGCTTTTTGGTGCAGAGTTTAGACCATTTACATTTGATGAAATTACTGACAGGGTTGTGTTTAAACTTACCATCTTGCTATTGTTTAACTATTTATCTCATCTATTCTTTGTTTTTCTCCCCATTTTCCTGCTTTCTTTTTTTCCCCCCTTTTTTTTTCAGCATAATAGTATTCATTGTTTTTGCAGTGCACCCAGTGCTCCATGCAATACGTGCCCTCCCTAATACCCACCACCTGGTTCCCCCAACCTCCCCCCCCACCCCTTCAAAACCCTCAGATTGTTTTTCTGAGTCCATAGTCTCTCATGGTTCACCTCCCCTTCCAATTTCCCTCAACTCCCTTCTCCTCACCATCTCCCCTTGTCCTCCATGCTATTTGTTATGCTCCACAAATAAGTGAAACTATATGATAATTGACTCTCTCTGCTTGACTTATTTCACTCAGCATAATCTCTTCCAGTCCCGTCCATGTTGCTACAAAAGTTGGGTATTCATCCTTTCTGATGGAGGCATAATACTCCATAGTGTATATGGACCACATCTTCCTTATCCATTCGTCCGTTGAAGGGCATCTTGGTTCTTTCCACAGTTTGGCGACTGTGGCCATTCCTGCTATAAACATTGGGGTACAGATGGCCCTTCTTTTCATTACATCTGTATCTTTGGGGTAAATACCCAGTAGTGCAATTGCAGGGTCATAGGGAAGCTCTATTTTTAATTTCTTGAGGAATCTCCACACTGTTTTCCAAAGTGGCTGCACCAACTTGCATTCCCACCAACAGTGGGATTAACTGAGTATTTTTTAATTCCATTTTATCACCACCATTGGTTTAACTATATCTCTTTATTTTCTAAGGATTCACCTAGGATTTACAACATCTTGCATTTTTATTTTATATACTGCCTCACATAAAATGTAAGAATACTGGAATAATATACCTTCATTTCCCTATCTTGTCCTTTATGATATTGTTGTCATACATTTTGCTTTTTCATGTGTTATAAATCCCTCAATATATTATTACTATTGCTTTAAGCAGTCAATTATCTTTTAAGAAAATTTAAAATAATGAGAAAACTTCTTAATATTTACCTCTGTATTTTCAAAGCTCCTTATTCCTTTATGTAGATCCACATTTTCTGCAGGTGTCATTTTCTTTCTACCTGAAGAACTATAGATCTTGTAATGCAGGTCTGCTGGTCACAAACCCCTACAGCTTTTTTTGTCTGAAAAAAGCTTTTGTTTTATCTTCATGTTATAAAGGTATTTTCACTGGGTCTAGAATTCTAGATTGACAAACTTTTGTCCAATACTTTAAGAATACACTACTATCTTCTGACTTGCATGGTTTCTGAAGAAAAGTCTAATGTAATTCTTATCTTTTGTTCCTCTGCACATAATGTCCACCCTTTTCCTCCCTCTATCTACCTACCTTTAAGATTTTTCTCAGAAACAGTAGCTTGTTGTGGCTTGATTATGAGGTTCTTGGTGTGTGGTTTTTGTAGTATGTATTTTGCTTATGGATGTCTGCTGAGTTCCCTCAATCTGTGAGTTTATATTTTTCACAAAATTTGGAAAATCTTTGGTCATTATTTCTTTAGACATCATTTCTGTTCTCTTTTTCTCTCTCTCCTACTTCTAAAGATTCCAGTTTACATGTTACTCAATTTGATATTTCCCCAAAGGTCTATTTTTCTTAATTCTTTTGTCTCTTTGTGTAAGCTTCATTTTCGATAGGTTCTATTGCTATGTTGTCAAAAGGTTCTATCATTTTATCTTCAACTTTCATTATCTTTTTTTTAAATGTCATGTCTGTTCTACTATTAATCTCTTTATCAAGTAAAATTTTCATTTTAGATAAAAACTCCCCTTTAGTTTCTTTGTATGTTTTCCTTTTCTCACCTCATCCTACCCATATTTTTAGTTTAATAATTGATCCTTTGGAGTGTATTTATAATACCTGTTTTCATGTTTTTATCTGCTAGGTTTATTATCTCTGTCATCTTTCAGCTTTTTGATATTGACTGATTTTTTTCTCCTGGCTTTGGGTCACATTTTCCTGCTTTTTTGCATGTCTGATAATTTTTTCTTAGATGCTAAACATTGTAAATCTTGCATCATTAAGTGCTAGGTTTTGTTTAATCCCTTTAAAAAATGTTGGGACATTGCTCTGACAGGAAATTAAGTCTCTTTTGGACTAGTTTGATTATCCTCATGCTTATTTTTAAGATTTTTAGTGTGGGTCTAGGTTATTCTTTACTCTAGGGTTATTTTAGCCCCCCAACTAACATTCAAGTCTTACAAGATCTCTATTAAATGTTCTACATGTGGAGTGAGATCTTTCCCTCTCCTTCTCTCTCTCGTTGGTAAAAACTCAAATTATTCTTGGTCTTGTTTGGCCTTTAGAATTGTTCACCTTACATACACCTAAATTTTTTTTCTTTGCCAGAAGGTTCACCCTCCACTTGTACAGATTTCTATTTAGTCAAAGACTCAAGGGGAGCCATATGCAGATTTCTGGTGCTCTTTCCTAGCATAGCTCCACCCTCACTTCCAGTATTTTCTCATAAATTCTGCCTATCTCAATCCACCTGAAATCTAATCTCTGTCTTCTCAATCCTGCAAAATGCAGAGTTCTGTTTGGTAGTTTTTGTCAACATTTCGTTGGATAATATTCAACTACCTAGTGTTTTTTCACTCTTGGGAAATTTTTCTGACCATCAGGCCCAATTTCCCTAATATTTCATCATCATTGCTGGTCTTTTCTCCTTGTACCATGTCTATTCTCTTTTTACTGTTTCCATTTTTCTGAAATGTAGAGATGGTTTTCATACTAGGGTACTAAGTAGATGATCTCTTATGACACTAGATGTCTTTATAGAAAACAGACTCTTCCTTCAAGGCTCATAATAATCAAGAAAAAATATTCTATATTGTCTTTATTTTTATTGGAGATAGAGATTCTTCTAATCCGCGATGCCCTACACTCCTTCAACAAGACCATCACTCTCTCTACTATACAACTAATCCCAGCCTGCACATAGGTTAATATACAAACTTTTTTATAACACCGGTTGATTAGAACTTGAAATGCATTTTTCCGATGTGTTAGAGACTTTCTGAGGTGCTTTATTATTTGTTAGAAATTCTGTGCAGGATCCACACCAACTCAGGGAGAAATCTTTTTCAAAGAGAAAATAGCTAAGAATGTCCTTAGCACAACTTAATGACTGTGGATTCCATACCACCTGTCCTCTGTTTGCCATAAATATTGAGGTGCTGCATCATGATCATAAAGACCATTGTAGACCTGGATTTGGTACTAAAGGTTGGATTAAAAGTGGCATCTCAGCACATTGCTAGCCAACTCTTCCATAGTTGGGTGAAGGGCAAAAGCACAAGCCAAATTTTCCACTGATTCTACTCAACACCCCTGCTATACTCAACAAACTTCATGCAGTATTATAGGCTCACCGGTGCTGAGCATCTGATTGCCCTGAGAATGCAGAGCTTATTTATTACACTGTTGTCTCAGAAACTAAAAGAAATCCCCTGCCAGAATAACCGGGTATCATAAGGGGGAAGAAACCCTTGTCATGTTTCTAATTCAAAAATCTCATTATTGAGTAGTGAACATGTGAACATAATCTTCACAAATCTGCAAAGTGGGTATTTGTACTCCCTCTTTTCATTATGGAAAGTAAACTTTAGAAAGACTAACTACAGTACCCAAGGCCACATAACAGGTTGTAGTGACAGAGCCAAAATTCAAGCCCCGGTTCATATAACAGCCAGACATGTGTTCATAATCACAGGGTTAGTTTGCTAAGTCCAAATTGCGCTTTTCACAGAACTCTCCAACATCCACGATCCTTTCAAGTCAAATTTAAACTCTCAAAAAAGAATGGGTGGAAGACTGGGTAAACCAGGCATAAAACTAATCCTGCCACTTGAAGTTCATTCTGGTTTCATAGTATCATCGTCTTTCTTCTTTTATTTAGTTGAGATACAATTGACATATAACATTATACTATTTTCAGGTGTACAATATTTGTATCTATTTCAAAATGATCATCAAAAGAAATCTAATTAACATCCGTTACCATGCACAGTTTTCCTTGTGCTGTGAATTTTTAAGATCAACTCTCTTAGCAACTTTCAAATATAAAATGCAGTATTATTAACTATAGTCACCATGTTGTGCACTACAACCCCATGACTTATTTATTTTATAACTGTACCTTTGTAATTTTTGCCTTCCTTCACCCATTTCATCCACCCCAGGTCCCTGCTTCTCACAACCACCATTCTGTCATCTGCATCGATGTATTTAGATCCCACATATAAGTGGAATCATATGGTATTTGTTTTTCTGTTTGACTTATTTCACTTATAAGTATAATGAACTCAAGGTCTATTGTTATGAATAGAAAGATTTCCTTCTTTTTATGATGAAATAATATTCCATTCTCTCTCTCTCTCTCTCTCTCTCTCTCTCACACACACACACACACACACACACACACACACACACACACACATAAACACTATTTATTTACCCATCAATGATGGACACTTACGTTGTTTCCATAAGCTGACTATTGTAAATAATGCTACAAAGAACAGGGGGTGCATATATTTTTTTTAAGTTAGTGTTTTCATTTTCTTCAGATAAATGCCCAGAGGTTCTATTTTTAATTGTTTAAGGAAACTCCATATGGTTTTCCACAGTGGCTGTGCCAATTTACATTCCCACTGGCAGTATAACAGGGTTCCCCTTTCTCCACATCCTCACCAACACTTGTTATTTCTTATTCTTTTGATAATAGCTATTCTAACAGGTATGAAGTGTTATCTCATTGTAGTTTTGATCTGCATTTCCCTCGTGATTAGTGATGCTGAGTATCTTTTTGTGTGCTGTATGTCTTCTTTGGGAAAATGTCTATTTAGATCCTCTGCCCATTTTTAAATCAGATTTTTTTTTTTTTGCTATTGAGTTGTATGAGTTCTTTATAAATTTTATATTAATCTTTTACCAGATATATATGATTTGAAAATACTGTCTCCCATTCAGTATGTTATCTTTTCATTTCATTGATGGTTTCCTTTGCTGTGCAGAAGTTTTTTAGTTTGATGTAATCCCATTTCCTTATTTTTGCTTTTCTTGCCCTCACTTGTGGTTTCAGATCCAAAAAATCATCACCAGGACCAGTGTTACGGAGTTCACCACCCATGTTTTCTTCTAGGAGTTTCACAGCTTCAGGTCTTACATTCAAGTCTTTAATTAATTTGAGTTCACTTTTGTGTATGGGAACGATAGTGGTCCCATTTCACTCTTATGCATGTGGTTGTCCAGTTTTCCCAACACCATTTATTGAAGAGACCATACTTTCCTTCCTTTGTCATAAATTAACTGACCATATGTGTGTGTGTTTATTTCTGGGCTCTCTATTCTGTTTCATTGATCTGGGTCTGTTTTAATGCCATTAAGATACTGTTTGGATTAGTATAGATAATACTAGTTTGAAATACTAGTTTGAAATCAGGGAGTGTGATTCCTCCAACTTTGTTCTTTCTCAAGATCGTTTTACCTATTTGAGGTCTTTTGTGTTTCCATATAAAATTTAGGATTGTTTATTCTATTTCTATGAAAAAAGCCACTGGAATTTTGATAGGGATTACAGGGAATCTGTAGATTGCTTTGGGTAGATAGTATGAACATTTTAAGGGTATTAATTCTTCCAATCCATGAGCAGAATACCTTTCTATTTATTTGTGTCTTGTTTGAGTCCTTTCGTTAATATCTTATGGATACCTATAACATCTTATAGTTGCCATAAAGGTCTTTCACCTCCTATTTTATTCTTGTTGATACAACTGTATATGGACTTGCTCTCTTAATTTCTCTAATAGTTTGTTATGAGTGTATAAAAACATAACAGATTTTTGTATATCGACTTTGGATTCTGTGACCTTACTTAATTTGTTTATTAGTTCTCGCAGTCTTTCTGGTAAAGTCTTTAGGATTTTTATGTATAATATTAGGTCATCTGCAAATAATGACAATTTTACTTCTTCCTTTATGATTTGGATGTCTTTTATTTCCTTATGCCTAATTGTTCTGACTAGGACTTCCTATACTATGTTAGGTAGAAGTGATAAGATTGGGTATTTTTATCTTGTTCCGATTTTAGAGGAAAAGCTTTCAGCTTTTCATCATTGAGCATGATATTAGCTGTGGGTTTGTCATATATTACCTTTATTATGTCAAGGTATGTTCCCTCTATACTCA
Organism: Enhydra lutris kenyoni; assembly: GCF_002288905.1. Taxonomy (NCBI): domain Eukaryota; kingdom Metazoa; phylum Chordata; class Mammalia; order Carnivora; family Mustelidae; genus Enhydra; species Enhydra lutris. Next base: position 19,649,201 of record NW_019154108.1, on the reverse strand, counting down.
CATTGTTGGCAGTTTTTATCATAATGGATGCTGAATTTTGTCAAACACTTTTTCTGCATCTATTGAGATGATTATATGATTTTAAGCCCTAATTTCCTTAATGTCATGTATCATCTTGATTAGTGTGTAGGTGTTGAAGCATCTTGCTTCCTTGGAATAGTCTCACTTGATCACAATACCATCATCCTTCTATACAAAGAATGGTTGAGCATTCCTTCCTTCGTGAAGTCATAAGAATCACAATGCAAAAATTCCCTTGGATCAGGGGCCCCTGGGTGGCTCAGTGGGTTAAAGCCTCTGCCTTCGGCTCAGGTCATGATCCCAGGGTCCTGGGATCGAGTCCTGCATCGGGATCTCTGCTTAGCAGGGAGCCTGCTTCCCTTCTTCTCTCTCTGCCTGCCTCTCTGCCTACTTGTGATCTCTCTCTGTCAAATAAACAAAATCTTTAAAAAAAAAAATTCCCTTGGATCAGATCTGCTTCCTAACCTACAAATACATCTACATGCACACTATTCTTATGTTTGAATTTTTTAATTTATTTATGGCATATCCCACCCTCATAAGCAAAGATGTTTCTCCTCTTAATCAAAGCTTATTTCTGTACATGTTGCTCTAAGTCCTCCGTAATGTTTGGGACCCTTTCCCACGATTAGCCTATCTCTTGCTTATATATTAAACACAAACATCTTCACAGAGTCCTTCCTACAATTTACAAATGTATTTTTCTTTTATGCTCACCTCTGTGAATCTTTCTCCTTCAATTCAGAAATAAGTTTTTTATAAACAACAACATGCGTTCATTTCTCTACTTATGACCTCTCATGAACTCAATTCCCAGAAATCTGACTTCCAGCCCAACACTCCATGAAAATTACTTCCATTTTTGATCTCCAATGACAAAGATGACAAATCTAATGGATACCCTTGAGTATTACATGTGTGGATTTCTGCAGCATTTTGTCCTATCCTATATTATTGCCTCCATGAAATTTTCATCATCATACCGTTCTGCCCTGGTTTCTTACCTTCTGTGGTGCTTTTTTTCAGACTTCTTCACGGGATCTGCTTGCATGTCTGGCCTCTTAAGTACTGGTGTTCCCCAGTGTTCATGCCTTGGCTGTCTTTTCTCACTCTAAATTCTCTCTCTGAAAGATTCCATCTAAAGCCATTCCTTCAGCAGCTACCATGGATGCTGGAACACAGTGGTAAACAAGATGTTCACAGACCTACCTCTAAGGGGCTTATGATCTAATAAGAGAGACAGTCACTAAATTAATGATCACATAAGCAATACCATCACCACAGTGATAAGTGCCTTGAAGGAAAAACAGCTCTTTGAGAGTAACCACAGAGGAGCTAAACTAAACAACAGGCACAATGCAGGTTTCTTTGAAAAGGTAACATTAAACTGACCAAAAAGTGGGCTGGGAGGGACAAGCTGAGAAAGCTGGGAAAATTGAGCACAAATTAGAGAGTATCACACATTTGGATAACGGTATATTGCTCAAAGGTTGGGTTGCTGAGTGGTAGAGGGAAGATGAGATTGGTATATGCAGATAATGCAGAGGCTGGAAGAGAAAGGACATTTACTGACATACGATGGAGTCTGAAATTTACACTTAATAGTGTCAGGAAGACATATATGAAGCTATTAAAATGGGCAGGGGTAAATGAGCATTTCTAACGCAGTGGAAATGGAAATGAGAGAAGAAAACCAAGAACTACACAAATCAAAGAGATTGACACAGCATGGGTGTTTTGGATTTGCTGGTCAGAAAGAGACAGAGGAAGCAGGAAAAGGTAATTCCTGCTGAATGACTGGGATTATAGGAAAAAGAACCAGGCTTTAGAGGAAGATGATAAACTGAATTCAGACATGCTGAGTGTGAGCAGCCTGTAGCTCTTCCAGGTGGAAATATTCAGTAAGCAGCTGGAAATAGTGATGCGGAATCAGGAAAGAAGTCGGGTCTAGAGAACTGGGGTAAGGGGACACCAATCTGATGTCCAACTCGACAGCCAACTCAGTCTCTGTCCTTAACCATCTCAGCTTTTTTATTTCCTTCCTAAGCTTCCTCCTCCTCTTGTGTCCTCTTATAGACAATTACACCACCACCCATCCAGAGCTCTGTCCAGATCATCTTTGACACCTCCGCCTTGCTGAGGACCCGCATCCAATCAATCACTGATTGACTGCAACCTATCTCTTGAAAGTCTCCAACAATCTCCTATGCTGGCGCTTCCTCCTCCCAAAGCAAGCCACCTTTCACTCTTATCAACACTGTTTCTTCCTTAGTATCGCAACATAAACTCCTGCTTCCTCCCTATCCAATCCATTCTCCACACACTAGGTCCTGGGAATATTACATAAGCAAAACAGCCACAGTCCCTGACTCGAAGGGCCTTCAAATGACTGAAGGGAGATCACCAATTAAACACCTGTAATACGGACAAGTCAGCTGTATGACCGGGGGAAATGGACAGCTGTAGCAAACTGATCCTCTGCCAGAAGGACGCAACCCCAGGATGCAATCTAGGCATATTGGAAGTACCTTTGGGTCAGTTCTCATGGCGCATGTATGGTTTGGGGCCAGTGGGAATGAAATAGAAGAATGGCAACAACGCTTGTTTGAAGTGGGAGGTACTAGGGTGGCATGAAAGGTTTTTCATTTCAGGGCACACGTGTTTGTGCAGCTGTCAGAGGTAAAGGTTTTTCTGGGGCATTTTTTATGAGCCACACACAGGCAAGCTCTGTACTTGCAAGTATTTTTTTTTTTACTCTAATATTTTGGTATTAAATTTTCCATTAATGATTTTTAAGGGCCTTGCTATATCTCCCTGTTAATTTATCAGATCTCTTTTTCCCTTCATTTCACATTTTTCCTCCTGCTTTTTATATCTCATTGAATCTTTCCTTTTGCTTTTGGTAGACTCTATTTTTTCAAGGTGAATTTTTCTACCATACTTCATAGTCATCCTCCAGTTTCTTTTCTTACCCCTTCCCCAAGGCCATTCTAAATCCTCTCTTCTAACACCATCTTCATTCAGTTTCTCTTCTCTCCACCCTGCCAGACCCTGTGAGCTTGCTTGTAAGGTCTCCTTCCCTTTGCAAACATTTACTTCTTCCCTAATAAACTCGGGTGTGTCGCATAAAGCTCCCCCTAACCCCGCTGCCCCCACTGGCCTTAAAAGAGAAAAACAGGTTCACCTGGGTGGCACAGTTAAGTGTCTACCTTCAGCTCAGGTCATGATCCCAGGGTCCTGGGATCCAGCCCCAAATCGGGCTCCCTGCTCAGCAGGGAGCCTACTTCTCCCTCTCCCTTTGACTGCCACTACCCCTGCTTGTCCTGTCTCTCTCTGTCAAATAAATAAATAAAATCTTAAAAAAGAAAGAGAGAGACAAACAGAACAAAAGATAAAGCCACCCCGGGGAAGCAGGAGATAAAGCCATCAGCTTCTCTTCAGGGAGAGGCTACTCTCCTGGTGATTGTATCTCACTTTGCCCTAGAGAGGGATACATGGACACTGAAGAAGAGAGAAGGAGAAATCTGATTTCCTTGGACTTCTCTCCTCACTGACGAGGAGCAGAGACTACAGGTAGTTGGAGCAAAACCAGCAGACATGCGGCTTCTCAGTAAGTGTCTCAACATATGTTCTGCTGGTACTATCCAGCAACAAATACTGACTGCTGGGCCAGGAGCACCAGCGTTTAGAATAGGACCAAAACATGGTCCTTGAGCTCAGAGCTCGGGGGAAAGCAAAGAAGCACACATCATCACAGAGGCGGTATAGTATGCCCATAAAAGAATGTATTTTATATTATTTTATTTTTTTTAAAGATTTTATTTATTTATTTGACAGAGAGAGATCACAAGTAGACAGAGAGGCAGGCAGAGAGAGAGGAGGAAGCAGGCTCCCCGCTGAGCAGAGAGCCCGATGCGGGACTCGATCCCAGGACCCTGAGATCATGACCTGAGCTGAAGGCAGCGGCTTAACCCACTAAGCCACCCAGGCGCCCCAAAGAATGTATTTTAGAAGGATCAAGACTTGGTTATAATCGCAGCTCCTACAAGCCCTACCTTCTCCAGCTGAGCGAATTTCGATATGTTATTCAACCCTTTGAGCATCAGCCTCCACTATCAGTAAAACAGGAAAAACAGGAATTTGCACTGGATTGTGACGCATGAAGCAATTAGGAAAGAACTACACGAATGGTAGGGTTTGCCTCCAGGAGCTGTTACCCCGGTTCAGCAAAGAACTAGATGTGACGATGTGCCTTTCAGCTCACTCTGCAACCATAGGAGACAACAGAGCTGGACTGGCCCTACTTGGCTGATAGTAAAGCTATAATATTGGTCATGTAGATAATATATATTGAGTTCTTGTTCTGAGCTAAGCATTTTACATGCATGATTTGTTTAAACTTTTAAGTTTTCCTCTATGCAAGAAAGGTACTATTTTGTTTTTGGGTTTTGGTTTTAATGATTTTGTTTGTTTGTTATTTGTTTGAAAGGGAGAGAGCATGTGGAGGGGGAGCAGAGGGAGAGGGACAAGCTGATTCCAACGCTGAGCACAGAGCCTGAAGTGGGGCTCGATCCCCCAACCCTGAGATCATGACCGGAGCCAAAACCAGAGTTGGATGCTCGACCGAATGACCCACCCAGGAAGGTATTGTTTTATAGATGCAGACACTGTGGCTCACGGAACTGACTTTGTTTATATAACCGAAACAGTGGATCCACGATTCCAACCCCAGTGGCCTAAACTCAAAGCCCATATTCTAAGCCACTACTCAAAGGTCTTAAAATTCTTTGCTCAGGTATCCCTCAAAAAATCTTGACCAACTATTTTGCCACTTATACATTTTACTTTTTTAAAGATTTTACTTATTTATTTATTTATTTATTTGAGAGAGAGTGAGCAAGAGAAAGAGAGAGCACACAAGCAGGAGCAGAGGGAGAAGAAGACACCCCACTGAGCAGAGACCAGGATACAGGGCTTGATCCCAAGACCCTGGGATCATGACCTGAGCCAAAGGCAGAGGCTTTAAGTGAGCCGCCCAAGCACCCCACCACTTATATGTTTTAAGTGGATATAAAAGTATTTCATTGTAAGTTTAAATAGTTTCAAATGATGAAATAACTGGTACGTGGTAAGCTTAGAAATATTTGAAGTATTTTAAAATAAAACTGAGATCACTCTTTCAAATGTATCCAGTGGAATGTAAATACTGCAGTAATGTGATCCTTAGCAGCATGCATTTAAAATACATGCGCACAAAATCTTCTTTAATGGAAAGGAGCCATGCTCCCCTTCTCACCCGCTCCTTCCCTGCAACTGGAAGATACATCTGTTCAAACACAGAGACCACATCTTCTGTACATGTACCAAATGTCACCTCCTCTGAGAAGCTTTCCTGGATGGCCCACCCTGTTTATTTCTTCATAGTACCTACCATGACCTAAAATTATTTTGCACATCTGCGAAGGTATTCATTTACATTCTGTCGCCCCCACGGGTAGATTCTTCCATGAGAGCAGAGTCTGTCTCAATTATAACTACACCCCAAGCAGATAATTGTTCCTTTATCTCCTTGAAATTGTATTTGTTTCACCTTTGCTATAGAGTTTTATCCTCATGTAAAATAGTTTTAAATTTCAAATTATTTTGTATATAAATAAAATATACATTTTATTTCTGTGACTATAAGGTTGTAAGTTAAATAATATGTTCTTAGTTGTATTTACGATGATTAATAGTACATTATTGATCAAAACAACATAAATTCATGCACATTTTTAATAAACATATAAAGTGGGGCGCCTAGGTGGCTCAGTGGGTTAAGCCTCTGCTTTCGGCTCAGGTTATGATCTCAGCGTCCTGGAATCGAGCTCCGCATCAGGCTCTCTGCTCAGTGGGGAGCCTGCTTCCCTCTCTCTCTGCCTGCCTCTCTGCCTACTTGTGATCTCTCTGTCAAATAAATAAATAAAATCTTAAAAAAAATAAACATATAAAGTAAAAATTTTTACTAGAGATGTATCTCTTAATGAGATAGATGGAGGAAGCATGTTTAATATCTTGAATATAAGTAATGCCAATTATTTCAAAAAACCACTTTGGTGCCCTCAAGGTTTTTCCACTTAAAACAGTGAGTTACGCAAGAGCACGGGTAAGCAGGAGACCTTTCTTTGTATGCGGAAAGAGGGAGGACTGATAAGATGCCTTAACCATAGATGTTCTTTGATCAGTTTTAAGAAACATATGAACATTAAAAGTTATAGATAACTGGTTCCCTTAAAACTCTGTATGACCTCACCCCTTGGGAAATCATGCATGGTGGGGGCGCACACAGCCCACTTAGAAGATCCCTGTGGCACAGTGGACTGCCTCCCACAGATCAGTGCTGACTGTGCTCCATGAAGACCTGAAGCGTATCCCAGCACGGGATCAAATGAGCCCCTCCACTTGGCTGCCACCTTGGTCAGGATGGAAGTTCAGTGTGAGAGAAGTTCTGTTGCATCAGCCCAGGACTTCACTGCATCCAGCCAAAGAACTAGCTGACTTCCCATGGAATAAGACTGCTTTTTTTAACCAAAAAAAGAAAAAAAAAAAAAAAAAGATACCTTGGATGTCAACTGTTTAACTCCCTCATTATAGATAAGAAAAGATTACCAGCCAGTTACCAGGAATGCCAGTACTAGAATACAGATCTTCTGATCTTGGTACAGGGTACGACAGAAGGCTATCTCCTAGAATTGTATGTCCCTCTGTCTGTTGTGTGGGGTCTCTCGCCAGAGACTACATTTCCCAGACCCCTAGCGGTTAGGGGCCGCCACATGACTGAGACCCCGGCAAAGGAATTTGATGAAAACGCTGTGTGCCTTCCTAGCCCGGCTCATAAAATCCTCCCATGTGGCACTTTCCCATGCTCTTTTCTCTTCCAATTGGCTGCAATGGAGACAACCCGTAGGTTGACCTCAGGAGCTGAATATTGCAGATGAAAGAGCCTCTTTGAACTGGGGTCCCTGCTGACTTGTTAATTTCCCCAGTACTTTCTTAGGAACAAGAAATAAACTTATGTTATGCTTGTGCCATTATACGTTTTGGAATCCATTTGTTATAGCAGCCTACACAAGGTTTTATATAGCATTCCACCCTTCCTTTCCTTTGGTCTGATGAGTAATTTCAACCTGTCTTAAAATGTAAGAATGTAAAAGTTCTAGTATATGGAAATAACAGTTTGGTCCATGGGCTAAAAGTTGCATGAACTGGTAAAATAGTAGCAATTCTTAGCTTTGTGGTGGTGAAATATACAAATAAAGTGTTAATTGCACTCAGCCCCTAATCACATAAGATGCTAGTGATATCAGAGCAGCCTGAGAAACAAGGCTTACCGCTCAAGGAAGGCGAGTTCTGCAGTCTCCAGTGGATCCCTCCCCACCCCCGCCACTCTCTCCTGAGGGCCCCATTTGCAAAAATCTCTGTATCAGTTCACAGTCGAGGGGGGACAAGGGCAAGAGGGGATGGAAAGCAGGTATCAATCTGCAGAACTGGGGACCCAGGAGGACTCTCAGAGGTTGCCCAAATATTTCCTCTTCCCAGTGAGACCCGGGAGGAGAAAGTGAGCGGTCACTTTTGGGTAGTACTCTGCAGACCAGGGTTCAAATGAATCTCGGCCGATCCTTGGCTATATGACTTCAATTTAGTTGAGCTTCCTAACTTTTCTAAGCCTCAGTTTCCTTCTTCTTAAGACAAGAATGCCCATGTCCCCCTAGCAAAGGTGGTAATTAGGATTAAACGAGATAAAAAGTGTCTAGCATAGCAGTGGCCCCATAAATGCTGGTTCTTTCCTGCAACAAAACCAGAGTCCCAACCTAACCTTCCTCACGCCGCCCCAGTTTGGTCCCTACCACACCCCACCAGACTGCCTCCAACTTCCAATCCCCAGCCTTTCAGCAGAGGTTCTTCTAGTGCTTTCCCAGACTCACTGAGGCCCGCGAGGCTCTTCCAGGCGGCCAGGGGGCTGGGTAGCACAAAGATAAAAACTGTTAGCATCTGTAGTCCTATTTCTGGCTTTAATCAATCATTTGATATATATATTATTTAAAAACTATAAGAGACATTGGCTCCCTGCGGTTTACTTCAGCAGTGTCGCAGAATAAACGTAGTGTCCTTTAGGGCTTCCGTCTCAACCCCGGTTCCTCTAGTTCCCTGCTCTGTGCTTTGGCTTCCTCAGGTGGAAACCCGGGGCAGGGCGGTGGGGGGGGAAATCATAAATTACATAATAGGCTAAGATTATTACTGATTCTAAAATTTTGTTTGTTCATTGATGTCTAATCAAATGCTTCATCTTGCCTTAACTCTGAGTGTAGTTCTTGGCCCTGTGATGTGGCACCACTGTTTCCGTGCAGGCCAGCAAAGCAGAAGGAGGTAGAGAATGGGTTGTTTATCTGATCTTTTACACTAAGGTGGTCCTGAACTTGAAAAAGAGTAAGGTAAACCACCTTTCAGACATGGTACGTGGCCATCAGAGAGCTGAACTGCATTATTCTCTGGCACGGGATTGAATGTGACTCAGATAACCCCCCCAAAAAAAAGAAAAAAGAAAGAAAAAAAGAAAAGAAGAGAAAAACCTGGTAGCTAGGTTAAGTTAAACATCACACAGACATCTGTATGAAATAATAAATGAAGCAAGGAAAGAAATGAATGTTTGCCCCAAAAGAGGAAAAATCCCCCATCCCTGATATGCATTCATTAAAGAAATATTTACAGAAAGGGGGAGAGGAACTTTGCGTAGCGTTTTCATAGAAAATCACTGCAGTGGAAACAAACACCCTATTTCTTGTGGCCTAAGATGTTTGCACTTATGACACCCACGCAGGGAACCCCCGAGGGCAAGGACTAACCACGACCCAGAAGTCACCCCCAATGGTGGGCCATACTCCTTTTCTGATTGATTCATTCATTAAACAAACATTTATTGAGCACCTTCTACATACCAGGCTCAGGTCCAGGACCTGAGGATCCACTGGTGAATAAAATATACAAAATCTCTGCATTCATTTAAATCACATTCTAGGGCGCCTGGGTGGCTCAGTTGGTTGGGCGACAGCTTTCAGCTCAGGTCATGATCCTGGAGTCCCGGGATCGAGTCCCGCATCGGGCTCCCAGCTCCATGGGGAGTCTGCTTCTCTCTCTGACCTTCTCCTCGCTCATACTCTCTCTCACTGTCTCTCTCTCAAATAAATAAATAAAATATTAAAAAAAAAATCACATTCTAGTGACTAATTTACCTCTGGTCCTGGAATGTGTAAGATAATGCTTCAGTCAAAAGGGTCATTTAAAAATAGAGCACTATGGGGCGCCTGGGTGGCTCAGTGGGTTAAGCCGCTGCCTTCGGCTCAGGTCATGATCTCAGTGTCCTGGGATCGAGCCCCGCATCAGGCTCTCTGCTCAGCAGGGAGCCGCTTCCTCCTCTCTCTCTCTGCCTGCCTCTCTGCCTGCTTGTGATCTCTGTCAAATAAATAAATAAAATCTTTAAAAAAAATAAAAAATAAAAAATAAATAAAAATAGAGCACTATGCTTCTAGATTTAAAAAAAAAAAAAAAGGCAGTAAGGTGTCTTTTAAAAACCTCCATCCATCCTACTGGCATCCAATCATCAAAGGTAAAGGAAGGCCATGCCGGTCACCGCTGTGTGGCCGACTGTTCACGTCAACTGATAAAAATGACCTCCTCCTCGCTGGTCTGCTTGGCAGGGACAAATCTCTCTAATGCCTGGAACCCGGGATCTATCATAATTTGCAGTCACAAAATCAAGGTTCAACAGGGATTTCCCAATCTGTTCCTTTTATAAGAATTCTACAAAACATTTCTTTGTGATAGCACCAGAAAACTTGATTTCCACACGTTATTCTGTCTTAGGAACTAGGGTTCAGATGCACATCAGACCACATTGGCCTTGCACCAGCCAACACCCACAACAGTAAGACATAAACTAAACAAGTACAAGACTTCTTGTGTTGGCCTCCTTGTCCAAAACACCAGGTCATCCTCATAAAATGTGTTTTATACCAAGCCTCAGAAACCAGTGAAGACTGTGGCCCACTGGCAATCACAGAGTGAGTAAGTAGGCATTGTTCACAAGAATGCGTGCACGTGCACACACACCCACCCACTCAAGCACATGTGGGGAGTTCCAAAATCACGGTATTAGATCACCAGCGGGAGTTGCTGCAGCTAAACTAAAAAAAAAAAAAGAAGAAGAACCACTTACAACCCAAGGCTGTCCTTCTAGGCACTGACGTCTCCCACCCGTAAGAGTCGACTATGGCAGGCTGTCAAGTGACAACCTCATGGCCTCCTCCCGCTGTCTCAGGCCTCACACTGCAGCTTTATGAAGATAAAATAATAAGTATGTGTCAATCAGGCCTTCGTAAACTCGCTCTGTGCAAAGCCCCTCCTGGGCTGGTTCCTGCCAGGAAATGATTGCTGCCCAAGGAGAGGCTGACAGCCCAGGCATAGCTCTGCACTCAGTCTCTTGGGAAGTACTTTTTCTCATTTCCACAGCTCTTCATATTTGGAAAAACACTTGATGATCATTTTAATTACATGACTTAGGAGACTTTAATGCTCAGAAAAGCCCTGCCAAGTAAATGTGAACTGATACTCTGCTTTTAGAGATGGGAAAACCGAAAGACTTACACAAGACCACGCAGCATTTCACATCTGTGACTAACCATTTAGCTCACAGATAAAGTGGCCTGTAACAGTAGCTATTTGCTATCAGAGATGTCAATTATGAAAGTCTTCTGCTTCTCCTCTGCTCCCATCTCCCTCCTCCACTCATTCTCAGAGTTCTGGAACACCATGGATACTGAAGCGATACCTAATGAATGACCTGGAGACCCCCCCCCAGGGCAAAGCTCAAGATGGTTGTTGAATCCACTGAGCATCACAGGCTCAACGGAATGTAGAGCAGGATTCCCCAGATCATTGTAAAAGAACGTGCAATGGATTCCCTTCCAAGGCTTGCCAAGGGGAAATCTAAGGAGCTCCTAGACTTCCACCATTAGGCCTTATTTAACCTTATGAGGGGGTTGGAGAGACCCAGCAAGAAGGGTCTGTAACATTTCACTCCTCTCTGTGGTTTCCCTCTGTCATTCCTACACACACCCCCTACAAGCCCATTAAGTGTAGTGGGGGATAAGGGCAGCTGGAGGGCTCCCAGAAAGTGCTCACTGAGGCTGGGAGTGACCACCTACTCAGATGACAATATTCACTGAACTCCATCCAAGGATGGTTCTGGGAAGAAACTGATGGCTGTTTCCTGGAATATGGATGTCTGTAGACACAGAGCCTGGGCCTGCTTCCCACTGAAGAGGTCGACTGGAGCCAAACTACCAAAGAAGAGTGCAGAGAGAGGGCGGCAGGCTACGCTCTCACCATGAAGACGGTGGAGTTTCCTAGGATCCAAGTGCACATTGCAAAGCGTGCCCAGGCTTGAGACATATGGAACAGACCTCCTTCTAAAAGGGCTGACCCAGTAATAGATTGTATGGGGTAAACCTCCAGGAGCAGAAGCACAGGAGGGAGTCAAAGAACAATGAAACAGAGTCGTCCCCAAACAAAGGCCTCCAAGGAACCCAGGAGAGTGGCCCGCAGAGAGATGATGCACATAAGCACGCCACACAGAGAGAACAGCAAGGACCAAGAGAGAGCTGGATAAGCGGCATCCAGATACACAATAATAATTTTGTCCCTTTCCTTCTAATTGTCCACCTCCACCACTGATCCTAGAAAAGACCCAGAAAAAGAGGAAGTGGAAAAATGAAGTGGAAGAGCACGTTATTGAAGGCAGCGGGTGTCGGAGAGGGACAGGAAACTGACCCTGCCTCAATTCCCATTGAATCATATCCATTTAATAAACATGGTTGCACAGTAGGTTAAGGTAGGTCCTGAGGCCTCTCCTGATAGACCACGCCCCATCCATTTCTCCCAGTCATATGGCACTGGGTGAGCAAGCAATGCAGGGATATGGAGCTCACCTTACTTTCTTTCATGAACTTCAGCAGCCCCTCAAAATTGAGGGTTTACACGAATAACCAGGTGACCTCCAAGTTCGGTTCTGGGCCAGCTCTTAAATTACTTCAAGGCTTCAGAGAACTGAAAATCATCCTTTCTTCATCAAAAGGTTGGGAACCCCTGATTTTATTAGTGGATTGGCAGTCCCCAAAACTAAAGCCTGGAATCTGTCCAACAAATCCCTGTGTGAGTCAGGGGCAACATGGCATTCATCCAAATCTCCATTTCCCCATCTGTGGTCTAAGATCCTTGAAACCTGCTTTCTGTCCATTTTCCTGGGATGTGGAAAGACTTCCTATGAGACCTGTGTTAATAGTATTATACGGATGTCCCCAATTTAGTACTACAAAGCTGAAATCTGGACAGAATCCTCCCCTCGAGGACCAGACCAGTGGTACTAACTTGACAAAGCCACGACCTTAGGCTTGCAATGACTTTCTTCCCCTATGGCTTCTCCTCGTGATTGAAAAGGCCAGTGGTCAGTAGTGGAGTCTGTTTATTATGGGAATTATTAACTGGGTGGGTAATATCCTATTCCTTTGTCCAGGTCTGAGCGGGTTGGGGGTGGGAGTGAGGAGAGGGAGCAGAACACAGAATGAACCTGGCCACAGCCACTAAGAGAATTGGTATCATCCTGAGAATAAACAGGTTCAGTCCAGCAGGCAAAGCACCACAGTCAATCTACAATGGTGCGAATGGCCGGGGACAAAGGCCAACACAACGGGGTAGCACTGTCTCAACAGGGGGGCACAACACAATGTCAGAGGGACGGAGGCAGACACTCCAGAGAAAGTGCAGGATACGGACCATAGGCTTCACGTCAGTCTCCAAACAGACGGTAGAGCCCAGGCTTCAGCTGGGAATTTGGGACAGATCTTTAGGCTCTGAGAAATGGGTAATTAAGAACAAGGAGGGAACAGATGAATATGCAGGTAAATCGGAACCAAGACGGAGGAACTAAGAAGGCCAGTTATAAAAAATAAAGTACAGGGATTCCACGTGAGAATGAAGCAAACATTCAGACGTTCAGACGAGAGTTAAAGGGCGAAGGCAGACCATCTGCGCAGGGAGGGACATGAAGCCAACGTGAGGTCTGCACATCGAGTCTAGTGGCTCCGTCTGGGGAGAGGAGGAACCCTGCATAGGAAAAACCGGGTTGGGCCTGACACGATTTACGTCAGACTTGAGGAGAATATTAAGAGGATGGAACAGTATTAAAATCAGTGAACTTTTCTTGTTATATCCCCTCCTTGCTCCACTCAGAACAAAATATGTTAATCAAGAGAGAAAGATGGGCTCTCTAGAATACTCCTTAGGGACTTTGTAAGGTGGGCATTGAGATAAAACATGGAATTGTAGTTCAAATCCATGGCCTGAAGCCATTTTGAAACAGACCCTAGACGCAGTACCTAGGTGAGGGTACAATATAGTTTCAAGGATCTTAATCAGTCTGCAGCCATGGCACTCCAATAGTGAAAATGAATTTTAAACTATCATTCAGGGCAAATCATACCAGCACATGTGAGGGAAACACACTGAGTGAACCTATTAAATTCTGGGCTACTGACCCTGCAGTTAGTGTGTTAGATGTCCCGGCCACCTTAACCTATTAAATTCTGGGCTACTGACCCTGCAGTTAGTGTGTTAGATGTCCCGGCCACCTTACCTCAGAATATTGATACCATTGGCCAGATACCACAGCTCACAGTATCCAAAAATGGGCACACAACATACATAATGAAAAGGCTAAAATCTGTACAATTCAACCAAATAAGGATCTGGATGTTATATTTCTTCCCATTCTCAAGCAAGGCAACAGTACAGCTATTTCAGGTAAGACAAATTTGTGTGTGTGTTGCTACTAAAGATTGTTCCTGAGTTTACTCAAACATAGCACTACTGCCCTAGCACGTGGACTCCATCAGTCACTTTCCAGGAAAGCAGAAATAATTTCTTCCTTCTGCAAAGGAAACAATTTAGCCCAGGGAATTCCTCACACACTTGATCAAGGAACTGAGTCCTCCACAGTCCCTTACACGGGAACAGAATCCAGCCAGAAGCAACAGCTAGAAGCCTCTACGACTCCCAGACTAGAGAGAGAAAAGGAGAAGATAGAGCTCACTAGAACCCAGCCGCTGGGCTAATAGAGTGCCCTGGGAAATGTTTAACATTGGCTAATGGGAGAAAGCCCATTAGCCCCTTCGTGGTTAAGTCATCAACAAGGTATCAGTAAACATGAAGTAGGGAAAAAAGCAACAGCATCGTCCCTCATGAGCTGGTATGTGCTGGCTCGTGCAAAGCACCATGCTGGACTCACAGGCCTGGAGCTGCCGCCATGGCAGTGGACTCAGCTACCACTGCCCCCAGAGCTCAAAGAAGCAGAGAGGGAGAAAGAAAGATGCTGGTTTCTCCCACCCGCTTCCCTCCATCATCCACTAGTGGCTCCTCTTGGCCCAACCCAGACAGAAGGATGCCCAAGGAGGAGGCCCCCACCAACAACGCAGAGCAGAGTGGGAAGGGAGATACAATGAAATTTGCAGAAGACTGGATGGAAGGTGTCACAGAAAGAGCGAAGGTCGGAGATGACTCTAAAATGTAGAGGCTGGCAGACGACAATTATGAGTGGACCAGCTCTGGGGAGAAGGATCAACTTTTGTATTTAAACATGCTCAGTCTGGATGTCAGTTAGAAATTTAAGACAGGCATTGAATAGATGTTGGATAGAAGAGTCTACCTTGTGTTCTATCCAGTAGAGCTCTGGACTGGAGGTATCAGGGAGTTGTCCACATGCAGACAGAATTTAAAGCCATGAAAGTGGATCTGATCCCTAACATCTGTGGACTGAGTCTGGCAACCGTTCTCAATGGAGAGTCTGTGAGAAACTTAAGGCCACTCCTTAAGACACCCATTGTACATAACAAATAGACGTCCTTCCTATGCTTCTAGAAGGGTGCTCGTTATTTATCTTGGGAAAATTGAGAAAACAGTCTTTCAAACTGTTAGATGTGTTGTGTGGTTCAGATGAGAAACCATGGTTGGGAAAGGCTGACTAGGGACTCCAAACTAGTCAGGGCAATGAGGAGGGAGCAGAAAGAAAACTAACAAGTGGCCAGTGAATTAGGAAGAAAGCCAGGAGAGAGAGGAGACCCGGAAGCTAAGTGAAGGAGAGGGGGATTGAATGCAGCTGATGGGTGCCCTGAGGGGGGCTCTGAGAACTTTCGGACAGACATGGAGGTCTAGGAACCTTGACAAGTGCCATTTCAACAGAATGCATTGTACGGGCTTAAGAGAGAATGGAAAGAGTGAGCCTTCTTGGGTTTGAGTTATATGGTGACTAAAATTGGACCAGAAACTTCCTATCAATGATCTTTCAAACTTCTGGCTCAATCGGATTGGAGATTATTCTGAGTCACCTTAACTGTTAAGAAAATTATACCCAATGGCAAGAATTTATCTCTTAGAATTTTTTTCAATGTTGGGCAATCAACAAAACTTAAAAATATATCCAGGTAGTGAGGCTCCAACTGACTATATAAAGATTTGTGTTCATCATAAATAGTCTGTTGGTGTTACTGGTTAACTAGAAAATGGGTGGTAATTAGAAAACTGCACTTATAAATTCATGCTAAAAATAGGAGCTATGGCTTAACATAATGGGCTTTCACATAAATCCCATTTGCCAAAAATATTTAAGAATCCAGTGCAATCCAATCATTCCTATTGTTTTAAACTTCCTTAAAAACATATTACATACATATGTATGTATTTCAACCTCTTGAAAGCTGGCAGCTAACAGTATAAAATTTACTACCCTACAGTTCTTATGATCCAGTGGTCTGTTTCTATGATTTGCACAAGTCACATAAATCCTCTGAACACTCATTTCTTTTCCTGGAGGCCCAGAATGATAATTCTGGAAGCATTCATTCAAAAGGCTTTAACACAGTTTCTCAGTAGTGAGAGTACATGACACATTAAGACTGAGCAAACTCGACCAACTGAGAAGCTTGAGACATTTACTCACCTAGACAGATGCCTCAGCTGACTCAAGTGAATGGAACAAAAAGGACCTAAAATAATAGAAAGTAGAACTAGAACGCGCAGAGCTCCTGTAAAGGCCTCTCTGGCGAGCTTGCTGCTGAGCCGATGTTCCCTGTGGTGGGGATGTGGGGGTGCCGTGGGCATGACGTCATATCTGAAAGGGCAGCCTCTACCCATATACCATGTCACGCACACCTACCTTTATGTGGCTTCAACTCTCTCCCACTTAGATCATCTGAAGACTTTGGTGATGGGGGCATGGAGACTTGAGATTCTGTGGACTACTTTGCTTTTCGTTTTACAGGCTTTCTGAAAACAGCTGCAGAAATACCCAGACCTTTGGGAAAGAGGCCGATTTTACTGCATTTCCAACCAGACTGCAAGCTGAGAGAAGTGGAAATATATTACCAGCCTATTTTCCTGAAATCCTTGTCAAAACTGCTCCAGCAATTTCTTGGCTTTCCACATGACCTCAAAACAGGACAAGCTCCTCTTCCAGACCCATCTGCTTTTTTAACTTTAGCTCTAGGCT
This sequence comes from Enhydra lutris kenyoni, assembly GCF_002288905.1. Classification (NCBI taxonomy): domain Eukaryota; kingdom Metazoa; phylum Chordata; class Mammalia; order Carnivora; family Mustelidae; genus Enhydra; species Enhydra lutris. The sequence goes on along the minus strand of NW_019154108.1, from coordinate 19,632,547 downwards.
TACACTTAAATATGCAGTTAAGTCAGGTACAATAGCCCCACAGTCCTAGCGATACCCCAATTTGCAAATCTGAGTTACTACCGGAGCAGGGATGTATAAATCAGATGGTGAGTGCAAACCACAAACCTTATACCCAGAGATTCGACTCCAAGAAATCTATTACCAGCAACACAAACAATATATTTTCAGACTAGCTAAAAGACAAATACTTTATTTCGAAAAGATCTTAAGCAAGGCATATGGCTAGGGTTGGCAAATGTCAAGAATCGCACTGGCCGTTATCTCACAGCTAGCGTTTTAAAATCCAGAACGACTTAGGGAAAGATGGAAAAGAAAAGAGATCACCAAAGGTTCATGTAAAGAATATGAATTGAGAACTTCAAACTAATCTTTTATTCACTCAGTCTGGACTTAGCGGACTCAGGAGGCTGTCCTACACAGCACTGCCCAGTCCCCTCCTGCCTGCGTGGAGCGATGCGCAAACCACGCTCTCCTGGGAACTCCTGTATCCAAGAATTCATGCAGCCTGTGCTCTTGGAAAGAAACGTTAACCTTCCCCTTCCCAAGGGATACAAAACTTTCTCCTTTGGTCCCTTGTCCAGGGCTGTTTCCTGGGCAAATGGCCAGAGGAATACCCATTCAGAAAACCAGAAATCAGGTTGCCAAGGAATTGAGATGCTAAAGAGACAGAACTGAAGGACGAGGCCACGTGGTCTAAGCCTTGCCTTCACAGCCCTCCAGAATCCGTAGAAGACTGCTTCAAAGTTGGTCCAGGCTCAAGACACAAAGTTATTCTTTCAAAGGGACAGAGAGCTAACTTCGGACAAGAATCACCCTGGGATGTCCAGCCCAAAGAATACTAAAAGGTCAAGATCACCTGACGGCTACTCCAAGGGCCCTCTGGTCACTTCTGGCTTGTGCCCAGCTTCTGGAGCCTGGCTCAGCTCCAGAACAACACTTAATGTTGTCAGAACTAGGGAGGCCCACAGGTTAGGTCAGATATCACAAGTGTGTTCTGGAAAGCAGCACAGTTCTAGTTTTGGTTGTATTTTGGCTCAGCTCAGGATTGGAGCAGAACTGGACAGACCAGCTTCTCATCCCCCTTCATTTCACGCTCCTTCCATGTAATTTAGGACGCCACTTCATCAAGTCAGAATTTAACTCCAGAAAGAAGGGAGGGAGAGAGGGAGGGAAGGAGGGAGGGAGAGAAGGAAGAAGGGAGCAGGAACGATCTGTTTTAAAAGAGAGAGAGGGGCGCCTAGGTGGCTCAGTGGGTTAAGCCTCTGCCTTCGGCTCAGGTCATGATCCCAGGGTCCTGGGATCGAGCCCCACATCAGGCTCTCTGCTCAGCAGGGAGCCTGCTTCCCCCTCTCTCTCTGCCTGCTGCTCTCCCTGCTTGTGATCTCTGTCAAATAAATAAATTCTTTAAAAAATAAAATAAAATAAAATGAGAGAGAGAGAGATAAAAGAAAGCTTAGTAAATCAAGTAATTTTCAACTTCCATAGAACAATCTGAAGGGTGCACTTCTCCAACCTAAAGAGCTAAGAAACATGCAAATCCTACACATTTAGGACCCCTGCTTTCCCGGGGCCTTCTGGGACTATTTCAGTGCACTTTTCTCCATCATTTGGCTCTTACTTAAGAAAAGAGTTTTGTATTTCCTTGTAGGCATTTTGTGCTCTATTTTGTATTTTTCATATTATCATGCAGTAAAATGGACTTTCTGTGGTATACAGTTCTATGAATTTTAACACAAATACAGATTTGTGTAAACACCACCACCATCAGGATATGGAACAGAAAGATGACCCCAGAAGAATTCCTGGGCCTATCCCTTTGCAGTAAGACTATCTCCCCACTCCTAACCTCAGTAACCACTGATCTGTTCTTCACAAATAGATCATTAATAGTTACTTTGTTCCACGGTTCCTGGGTGGCTCAGTCAGTTAGGAGTCTGACTCTTGATTTCAGCTCAGGTCTTGATCTCAGGGTTGTGAGACCGAGCCCCACGTTGGGCTCTGTGGGGATCGCCACTGCACCTGGAGCCTGCTTAAGATTCTCTCTCCCCCTCTTCCCCCGCTCCCCACCACTTGCACACATGCTCTCCATCTCTCTCTCTCAAAAATAAATAAATAAATAAATAAATTTCTTTGTTCCACATTCCCAAACTAGAAATGCCATTGTTTAAAGCTTGAAAGTTAAGCATCTTGATATGGCAGTTATTTTAACTCATATAAAAATTTATTCAAGGGGCACCTGGGTGGCTCAGTGGGTTAAAGCCTCCGCCTTCAGCTCCGGTCATGATCTCAGGGTCCTGGGATCGAGTCCCGCATCAGACTCTCTGCTCCGCGGGGAGCCTGCTTCCTCCTCTCTCTCTGCCTGACTCTCTGCCTACTTGTGATCTCTGTCAAATAAATAAATAAAAAACCTTTAAAAAAATTTTTTTTAATTTATTCAAGATAAAATATAAATTTATGTTAATAAGCATGAAACTAAAAAAGGTGAACCATCTGAAACTGCACCTCTAATTCTAGTCAACATCAACATGGGAACAGACAGTGCAGAAAACCTACCCTGTTCAGAGTTCACAGAGGCCTGGAGCTTCTCTCGCTCCCGGGGGAACCTTCCTTCACAACTGCTCTCTACTGCCCTTTAGTCAGCCTCGACTCAGAACTGACAGTGTGTCTGGTTGATCTAGTTCTGACCCACTGCTCCCCCTTGGACTCACGCACAGTGTGCACTTCTGGATTCTCTAATTACTTCACCTGGGCCGACCTCCCACCTTCCAGCACAAGTCCCACAAATGGCTCACAAGGCCAACACACTCTCTTGGTCCAACCTGGTCAACGAGCAAGGGGCAAGTTCTGAAGACACTACAGTCTCCAGCTTGTAGTACAGTCATCTGAAATGTTGCATATACAAATGTGCCATGCATATGACTTTTTTTAAAGTACAAGATATTAAGAACTAAAAAAGTATATATTACAATATATAATACATATATTACATAATATTGTATATATATTGTATTATAGTATATATAATATATATAATTATAATATATACAATAATATAATATATAATATATATTGTGTGTATATATATATACATTATATTATAATATATATTGTAACATATAATACCATATTAAATATATATTATGATTCCATAACATTATATATGTGTATATACATATGTGGGTGTGCATATATATATATATATGCTTATATATACATATAATTATCAAATTCAAAAAAATGAGATTAGACCATATAGGAATGACAATACATTTTGAACATCTGCTAAAGTGGCACTTAATGTTGAATCTTAATGGGTTGAACACTCTATCTCTTATAAAATTGTATGACCTGAGAATTTACATAATATCTTTCTTAATACTTGACTTTAAAGCTATTAAAATCTAACATTATTAAGTTAACATTGGTTATGCATTTTTTAAGTTTATACACCTAAACCAACAAGTTTCCAGCATCAGCAAATTGCTTCCAATTAAACTGAATTCTATATAAAAATATGGCTTACTACTTTGGAGAACAGTGTGGAGATTCCTCAAGAAATTAAAAATAGAGCTTCCCTATGACCCTGCAATTGCACTCCTGGGTATTTACCCCAAAGATACAGATGTAGTGAAAAGAAGGGCCATCTGTGTTTATAGCAGCAATGGCCACGGTCGCCAAACTGTGGAAAGAACCAAGATGCCCTTCAACGGACGAATGGATAAGGAAGGTGTGGTCCATATACACTATGGAGTATTATGCCTCCATCAGAAAGGATGAATACCCAACTTTTGCATCAACATGGACGGGACTGGAAGAGATTATGCTGAGTGAAATAAGTCAAGTAGAGAGAGTCAAGTATCATATGGTTTCACTTATTTGTGGAGCATAACAAATAACATGGAGGACATAGGGAGATGGAGAGGAGAAAGGAGTTGAGGGAAATTGGAGGGGGGCGTGAACCATGAGAGACTGTGGACTCTGAAAAACAATCTGAGGGTTTTGAAGGGGTGGGAGGTGGGAGGTGGGGGGAGCCAGATGGTGGGTACTGAGGAGGGCACGTATTGCATGGAGCACTGGGTGTGGTGCAAAAACAATGAATTCTGTTACGCTGAAAAAAAATAAAAAATATATATATATATATATATTTTTTTTTTTAAATATGGCTTACTGATGTTGGTATAACTGAGGTTTATATGTTCACACCCTCTCTCAACATTACTATCTTCTTTAAGAATTATTAAATTAATTCCCTGAAAAAAAGAATTGTGCAAACATCCCCTGTGGCATTACTTGTTGTATAAATGTACAGCTTCTTTGCTCCTCATTTACTGAGCTCTTATCAATCCCATAAACCAATGATATGAAATATTTCTTCATTGCAATCGTTTTTGGAACAAGCTGAAAAACAAATGAACAGACTTATTTTTCTCATCTGTCTCTTCCCTTCCCCATCAACTCATGCTTACAGCATATAGAGTTCAAAGCATGTTCCTAACAGTGAAATGCTCACTAAACCAGAATGAAGTCCATCATTCCTGTTGGTGAAGTGTTAGTATGTTAACCTCCAGTTGGCAATGGGCTGATAAAGAATTTCAATATGAAAATTTTCTATTTACATTGAGCATCTAATATTAAAAGAAAGAGCATCTGTGGCAAATAACCAAGTCAAGTTCATTATGTTCAATTTTTAGTACGAATTACTGATTTTTAGATGTAACTCCTTAAATTCAAAAGGTTAAATAGGATAATCCTTAAAAACAAACAAGTTTATTTGATTAAAGACACTAACGAATAAAAGAAAATAAATCCCAAGTCCAATAGAATTGTCTGCCTTGCAATGTAGTATTTTTTCATTTGGATACCAAGGGGATAAATTTTCTTTTCTTTTTTTTTTTTTTTAAGATTTTATTTATTTGAGAATGAGAGAGGCAGAGCACAAGAGGGGGGAGGGTAAGAGGGAGAAGCAGACTCTCTGCTGAGCAGGGAGCCTGAGGTAAGGCTCAATCCCAGGACTTCAGGATCATGACCTGAGCTGAAGGCAGATGCTTAACCGACTGAGCCAACCAGGTGCCCCAAAATTTTCACTCACATCTAGGTAAGTGCAGCTAAAGCTTGGACAATGTGGCGATTGGCGTGCCGACCCCTGCTCAGCCAAAAATCTGTGCATAACTTCTGATTCTGCCCAGACTTAACCACTCTTAGCTGACTGTTGACCAGAAGCCTTACCAATAACATAATCAGTTCACACATGTCTTGTAGGTTATATGTATTATATACTGTATTCCTACATGAAAGTAAGCTAGAGAAAAGAATATGTTGTTAAGAAAATCATAAGGGAGACAGTTTAACAATGTCTATTCTTCCGATCCATGAGCATGGGATGTTTTTCCATCTTTTTGTGTCTTCTTCAATTTCCTTCATAAGTGTTCTATAGTTTCTAGAGTATAGATCCCTTACCTTTTTGGTTAGGTTTATTCCAAGGTATCTTAAGGTTTTTGGCGCTATTGTAAATGGGATCAATTCCCTAATTTCTTTCTTAGATACATTGTTAGTGTATAGAAAAGCAGCTGATTTCTGTGCATTGATTTTGTATCCTGCCACATTACTGAATTGCTGTATGAGTTCTAGTAATTTGGGGGTGGAGTCTTTTGGGGTTTCCACATAAAGTATCATGTCATCTGTGAAGAGAGATTGACTTCTTCTTTGCCAATTTGAATACCTTTTATTTCTTTCTGTTGTTTGATTGCCATGGCTAGGACTTCCAGAGCTATGTTGAACAACAGTGGTGACAGTGGGCATCCTTGTCATGTTCCTGATCTGATGTACTGTATGGTGACTACCATAACAAAATTTTAAAAATCACAGAGAAAGGAAAATCACAAGGGAGAGAAAATACATTTCCAGCACTGTACTATAAAAATTCCCAATATAAATGGACCTATGCAACTCAAACTCATGTTGTTCAAGGGTCAACTGCATTTTCTTTCTCTGAAATCAGTGGTATTGGCTCCAGAATTTTGGCCTTCATTGCTTAGATGATCTCTTTTGGCAATAAATTAAAGATGCTTCATGGTTACTGATACACTTTCAGGGGAAGATCATTAATATTGATACCTATACCATTATTTTGACTTTTCAAGGATTAGCCTGAATATCCTTCCTCTCTTTCCTTTCCCTTCCCAGTCCTTGAATTCTTCCTTTTGCTCTCTCTTTAAGGCCTCCTGAAAAGACAAATGGTTAAAATGCTACCTATTTTTTATTAAAATGATAAAATTTAGAATTCTTTTAAAATTCTACATCTACCTCTTTAAAAGCCAAGCCCTATCCATAGAAAATTGTCCATATACATATAAAACCAGTTTGCAAATAATCCCGAGTTTCAAAGTCACTCTGAAGCCTATCTTTGGGTGCACAGAGAATCTGCAGTCGTCAGAGTAAACCCTGCTCCAAGCTGATGCTCACAAGTCAGCCATTCAACTCTGTCCTGGCTCAAGGCTTGCTACCTCCTAAGTCCTTTCCCTTGGCTCAGTACGTGGAGTCCAAATTAACCTGTGTGTCTCCTACGAAGCCTTCCCCGATTCCTTCCGTCCAACCCCACTTTCTGCCTTTCTAGGCTTCCTGACACCCACAGAATCAAGTCTTAAAACTTAGCATTCACTTTCCCTCTAAATAATTCATACAGGTAAGTTATACCTCAAAATCTAATTGGCAAATCCCTGAAAACAGAGACACCTTACATCTCTGCAACTCTACCTACAGCCCTTAGCACAGTGCCAGCAAATATATAACTGAATGATCAATGCACTCATCTAACCTACCCCCTAGGTAGTTCTGTCCCATCACCGCTACTTTCCCCAAGGAGAAGGATGAGGCCAAGACCCACTTTTTTTTGTTCAAGATTTATTTTACTTATTTTAGCGAGAGAGAGAGAATGAGACAGAGAGAAATTGGTTGGCGGGGGGGGGGGCCTGGGGAGAGGGAGAAGGAGAGAAATCTCAGTGAGACTCCCTGCTGAGTCGAGATCACGATGCCGAGATCACGACCAGAGCTGAAATCAAGAGTTGGACACTTAACTGACTCAGCCACCCAGGTGCTCAAGACCCACATCTTTTTGAGCAAAACCTAGGTTATGCAGAGCTCAGGGGCTATCATACTACACTATTTTGTTCATCACTTAGCAATCATTTGTGAAGTTCCCACTATGGGTCAGTCACTAAGCAAGGTCCTGGACGTACAGAAGTGACAGAATACAAGCAGATGAACTATGGTGTCCTACATGCAGGAACGGGAGCAGAAGGCACCAGTGAAGGAGGAGCAGGCGACCGTCTGTGCAGAGAGGTTAGCAAAGCTCTCATTGAGAACAGGATGCTTGAAATGGATGTTGGAAGAATCAGCAGGAATTTGCCAGATGAACTACGATGGGAAAGACATACCAGACGTAACAGCAAAGGCAAAGGCCCAAAGTATGGAAATAATTTGTCTCTTTAATCCCCTCCTCATTTTCAGAATGAGTCCACATTTCAGTAAGGCCAACCCATCTCACCTTCTGGATTCTTTGCCTGAACAGGGATTTATTTATTTTTTTTTTAATGGACTAAGGTGCACTGCCTAGCAAATACAAATTTCACAATGCTAAGTAAATTTAGTATTTTGGATTTGGAAATCCAGTCTAAGTCCAAATTATGGATTTGTAATGACACACATGTGACTGACTCAACATTCATTTTATTAGGTTACATATTTTTATACAGAGAGGATTTTTAATGCAATTTTAATTGTAAGGATCTGTCTGCCTTCAACGGATAAAATAACATCAAGAAAAAAATGGTTTTAAAGTATTTATTCAACTTTTCCATTCCTGTATCATTTACTTCTCCAAGTACGTTTCAGCTTCTCTGTCTGCTGGCTTTATAAACCTCTCTTTGGGCTTTAACAACCATCGAATCACTTTTCCTGTGAAGTTTAATATCCTGCTTTAAAAATCCAAATATGATTCACATATTGCATCTTCAGTATTTCTAAAACAAAACAATCTGCTCGAACTTTAAAAAAAAATTACTTTTCTCCAGAACACTTAAAAACATGCCTTCCAATATCTGGAAATAGGACTCATTTAATAACACAGGCAATAAACTGCTTTGGGCTCACTTTCCTGCCTTGTACTCTAAAAAGAAAGATTAGTAACACTGCTAAACTAATTTTATTTAAAAAATACTAATGATATTAAAATGCATCAATAGTCTGGCTTTAAAAAAAAAAAAAAGCTGGAAAGAATAAAGTCAAGAAGAAATGGTTGCAGAGGTGCCATTCCTGGCACATACTACTTTTTCAGAGACCTGAGCCTATAATTGTTTTTAAAGACACGAGAGCCTTCATTTTCTCTCCCCCAAAATATCCAAAGCGGGCTTCATATCTGAGATCCTAAAGAATGAACACAAATTTATAATAAAGACACAAAGCCTCACTGATAGTGTTACACTCAAGGTGCCTTTATCACTGTTACTAATCTCAGGTACACAATAAACAATCAACTAACTAAGCAAGCAGAAATTTCCTAGAAAGTCACTTAAAATTATTTTGTGTTGTTTCACAGAACTGAGTTCAGATCTTCATTGGCTCTCCATTGCCATTAAAGCTCTAGGACCCCAAAGTTGAAAACCATAAGAGAATGAAGACCCGGAACCTCATACGAGAAGGGCGATTACCCCCATCATGACGATTGGGATGACACATTATATTTGTATCATGCTTTATACTTATTAGAATTCTTGCCCCAGATTCACCTCATGTGATCATCCTAAACCTCCAACAGAGATAACAAACTTAGGTTCCAGAAGTGTCATACTCAAGGACATAACGCTGGCTAGTGGCAAGAGTGGAATCAAAGCCCAGATCTTGCTGGTACAAAATAATCTTTTCCATCGCACCAGATACAGAATGACCAATCGGTCTTTTTCCCCATCTTTTGCTCATTTTGTTTTGCATTTCTTAATAGATGCATTGATTGGTTTTAAATATAGTATTTCAGGATCCTGAGACCTTCATCTTGAGTTTCCAGTTTTTAAAATATATTAATCAGCCCAATACCCAATTCCTCTTTATTCACAGTTAACCTTACTGGACGATGGGTAGACCAAAGCAAATAACGATGTTCTGCATTCACTTCCTTTTTCCTTTTTTATATCACTGCTGGAGGGCATACTGAATGCTTCCCTCAACCAGTAAAATTTCTTCCCATTCATTTATTGCGCCAGGCCTCTCTCCCAGAAAACACCATTAATTTGTTTCCACAGAAGACCTCTCAGAAAGATTGCAGGGACCACAGGATGCAAGCAACAAGGCCCAAATGATACCATATATTTAAGAGTGTAAGGCTCTAATATCAACTTCAGAAACACATTATGAAGCAAAAGTCTTTCAATTCTTTCAGCACTTTACAAAAGAGCCCTAAGAAGACCAGTCAAGGAGTAATTTTTTTCTGAATCCACAACCACTGAAAGAAGAGCAGATTCTTCATTTCATTCATTCATCCATTGGTTGGGTCACTCATGCATTCATTCAACATGGAGTTCTGTATTGCCAGGGTGCTCTAGGCGCCAGGGTTTTAGTGGGAACCAGCCAAGTCTCTCCCTTGTAGAGCTTACATTCTAGAGGTAGGAGGAAAGGCAACAAACCCATAAACAAATAATATTATATATTGTTAAGTATAATGAAAAAATAAAAGAAGATCATGGGGAACAGAGCAGAAGCAAGGAAAGCAGCTGAGAAGTGATGACGGAAGCCCAGGTAACAGATGAAAGTGGGCTGATGAAAAATAGTTCGGTTCAACACTTGCCAATAGATTTGATGTCAAGCTTGAGGAAGGGAGAAATTGAGTATTATTCTAAGATTTTTGCCTGAGTAAACGAGTGGCTCACCAGGGGTACCTTGGCTTAGATGGAAAAGACCTTGAGAAAAACAGGATAGGGGTAGGAATATCAAGGATCCTCTCTATTGCTAAGTCAAGTTTGAGGTGCCATCAAACTGAAGATGTTATTTAAAAAATTAAAAGACAGTTGAGGGGCGCCTGGGTGGCTCAGTGAGTTAAGTGTCTGTCTGTTGATTTCAGTTCAGGTCATGATCTTGGTGACGTGAGACTGAGCCTCGCATCAGGCTCTGTGCTTAGTACGGAGTCTGCTTGTCTCTCTCCCATCTTCCTCTGCTCTTCCCCTTTTCTCTCTCTCTCTCTCTCCCAAATAAGTAAATAAATAAATAAAGTCGTAAAAAAAAAGTTGAGTATACAAGTCTAAAGCTCAGGGGAGAACTCAGGGGTAGAAATACAAATTTGAGGGCACCTGGGTGGCTCAGTGGGGTAAGTCTCTGCCTTCGGCTCAGGTCATGATCCCAGGGTCCTGGGATCGAGCCCCACATCTGGCTCTCTGCTCAGCAGGGAGCCTGCTTCCCCCCCACCCCCGCCCGCTGCTTGCCTCTCTGCCGGCTTGTGATCTCTGTCTGTCAAAGAAATAAACAAAAAATCTTTAAAAAAAAGAAAGAAAGAAAGAAAGAAATACAAATTGGAGATTCAACAGAATTCAGATAGTATTTAAAGTCATGGGACCAGATGAGTTCATCTCAGGACATGTGTAACCAGAAGGGATTCAAATTGTTACCTAACTTGGGCAAAGTCTTTAACCTTTCTACAGCCTTTCTGTGCAGGGTAAATACATATCTGAACATGCTAGGAAATCTGCATGCCACTACACAAATACATGTTGTCGTCAAGCTCCCAAGAAATTAACACCATAGAAAGACAGAAATAGCAAAACCAGGAATTGAAAATGTAAATGTCCTGACCATGGTAATAAGTGACCAGTTACCTTAGCAGAGGAGCAAAACAAATTGCCAGCAAATTCCCTGATAGGGAAAATGCCACTGAGGAAAATAAATATAGGGTGTCCCTACCTTCTGGCCCACTGGACAGAGAAAAGATTTTCATTAACAAATGTAGCGACTGAAAATAGTATGCTGTGAATATTTTTATAGTAAATATTTAATAGTGACTACTTCCAGGGGCTGATTAATTCTTAGAATTTTATCATTACTCTCATAATTAGAAAAAGAAAGTCACACGAAAGGGTGATATAATAAAGAATTACGATTTCTGAAAATCATGCTGATTTGTCATGACATATATAACCAAGAGGGAAAAAAATAGCAACTTGTGGACTATTTTCTAGAAGCTCCAATGTGGCACTTGGAATCACCAAATGACTGACAGACTGATCTGGATAATGTTCTTGCTAAACTGTAATGTGTGTTGGTGAGGTTACAAAGTTGTTGAGGTTTTAAAGTGTAATTATTCTAGAAATTTCAAAGATCCCATACATTTGCCTAGCCTATTATAAACTTAAAAGGTAGACCTTTTCTTTGGATTGAATGCATCAACATGTGTGAACTATTGGAAAGAATTTTTAAAAGCAGCAGACAAATTAAGGATCACAAAACTACTATATTGCCATACAGTAAGAAGAGAGGAAGCAAGATTATTATCTGATCATTTTCTTGCCACATTTTTGCTTATTTTATCTAATTACCCTTGTACCTTATCGATTTAGCCAACTTAACCTATTATCCAAGGTTTTATTAGAATACCTAAAGAGTTGCCGCAACAGAAAAGATTTCATACAGTCTTTATGAAATTATAACTACCGTTTTTAATGTTACCGCATGTTTAAAAAATTTTAACACTAAGGAGACCTTGGAGGAAACCGTGGTCATTGCCTTGTCTGAACTAAATGGAAAAACCCTTCTGACTATGTAAAGCTAAAATCTCAACCTGGGGAGAAATAGGTTTTACAACTCTCTGTAAGTCATTGAACATAAAGTAGAAGTTAGTCTCTCATGTCCCCTGCTGGTGCTTCCAGTTGTAATTCAAGGTAGCAAGCACCAGATGGCACTGTTGATTCATAACCAGGCAACTGACTGCTTTTCCAGATTTTAGGCTGAACTTGAAAATCTTTGTTATTAACAAAGTTAAACTTCTTGAGTAACTGAAGAAATTTTAAACATTTCAAATGAAAAAAGAGACCTCTACGCCAATTTAGGGTGTTCTCTTCTTGATGCTATTATACCTTTCCTTAATTGCTGTTACTCTAAATTGAGTTCTCTACATGAGGTTTTTAAATATATAACTCCCGGGGCGCCTGGGTGGCTCAGTGGGTTAAAGCCTCTGTCTTCGGCTCAGGTCATGATCCCAGGGTCCTGGGATCGAGCCCCACATCGGGCTCTCTGTTCAGCAGGGAGCCTGCTTCCCTCCCTCTCTCTCTGCCTGCCTCTCTGCCTACTTGTGATCTCTGTCAAATAAATAAATAAAATCTTTAAAAAAAAATTAAAAATAAATAAATATATATATACCTACCTATAAATATAAATACAAAAATATTGAAGTCAAACATTGGTGGACTTTCAGATGATAATTATAATTTAAGTGGAAAGAAGCAAGGGTCTCCAAAGGAAAAACTGTCTTCAGCTCTGCTCAAGCAACTTGCCACTAACATCCTAAGGGCAGGACGGGCAAGAAGCAAACAAATTATGGGTCTGGGACTTCACCTCTATGGTGTGCTTAGTACTCACTAATAAAGGCTCTTCTGTCCACTTTGGGACTGAAATCTCCCGGTCTTTACACCTAAAAACCAGATGTGTCAATATGGCAAGTGCCCCCCCCACCCCCAGCAGTTTCTGTGACTATTTGGGCTTATAAAGGGGGGCTGACAGCGACACTGAAAGGTCCCTTGCCTCACCCTTGCAAATGCTCTGCTCTATTCCTCCTGTGGGTCACACAAACAGCCAGCGCCACTGAAATTCACCAAGCTAACAAAAGTTCTCCAAAATGGAAAGTCTTAAAAAGTAATTTTGTTCTTTCAAACATGACATTTTTTTTTAAAGAATCTTGCTCTTTTAAGAAAAGATACAAAAGAGCTTCTCAACTTATCACTAACCAAATAAATACAAGTGATAGAGAAAATTTCTTAAAGCTAACATGGAGATTGCCCCTCACCAATTCATTCATTTACTCAATTAATGTGGCAATGTGCCATGAATGGTACTCAGAGCAAATAGTGTAGCAGTGAACAGAAAAGAGTTGGATCCCTGTCTTTAAGAGCCTCCTGCTCAGGGTGCCTGGGTGGCTCAGTGGGTTAAGCCGCTGCCTTCAGCTCAGGTCATGATCTCAGGGTCCTGGGATCGAGTCCCCCATCAGGCTCTCTGCTCAGCAGGGAGCCTGCTTCCCCCTCTCTCTTTGCCTACCTCTCTGCCTACTTGTGATCTGTCTCTGTCAAATAAATAAATAAAATCTTTAAAAAAAAAAAGAGCCTCCTGTTCAGTAGTAACAGAGATGATGTCAGTAATGTAGAAATAATCATTTTAATGTCGCTAATACGCCAATCAGCCCAAAGTCTTTTAGAAAATAAGCCTGATATGAACTAATGAAAACTAAACTCACTGATCATGGTATCACAGCAGGGAAGACTGAATCAATGGAGAGTGAGAAAATAATTCAAAAGAACTTATTTTGGTCTTTGGCGTCCGGTCTATTTCACAGAAAGCAAACTGTGTTTCACTGCCTAGGAGGTCACACATAGCTGCATATTCATTTTTATGAAGAAAAGCAAATGAATAGACATTGTGGATGCTTGGACAGTTTTCCTTAGATTATTTCCCCTCCCCCCCACCCCCGGCAAAGTTCCACCTCATCTGCATCTGCTTTAATAGCTTCATCTTTGTGGAAGTAAAATATCTTAGCCAAGAACTATGAATCATCAACAAAATTATAATTTACAAATGCAAACTTAATTTTATCACATTAGAAGAAAGTCTTCCAGGGGCTCCTGGGTGGCTCAGTCTGTTGGGCTTCCAACTCTTGATTTTGGGTCAGATCATTATCTCAGGGTCAGATCAAGACCTGCCTTGGGCTTTGTGCTGGGCATGGAGCCTGCCTGAGATTCTCTCAAACCAAGCCCCCTCTTGGGCTCTACAATCAGCAAGGAGTCTGCTTAAAGACTCTCTCTCCCTCTCCTTCACCCCTTTCCCCTCTCTCTTCCCTCTTAGAAGGAAAAAGAAGAAGGAGGAGGAGGAGGAGGAGGAGAAGGAGGAGAAGGAGAAGAAAGTCTTCCATTGTAGAAGGCTATTTGATCAAGAACCTCTGTCCAAATTTTAGTCATGAAGGTACCCCAGTCTCCAGTTATCCTGACATTACAGACCAGGTTCTGGTTCCTGCTCTACACCTCACTACCTGTGTACTTTGCTTTCCTCATCTCTCAAATGGAGATGATAGTTATGTGGTGGTGGTACTACATGACTAAGGGAGATATGCCTGTAAAATGCTTACTATGCTTTGTGCCTAGTTAAGTACTTGATATATAGTCACTGTTACAACATCCAAATTTCAGTGAAGAATTTCATTAATATATTCATTAGAAGGATCCGAAACCAAAGATGACTCAGACTATAAGAGAGCATCTAGCTTCTCTAAAGAAGCTTTAATCTCCTGGCTTGACCAAACTACATTGTAGGATATGGAAAGAATTAAGCAAATGAGATTACTGGGCCAACAGTGGGCATCTTTAAGGAATCTAAGCAGTTGAGAGGAAGCTGGTCAAATGAAGGAAAGTCCCAACCTCCAAAATAACAGAATGCAAGTTCTGCAAACTACAGAACTACTGACCACAACAACACTCTAGAATAGACCATTAAAATATATGGTCATTTAAAGAATGCTATAGGGGAAGGTATGTGCTATGGTGAGTGCTGTGAAGTGTAAACCTGGTGATTCACAGACCTGTACCCCTGGGGCTAATAATACATTATGTGTTAATTTAAAAATTATTTTAATAAAATAAAATATAATTATTAAAAAAATAGTAATAAAGAATACTATGGGGCTGCCACTAGGAATTAGTCTAAACCATTTCCTTGCTCTCACAGCAGACTAATAAACCTAGAAAATATCAGAGATATACTGTAGCAAGAAAAAGGCCTTTGGCAGTAGGTTTATACTATCCTTTGCACAAGAAGAAAAAATACAGGTTGAGTGATAATATAAACAGATTCATTATATTAAATGATTGTCAAATGCTACTTTTAAGGGATACATATTTTTAATCTAGAAGGAAGTATCTAGTTACTCTAGTTACCAGTCCCTGGGCTTTATATAAATCCTATTTGGGCAACCCCAATTTACTTGGATTAAGACCCAGAGCAACCTTCAAAGAACATCAGTTCCCTAGCAGAAGGAACTTGGCTGGCCCCTGCTCCATCCCTGTCTCCTAACAGGACCCGGCATCCCATGGAAGTTCATAAAATACTTGTTCAATGAATTAAAAATATGTAAATAATATAAGGTTGAGAGGATGAATAATTACTCTGAATAACTTAATCAGAATCCACAAGTTCCTCACAGAACAGAATTATGGGTCAAATGAAACCCAGGTAATTTCCCAGAGTGAGGAAACCTTAGCCTTGAGAGTCAGCTAGACTCCGTTTTCAATCTTGATTCTGCCACTTGTCAAGGAGGGAAAGAGAGTTTGTAGGCAGAGAATTGAGGTGAAGTTTCCAGAGGGGAAAAAAAAGTAAGATCCTCCATGTAAATCCAAAATTGATCAAGTACTTAGAGAAGATACAGTTTTTAGCTGGGGGGGAGGGGGGCATTTAACTGGAGAAATTCCTACTACAAAAATAGAGTTCAGAATAATCAAACATGAGTTTCTATCTGGGCCACGTTTGAGAGTAAAAGGAGACACTGTAAATTACGCGAGGAAAACAGGTGCAAAGTGGGGTTCCCCTCAGCAAACAGGGACACATGATCACACTACTTATAGGACACACCAAAAGCTCTAGACATCTGAGTTGTTGAAAAGTTAAGTGGATCAACAATTTGCTGTACCTGGTTTAGAAATATATTCATTCATTAAGTGCTTACCATATGTCTGGCACTTTTTGAAATCCTTTTCATGTATTAGGTCATTTGATAATCAAAAAAGTATTCTGAAGTATTGTTATCCTACATACCGTGAAAAAAACGGAAGCACGGAGAGTTTAAGTAACTTGCCCAAAGTTACTAGTCAGCTTACTCCAAGGCTTACTCTAACTGAACAGACAGACTCCAAAACCAGTTGCCTGAGTCTGTGCGTTTAACCATCATAACATACAGCCTCGGGCTGCAATGAAATGCATTGAATTGCATTCTGCTAACCAGGCAAAGAAAGAATAGTCTGGATTGCCTCTGTTTCAATCAGAGTACAGCTAGAAACATGGTTTTGATTCGAGGTCCATATTTTTCATACCAACTAGGTAAGCTAGGGTGTATTTAAAAAGGCAAGGAGAGATATGAGACTGTAATACCAGTATACGGATGAGCAAAAGGAACTGTTCAACTTAGAGGAGAGGAGACTTGGTGTGGCATGAGAACAGCTCAAATACAGGATGGCCATGGGGAGGAAAAGTCAGACTCTATTCAGCAACTTTCAAACTTTTTCTTAATCACTGAGATTCAGTTTACCTACATAGTTAATTATACGATTAAATAACTTAACTATGCGATCAAGACAAAGGTTTCATGGACACCCTACTACTTATAATATACTCTGATATTTTCTTTTCCATTCTATGCTACTTCTATTCTACCTATTTCTTTGTCTTCTTTTTCTTATTTTCTTTCAATGCTGGTCATATCCAACGAAAATTATTCCACAATCCCTGGATTTTAGCCTAAAATTTGAAAAATGCTGCTTTACAAGCTTCCAAGAAGAGAAACTAAAAAGTGGTAGGAAGATGGTACAGAAAAGTACATTTCAAGTCAACAAAACAACAGCTAAGTAACCGTCGGCATTGTTCAAAATTGCAATGGGCTACTTTGGAACAGAGGGAGTTGCCTCTCACTGTAGGTAATGAAAGTATCTATCCCATCATAGACTGTGGAAAGTATCTATCCCATAGACTGTGGATAGAATAGAAAGGATTCAAATGTTAGTTAAATGGCTGAAATAGAAGAACATGAAGTTTTCTTTCCAAACCCAAGATCTCATTATTCTAATTCACATTTTTGCAATAAAAATAATATTTTCCCTTCAACAAAATCCAAGCTACCAAGACATAAGGAAAGAAGGAAGATGGGAGGGAAGAAAAGGAAAGAAGCAGGGTGGGGGGGAAAAGGAGACAGGGAAGGAGGATTGAGAAAAAAAGAAACAAAGAAAACCATATAGAATTTAAGTGTTACTACATAAATTTCAAGTTTGCTTCAAAATGAATTCTAAACCCCTACTTTCCCAATTCCAACAAGAATGTAAATTGGGTTCACCCAGAGTACAAGATTCCTGAGTACCCTGCATCAGAAAAAGGAATAAAAAGGCATCTGAAAATCACTCTAGGCTCTATAATTAGCTCTGATGGTTTTCTTTTGGATCATTCTGGATGATCAGATCAGAACAGAAGATTGAGACTGGCTCAGGACCTAACGTGTGAAATAGTGTTCCACGGGGTTCGGTCAATCCTTTTTGACAAGTCTACACATTGCAACAATCTTCAAAGGCAACTTCTGGAAGAGCCTCCAAACTCCTTTTGAAGATGCTGCCAGAAAAGCAAGAGAGAAAGTATGAAGAGAAATCTAAATAAGGATGAAATGATGCAAAGGACACCAACATGAAGCCCAATGGATACGACTAATAAAGACTAAAAATTCTACTAGACTACTGACCAACCATTCAACTCATAATTTCCGTGGACTTGTTATGAGCACAGAGTGCTCTCTTGCCACCAGATCCCTTGTTTCATCTTCAAAGCCATTTTCCATAATCAAATGCTAACACCACTGGCACAGAGCTAGGGTTGTTCTCGGAGTAAGACGGATGTCTTGGTAGTGAACTTGCCAGGGCTCCCTGAAAGAAATAAGAAAGCCCAAACTGGGGTAAGCGATCCATCCAATACTGCCAGGAGTTCTCTGGATGCTTTCTGCCAGACTCAATTTCCTTACAAGGTTTCAGAGCAAAAGAGTACATGGTCTAGAACAGCCACAATCCAACCGCAGCTGGCTGTGTTTGGTATACAGAGATGGCTCCTCGTGAATTAAACAAATAAAATTAAATCAAAGGGTAACCTCAACTGTAAACTCCTCTTTCTGACAAAATGAGTAATTCAGTATTTATCTTCAATTAATACTATGGGTATATATATTATCAACATGTAAGAGAGAGTCTTTGGGATTTACATACTCAATAAAATAAGTGTTTTAAAAATGAAGTGGAAAGTTAGTTTTTGTTAAGACCATCTGGACATCTTAGAAATCTGAATCCTAAGTTGGACCCATTCCCACATTGCTATAAACTATGCTACAAACTCTCAGATCAGGAATAGAGTCCTTTGTAGAAAGACAAGTCCAGGAAATAAACTGAAGCCAGACTTCGGATTGTCAAGTCAGTGAAGACAGAGACTTGGAAACAGAAGAAAAAGAACAGTGGTTGACATAATTCAGGTAGGCTGGAATTCAAATCATGCTGGGACCCTGGCAACACAGACCAGCTGGCCCCAAACCAGGCCAGGCACAGTCTAGGGAAACACATACAAGCTCCAGAGGTTTGTCTCCAGGAGGACACTTGCAAGTGCAATATATCACGTCCAAAGACACAGCAAATGCCCTCTTGATTCAGGCAGACACTATGAATGGGAGAATGAACTTAAGGATAGGGCATGGCCATGAAGGTACAGACTCACAGTCATAGCAAAACTTCTGTTTCTAGCAATATTATGGCCCAAGTACACAGAAAAATCTGGAATTGTTGGATAAAATAAAACAAAGATTTTAAATGCACAAGGAAGTCTAATGTCTCAAGGAAGTAAGGGAAATTATAGCACCGAACAAGAGAAGTACATCAATATAGATATATTACACTGAATGTCGCGAGACTATTTGTTGATACTGATAAGCAAGAAGTTTGGGGCTTTATAGCTGTACAGAAGTAGATGATAAAGCCTTAGGTTTGCTTAATGTGGAGAAGTGGGACGGAGTCCCTCCCTGCCCCCCATAAGTCCTCAAAGGGCTACTTTCTTAATAAAAAGAGATGACAAGGAATCTATCTCAGCATAGACTCCCCAGCATCCCCAAACACAAAGTTCAAATTTATTTACCTAACTGAGGCAGGCTCCCCATGGAGCAGGGAGCCCAAAACAGGGCTTAATCCCAGGACCTTGGGATCATGACCTGAGTCAAAGGCAGACACTTAACAGAATGAGCCACCCAGGCATCCCAGGAAGAAACACTTTCAAACTCATTTTATGAGGCCAGCACTACCTGATACCAAAGCCAAACAAGCAAACTACAAAAAAAATTACAGGCCAATATCCCTGATGAACACAGATGTGAATATTCATAACAAAATACTAGCAAATTGAATTCAAGAGCACATTAAAAGGGTCATACACCATGATCAAGTGGAATGTATCCCTGGAATGTAAATACTTCAGCATACATAGATCAATGTGGTACACCACATTAACAGAATAAAGAATAAAAATTAGGGGCACCTGGATGGCTCAGTTGGTTAAGTGTCTGCTTCAGCACAGGTCATGATCCCAAGGTCCTGGGATTGACTGAGCCCCGCATCAGACTCTCTGCCCAGTGGGGAACCTGCTTCCCCTCTCCCTCAGCCTGCCACTCTGCCTATTTGTGCTCTTTCTCTCTCTATCAAATAAATAAATAAATAAACAAAATCTTTTTTAAAAAAGAATAAAAATTGGGATGTCTGGGTGGCTCAGTTGGTTGAGCGTCTGCCTTCCCCTCAGGTCATGATCCCAGCGTTCTGGGATCGAGTCCCTCCTCTGGCTCCTTGCTCAGCGGGGAGTCTGTTTCTCCCTCTGCCTGCCACTCCCACTCCTGCCACTCGTGTACACACACACTCTCTCTCTCTCTCTCCGACAAGTAAATAAATAATATCTTTTTTTAAAAAAGAATAAAAATTACATGATCATTTCAACAGATGCAGAAAGGCATATGACAAAATTCAACATCCTTTCATGATTCAGGGTTAGTAAAGAAGGAAGACACCTCAACAAAATAAAGTCCACATGTGATAAATCCATAGCTAACATCATACTCAGTGGTGAAGGAAAAGTCTTTCCTCTAAGATCAGAAAGACGACAAGCTTGTCCACTCTTACCACTTCCATCCACCAGAGCTCTGCAAATCCTAGCCACAACAATTAAGCAAGAAGAGAAATAAAATGCATCTAGATTAGAAATGAAGAGGTAAGGGGCGCCTGGATGGCTCAGTTGTTAAGCGTCTGCCTTTGGCTCAGGTCATGATCCCAGGGTCCTTGGGTCGAGCCCAGCATTGGGCTCCCTGCTCAGCAGGAAGCCTGCGTCTCCCTCTCCCACTCCCCCTGGTTGTGTTCCTTCTCTCGCTATGTATCTGTTAAATAAACAAATAAAATCTTTAAAAAAAAAAAAATGAAGAGGTAAAATTATCTGTTTGCAGATGACATAATGTTATATGTAAAAAACCCTAAAGACTCCACAAAAAAAAAAAAAAAGAAAGAAAACTGTTAGAACTAATAAATGAATTCAGTAAAGTTGCAGGATACAAAATCATTTGCATGTCTATACACTAACTATAAGCTACCTGAATAAAATTAGGAAAGCAACCCCATTTACAATAGCATCAAAAACAATAAAATACTTAGAAATAAATTTATTAATTTATTTTTAAGTAGACTCCAAACCCAGCATGGAGCCCAATGTGGGGCTTGAACTCACAACTCTGAGATCAAGTCAAGACCTGAGCTGAAATCAGTACGCAGATGCTTAACCAACTGAGCCACCCAAGTGGTCCTACTTAGGAGTAAATTTAACCAAAAAAGTGAAAGATGCATACAATGTTAACTTAAGACATTGATTAAAGAAATTGCAGAAAACACAAATAAATGGATCCTCCACATTCTTGCATTGGAAAAAATACTATTGTTAAAGTGTCCATATTACCCAAAGTGATCTACAAGTTCAATGCAATCCCTATCAAAATTCCAATGGCATTTTTCACAGAAAGAGAAAAAACTATTTCTAAAATTCATGGAATCACAAAGACTCTGAATAACCAAAGCAATCTTGTGAAAGAAGACCAAAGCTGGAAGCATCACGCTTCTTGATTTTAACCTAAATTACAAAGCTATAGTAATCAGAAGAGTATGGTACTGGCACAGAGACCAATGGAACAGAATAAAAAGCCTGGAAGTTGGCCTATGCATATACAGTCAGGTAGGTAATCTTTGCCAAGGGCACCAAAACACACAACGGGAACAACAGTCTCTTCAACAAAGGGTGCTGGGAAAACTAGACAGACATGAAACAGGACCACTGTCTTACTCTACTCATAAAAGTTAACTTGAGATGGATTCAAGATTTAAATGTAAGCCTGAAACCATTAAACCCCTAAAAAAAATAGGGAAAAAACTCCTTGACATTGGCCTTAACAATGATTTTTTTGGATAAGACACTAAAAGTACAGGCAAACAAAAGCTAAAATAAGTAAATGGGACTACATCAAACTAAAAAGCTTTTGTACAGCAAAAGCAACAATCAATAAATTAAAAAGCTACCTACAGAATGGGAGAAAGTATTCACAAACCATATACTTGACAAAGAGTTAATATCCAAAATATATAAAAACACATAGGATTCTAGAGCACAGAAGCATATAATCCGACTTTTAAAAATGAACAAAAAATCTGGAGAGACATTTTTTCCAAAAACAAACAAATGACTAATAAGTACATGAAAAGGTGTTCAACATCACTAATCATCAGGAAAATGCAAATCAAAACCACAATAAGATATGACCTCATACCTGTCAAGATAATTATTACCAAAAAGACAAAAGACAAAAAATGTTGATAAAGATGTGGAGAAAAGGGAATCCTTAAGCACTGTTGGTGGAAATGTTAACTGGTGTGTATGATGGGAATGTATTGGTAGGAATGCATATTGGTGCAGTCTTTATGGAAAACAGAATGGTAGTTCCTCAAGAAATTAAAAACAGAACCGCCACATGATCCAGCGATCCCATTTCTGGGTATATATCAAAACAAACAAACGAATCCTGAACTCAGTATCTTGAAGAGGTATCTGCACTCCCAGCTTCACTGCAGCATTATTTACAACAGCCAAGATACAGAAACAACTTAATGTCCATCAAGAGATAAACAGATTTTAAAAATATGGAGTATAGGGGCACCTGGGTGGCTCAGTGGATTAAAGCCTCTGCCTTCGGCTCAGGTCATGATCTCAGGGTCCTGGGATCGAGCCCCGCATCGGGCTCTCTGCTTAGCAGGAAGCCTGCTTCCCTTCCTCTCTCTCTCTCTGCCTACCTCTCTGCCTACTTGTGATCTCTGTCTGTCAAATAAATAAATAAAATCTTTAAAAAAAGATGGCGTATATTCAATGGTATATTATTCAGCCATTAAAAAAAGGATATCCTGCCATCTGCAACAATATGGATGAACCCCGATGGCATTACGTTAAGTAAAATAAGCCAAAGACCAACACTGTATGGTATTACTTATATGTGGAATCTTTTTTAAAAAGGATAGAAAAGAAAATTAAAAAAAACTTGATTTCACAGAAACAGAATGAAATGGGGGTTACCAAGGATTGGGGGGAGGGGTAAACGGGAAGATGCAGGTCAAAGGACACAAACTTTGAGTTATAAGATGAGTAAGTTCTGAGGATCTAATGTAGGGCACGGCACAGTTACTATAGTTAATAACATAGTATTGTTATATGTTATTTGGATACTTATATTCTTGAAAGTTGCTGAAGGTAGGCCATAAGCATTCTCACCACAAATCCAAATAAACAAAACCCCAGAATTAACTATTAGTTGATGAATGTCTTAATTACCTTGATCTTGCTAATCATTCCACAATGCCTATATTTATAAAATCATCACATTTTATACTTTAAGTATATATAATCATATGTGTCAATTAAAAAGTTGGAGGGACAGTCTATAAGCAAATAATATGAATAATCATATTGGCTTTGTTGATACTCTGTATTTGAAATGTTTTTCTACTGTTAGAAAATTTTTATACTACCTATATAGTTCAGGAGCCCAGAGATGAGAAATTGATACTGATATTAAAATTGATATTAAAGCCCAGAGATAAGAAATTGATATTAAATTGATATTAAATTCTAATTGATATTAGAAATATGCTGGAAACACAACTTCTAATATATAGAAGTATAAAAATTAAAAGCAAATTCTTCTGGAGCACTGGTTCTCAACCATAACTGGGGAGAGGTTTTTTTTTTGTTTTTTCTTTCTTTTTTTTTTCCCTTTAATAACCATGGAGCTTGAAAAACACTAATGTGTAAGTCTCGTACTCATAGTATCTGAGTTACCTGGTCTGGGGTTCCAGCTGTCATTCTAACTTTTAAAGGCTCACCAGGTGATTCTAACAGGCATGCAGCAAAGATTGAGAATCACTGCCGTGGCACGTATCTTTAGTGCAGACCACACAGGATTCCCACCAAGCATGACTTAAAAAACAAAGTTTACAACACCCAAAGGTACAATTCACCATAAGCAAGGGTAGGCAGAAATAACAAAAAGCACAGTTAAATTCCCAAGAACACTAGGTAATAGAATTACTTGTTACAGACTACATAGCAATAACATTTAAAATAATTAAAGATTAAAAAGATCAAAAATATGAAAATAGAGAAAAGTACAGAAACTAAATATATATATTCAGTGACTTAAAAAAACAACTCAGTAAGTGGATTAAACAGCAAATTGACAGACGTGTAGAGAAAAGTGGAGAGCTAGAGGACTGACTTGGAAGAGGTGTCTGGAATGCAGCAGTGACAGATGAACAGTAGGAATGACAGCCGAAAACTTAGAGTCATGTAAGAAGGTTCGATAAATACCTAATCAATGTTCCAGAAGAAGAGAAAAGAAAGAACAGAGGAAACAAATATTTCTAATATTTTAAGTGTTCAAATACTTCTGAGTATTTTCCAGAGTTAATGAAAAATAAGAATCACCAAATTTGGATTTCAGGCAGACTAAAGAAAACTGAATCCACACCTAAACACATCATGTTAAAACTATAAAACATGAAAGGCAAGAATAAAAGAAAAGGTAATACTTACAGTGAAACAATGAGACTGACAACAGCCTTCTTGACAACAAGCACTTAGAGGATTGTCTGAGCTCACCATATCCTCCCCATACTGAGTCCATGGCCATAATATTTTCTCTGAGCTTCCACATACTCTTGTCCTAACTCAAGGATGAGACTGGACTGAGCTCAGCTCAGCACTATCAGTTATTTCGTTTGGAAGAGACTGGCATAAGAGGAGTTGGAAGCAATTAAGAAGCTAATTATCAAATTTCTTGATAAGCATGGTGCTCTTGGAGATTTACTGGGGGTTGGTTATGCAAATGAAGAAACAGAACTACAGAATCCCACCCACTGTTGACTCCCATCCTGTCAAACGACAAGCGTAAGAGAAACTAGTCTTTCTGAATTGCTATGTCAAGTACTTGTTTACATTGACAATAGCCAAGCATTCGCAAGAACGCAGAGTAATTGAAATGTTCATATGTTGCCCGTGGGTATATAAAATAATAACTACTTTGATAAAAAAGTTTGACAGTTTTTAGAAAGTTGAGACACATTTACCATACAACCCAGCAATTTCACTCTTAAGCATTTGTCCAAGAGGAATAGAAACCTACATCCACACAAAGACTTGGACAGGCAAGTTCAGAGTACCTTTTTCATAAGAGCGCCGAACTAGAAACAACACAGATGTCCATCAACAGATGAATAGATAAATTATAGCGTTCTATACAATGGAATATTACTCAGTATTAAAAAAGTAACAAGCTACTGACATACACAATCACATGGATAAATCTGGAAAACATTACACTGAGCAACAAGTGAAAGACACCAAAATTCATACTTTATGATTCCATGTATGTGAAACTTGGGGGAAAATAATATCTAATCTATAGTAACAGCAAAAAGATAATACTTCCCTAGAGCCATGAAGGAGCCATGGGGAAGGAAGGGACCCAGGGAAAATTTGGGGTTGATGTGAATGCTTTATATTTCTATTGTGATGGTGGCAACATGAGTATATCCATATGTCAAAACTCATATAACTGAACACACAATGGGTACATTTTATTATATAAATTATACCTCAGTGAAGTTGGTTCAGCTTGGGTTGTGGTCCTGGGGTCCTGGGATCGATCCCCACGTCGGGCTCTCTGCTCAGTGCGGGCCTGCTTCACCCTCTCCGTCTGTCTGCTGCTCCCCCTGCTTGTGCTCTCTCTCTCTCTCAAATAAAGATCTAAAAATATAAAAAAATTAAAAATTTTTAAAACGTTCTTTCCTCTGACAGAAACATTTTCAGCTGTTTTCCCACACTTACCATCTTACCATGACACTTTTCCTAGCCTGCTTGACTTTCTTGACTTCATTTCCTCACTTTTGAAATTTAACTTTTCCCATTTATCTTAAGACTAGGTCACAAATTTGAAATTATTTTCTTTTTGCTCAAAATGTAGGATGTGATGGAGCGATAATGGTATCAAGAAAAGAGTCTCAGAGGGCTCTGGGTTCAAATCCCAGCTCTGCCAGTTACTAGCTATCTTATCTTAGCATTAGCCACTTTGAACCTTGGTTTTGTTATTTGTAAAATGGAAATTGTAATAATACGCACCTCTTAGGGATGTCAGGCATGTAAACTTTTTGGCACAAAGGAGGCATTCAGTAAGTGTTCCTCTGGGTTCAACGAATGGTATTTTCATTTAAATTCTTTAGCATTTATACTATAAGATAGCCAGAGGAATTAAATAAAATTTAGTGAACTTAGTTAAGCAGAATCACTACCTAATAGTGACTTAAGTGAAACGGAATAAGTACACAAAACAATGTCACTCAAAGCTGCCTATGAGCCAGGGCCCACCCAGAGACTGTCACCAATGTCAACAAGGTAAGTACAGAAATTGAAAGTAAGTACTTAGAAACTTTTATAGAAATTTGATATGACCCTGTATGACTTATATCAGGAAAAGTGATTTAGAGTTTAAATCTTGCATGGGAGAAAGTTCTAGGATAATTGCTCAGATTAAGGAACTCGAGCCAGAATGCAAAACCACACACTATTTCCTTCATCGAGAAAACCTTACTAGGGAAAAAAGTCAGCCCAGCTAATCACTTTGCTTAGTGACACATTAAAAACTATGAATTACACAGGGGTGCCTGGGTGGCTTCGTCGGTTAAGCGGCTGCCTTCAGCTCGGGTCATGATTCCAGGGTCCTGGGGCTGAGCCCTGCATCAGGCTCCCTGCTCAGTGGAGAGCCTGCTTCTCAAACCCCTCTGCCTGCTACTCCCCTACTTGTGCTCTCTATCTCTCTGACAAAATTTTTTTTAAATCTTAAAAAAAAAGATGAAATGAATCATTTAAAAAACACTACAAATTACATAAATGCTAATGCATTACATTTGAAATTATTCTGTTTATGTGATAATATGGAAGTTGATCATAAACAACAGCTTTACATACTGGGTTATGATGTTCATAAGTTCTGTAGAGAATGTTGGAACTGATGAATAAATGTT
The DNA here is from genome assembly GCF_002288905.1 of Enhydra lutris kenyoni. NCBI lineage: Eukaryota > Metazoa > Chordata > Mammalia > Carnivora > Mustelidae > Enhydra > Enhydra lutris. The sequence goes on along the minus strand of NW_019154108.1, from coordinate 19,605,863 downwards.
CAGAATTACTGCTGGATAAGAAACCAGTTTGGGCCCAAGTTTTTTTTTTTTTTTTTTTAAAGATTTTATTTATTTATTTGACAGAGAGATCACAAAGCAGGCAGAGAGGCAGGCAGAGAGAGAGAGGAGGAAGCAGGCTCCCCGCTGAGCAGAGAGCCCGATGCGGGGCTCGATCCCAGGACTCTGAGATCATGACCCGAGCCGAAGGCAGCGGCTTAACCCACTGAGCCACCCAGGCGCCCCTGGGCCCAAGTTTTTAAAGAAAAAGTATACTAGACATTCAGATTTGCCTATTTGTCTGTAATCTTTGCTATGTTAATAACCTTAGTATTTCCAAACATGGAAGAAATTCAACATGTTTTTCAATAGCAGATTACTGAAACGTCAAAATAAATATGAGAAGTGTGGAAAAACAGAGTTTCCAGAGATGGTTATGTCATGTTTCATAATTTTAACAACTATTATCAATGCCATAGATAATAATTTTGATAGAGAATCTATGCATAGGGAATTCAAGGAACCATAAACTAGTCCTTTCATCAAAAGATAACTTAAATTTAATACAACTACAGGATAAAATATTGGAAACGGCAACTGATAAATTTTGAAAATATAGTATCACTTGCTTTATTTTTTAAAATTGTTAAAAATGAATACCTTGAGCTTGTGAAATTGCTTTAAAACCTCTTCTTCTGGGGTGCCTGGGTGGCTCCGTGGGTTAAAGCCTCTGCCTTCGGCTCAGGTCATGATTCCCAGGGTCCTGGGATCGAGCCCCACATCGGGCTCTCTGCTCCGCAGGGAGCCTGCTTCCCCCTCGCTCTCTGCCTGCCTCTCTGCCTACTTGTGATCTCTCTCTCTGTCAAATAAATAAATAAAATCTTAAAAAAATAAAGTAAAATAAAATAAAACCTCTTCTTCTATTCCTATTAGCATACCTCTTAAACTGGCTTTCCCTATTCTAATGCCTACCAAAACAAACACAGCGTCAGTCTAGATATGATTATATCCTGCAAATATGTTGTCATCAGTTGGACCTAGATTCGATGGAGTAACAAGCAAGAAGCAAGTTGGTTGGTCACAATAAAAATTTTATAAGTCAATATATTGATGTTCACAAACTGCATATTTAGGACATGGAACATTGCTATATCTTTCAAAACCTTTTTGTTTAATATAATTGTTGAATATAATAATAACAACAGTGATTCTCTATTCTAGTCATCTACACATAACACTTTCAATAAACAACACATATGGTTTTGGTAATTCTTTTTTTCTTTTTTTCTGTGTTATGTTTGTTCTGTTCATATTTACATAAAGACAGACATATAGACAAATGGGACAAAAATAACACAAACCCACACACATACGGTCAAATGATCTTTGGTAGGGCCAAGGTACCAAGAATGCGCAATGGGGAAAGGATAGCTCTTCAACAAATGGTGTTAGGAAAACTGGATATTCATATGCAAAAGAATGAAATTGGGGGGCTCCTGGGTGGCTCAGTGGGTTAAGCCTCTGCCTTTGGCTCGGGTCATGATCCCAGGGTCCTGAGATCAAGCCTCACAGCAGGCTCTCTGCTCAGCGGGGAGCCTGCTTCTCCCTCTCTCTCTGCCTGCTCTCTGCCTACTTGTGATTTCTCTGTCAAATAAACAAATAAACTCTTTAAAAAAAAAAATGAAATTGGACCCTTACCCTAAACCATGCACACACACCAAAAAAACCCCAAAATGGATTAAAGAGTTAAACATAAGACCTGGAACCATAAAACTCCTAGAAGAAAACACATGGGGAAAGCTTTGTAGCACTGGTCTGATCAATGATTTCTTGAATATGACATCAAAAGCATGAGCAACAAAAGCAAAAATAGACGGGTGTTCCATTTACATTTATTGAAATGTGATTTAAAACTTTCATAGCTTTTGATCTGTTTATGTCTTTTAATTATTTGTAAAATGAGCTTATGATGTCTATGTCTTTTTTGTTCATTTTTCTATGAAATCACTTTCATTGAATTTTACAAAATGATCAGTGTACGATGGTTGGTAAACTGCAATCGGTCCTTCCCCATAGACGGTCTGAAACCTTTTTTAGAGCATCTGTACAGATTCTGGGAGTAAAGATGGTGCCTTCACCCCGCACTGTGCTTCAGTTTTAGGAGTTACCTAAAGTTTCCTAAATTTTAGGAGTTACCTCTCATTCTAAGTATTTGCTGTTATTTACCTGGGACATCGGAGGAAACTGACATGGAGGAATTCTGCAAATCTGTGGATTTAGCAAATGAACTGTGGTCCAACAGAAAGTTTCCTCCTGGTAAGACTGTGCTGCCATCCTGTGGCCTTTCCATTTATGACCCCAAGCGAGGACATCCATCCTTTGCTTTTTTTTGGTCTTCTTTTCCTCTCAACCCTAACACTTATCTTGTCTCATCTGTCCTACCTAATTCTCAGTGAGACCCATGAAATCTACTGAATTCTCTCCTCTCCTTCTTTTCTTCAGTGTAGGTAGCTTCTTACTGCTACATAAATGTGGGCATTATTATTGTCTACCAAACCACTATGAAAGCAGTGAATTATATAATTAACTGGCCATGTGTCTTCAAATAAAAGTTAAAAAAAAAGGCAATAAAATATAAGTTATCCAAGTCACCTTAGAGGTAGCAACTAGCAACACACAAGCCATCTTAGATACACCCCATATTGGGAAGCCAGAACACAGATTAGAAACAATTTTTAGAGTGTTAACCTGAATAAAGGTCTTTTAAAATATATATATATATATATCAGTATGAGAGAGTTTGGCCTTTGCAAAGCTTTTTCATTATAATGTCATATTACTTTGATAGAGATAATATTCACTGTAATTCATCTGACTGAAGATGAAGGATGGCAAGGTAACAAAGGAAGACAGAGGAAAGGAGTCTGTTTGGGGAAATAGATGTTTCTTCAAAGTTCTCCCTTCCTGTACATATCAATTTAGCAGTAAGAATTGTGAGCAGGAACCCCATGATCAAAGTCCTTCATTTTCTTGTGGCTAGACTCAATTTTAAAAATCATTTTTGTGTGGGCACCTGGGTGGCTCAATCAGTTGAGCATCTGCCTTGACTCAGGTCATGATCTAAGGGTCCTGGGATAAGCCCTGCTCTGTTCAGTGGGAGTCTGCTCTCTCTGTCTCCCTCTGCCCCTCCCCCTGCTCCTGGGTTCACTACCCCCACACACAAATAAAATAAATAAAATTTAAAAAATCATTTGTGCAACTTAAATGAAGCTTTGTGAAGCCGATCTTCCTTTGGAATTTTCCTACACCTAAGAGATGCAAAAAATGGTGGCTCATGTGAAACAATAAAACCGGACCTTTATCTCACACCATATACAAAAACCAACACAAAATTAAAGACAAATGTAAATGGTGAAACTATAAAACTACTAAAAGAAAACAGGAGAAGTGTTCTTGACATTGGTCTTGGTGATGAATTTTTGAATATGATATCAAAAGTACAGGCATCAAAAGCAAAAATAAGGGTGCCTGGGTGGCTCAATCGGTGTAGCATCTGACTCTTGCTTTCGGCTCAGGTCCTGATCTCAGATTCATGGGACGGAGCCCCATGTTGGGCTCTGCACTCAGCGCCAGTCTGCTCAAGATTCTCTGCCTCTCCCTCTCCATCGGCCCTTCTCCCTGCTCTCTTGCTCGCTCTCTCTCTCCCTCTAAATAAGCAAATAATTTTCTATAAAAAAGCAAAAATAGGGGTGCTTGTGGCTCACTTGGTTAAGCATCTGCCTTCAGCTCAGGTCATGATCCCAGGGTCCTGGGATCGGGCCCCACAGAAGGCTCCTTGCTCCATGGGGAGCCTGCTCCTCCCACTCCCTCTGCCCCTCCCCACACCTCACTTGCACTCATTTCTCTCTCTCTCCCAGATAAATAAATAAAATCTTTAAAAAAAAAAAATCTTAAAAAAAATCAAAAATAGACAAGTAGGACTACATGATGCTAAAAAGCTTCTGCACGTCTGAAGAAACTTAATCAACAAAGTATAAAGGCAACCTACAGATGGTGGGAGACATTTGCTAAAAATTTGCTAATATTTGCTAACCCCGATGAGGGGCTAATATCCAAAATATATAAGGAATGTGTGTAATCGCAAAAAGAAACCAAATAATTTGACTTTTTAAAAGATTTTATTTATTTATTTGAAAGAGAGAGAGAATGAGAGGGGGGGAAGGTCAGGGGGAGAAGCAGACTCCCTGTGGAGCTGGAAGCCTGATGCAGGACTCGATCCTGAAACTCCAGGATCATGACCTGAGCCAAAGGCAGTCGCTTACCAAACTGAGCCACCCAGGTGCCCCAAACAATCTGATTTTAAAAACGACAAAGGAGGGAGCCTGGGTGGCTCACACCCAAATCACCTCACACCTGTTTGGATGGCTATTATCAAAAAGACAAAAGAAAACAAGGGTTGGTGATGACACAGAAAAGGGAGCTGTTAGTTGGAATATAAAATGATAGAGCCATTATGGAAAACAATATGGCAATTCCTCAAGAAATTAAAAATAAAACTACCATGAGATCTGGCAATCCCATTTCTGGGTATTTATCCAAAAGAAATGGAATCAGTATCTCAAAGATATGATATCTGCACTCCCATGTTCACTGCAGTATTATTCACCACAGTCAAGGTACGAAACAACCTAAATGTCCATAGACAGATGAATGAATAAAGAAGATGTGGTACACACATAAAATGATATATTATTCAGCCTTTAAAAAGAAATCCTAGCATCTGCCACAACGTGGATGAACCTGAAGGACATTATGTTATGTGAAATAAGCCAGAAACAGAAAGACACATATTGCATAATGTCATTTTTATAGGTGGAATCTAAAATACACTCGCAGAAGCATAGAGTAAAATGTTGATTGTCAGGGGCTAGGGCAAGGGGGAACTGGAGTAATGTCGGTCAATAGGTATAAAGTTTCAGTTATGCAAGATGACTAAGTTCTGGAGATCTAATGCACAGCATGGCGACTACAGTTAACAATACAATATTGTTTACTTGAAATTTGCTAAGAGGGCAGATCTTTCATGTTCTCATGCAAACCCCCCAAAAAGATAACTCTATGTGGTTATAGATATGTTAATTATCTTGATTGCTGTAACCATTTCACAGTGTATATCAAAAGATCAAGCTGTACACCCTAAATATACACAATTCTTATTTGTCAATTAAATCTCAATAGAGCTGTTTTTAAAACTGGTGGCTATGTGGGATTGCCTAAACCAGAAATTACCCTAAAATCCAATTGGTAAATATGTCAGTGGATAGAAACTCATTTTTAAGGGAATTTTTTTAAAGATTTATTTATTTATTTGAGAGAGAGAATCTTGAGCAGACCCCATACTCAGCACAGAGCCTGACACAGGGCTCAGCCCAGAGTTCACGACGTGAGCGTATGTCCTGAGTCGGACGCTTAACCAACTGAGCCACTCGGGCGCCCCTTCAGGGAACATTTTTAAATGGGATGTCATTTATTAATGTTAAATAAAGATGGAATCTTGGTCTTATATTTACAAGTTCATCGAGCTAGGAGATGCTAGGAAGATGGAGGCAGGAAGGGAGAACAACGGAGGCATGCTCAGGGGCCAATGGTGGGGAAGGGACCAATAGCGAGCCGTCCCAGAAGCAAGCATGAAAGAATATGTAACCAAAAAATAATTAGCTGAGACCCTTAAAAGGCAAAGATCAACATAAAACATCTAAACCAGAAGGAGTCCCCTCAAGGAGAAAGGACAGATGCTGTTGGGGAGACTGAGAGTTTGACTGAGAAACTAGCTAAGAGTGGTAAGGCTGCTTTCGGAAGCCTTCTAGGTGCTTCCATTGTCCCTGCTGGGCTATTTTCAGCATAGGAAATGTGCTTAAGAACTTTGGAGTGACATAGGAAATGTGCTTAAGAACTTTGGGGTGACACTTAAGAACTTTGGGGTGAGCGCTGTGAAATGTGTAAGCCTGATGATTCACAGACCTGTACCCCTGGGGCAAATAATACATTATATGTTAACAAAAATAATTAAAAAAAAAAAACTTTGAAGTGGTAAGTAATGGAAATACACAGTAGTGATCATCACTTGTTCCTTCAAGTGGCCTGAGGAAGAGGAAAGAGGGAATAATTGGGAGTGAGCACAGTGAGTCATGACCATCGACATGTCCAGTGTCCTAGGAGAAGACGTAGAGTGGAGGCAGGGCAGGGGAACAGAACAGAGCAGGCTCTTCTGTTGGCTATGAACAAGGTGCCACCACGATCCAGGGGGCGGGTTTGCCTTAAACTGGAGGGAAACAGATACACACCAACAGCAAGAGTCTCCCAGGGAATCTGTAAGAAGAGAGAGACTGCTGGCCCAGATCTGGACACATTGAAGAGCTCTCCCTTCAGGGGCTGTGGACCTATTAGTAGAAAGTGCCTCCCTTTGGGGAGATCGAGTCTCTGCTCCCTCTCACCAAAGCGCAAACTTCCTAAGAAAGGGCCCTGGTGTCTCTACATGCAACGGAACCAGTGAATCGTGGTTCCGGCACCTGCTCTAGATCAGGACAAAGACGCTGAGGAGCAGGACCTCGGAGCTTGATTCTTACAGCCAGAGGGAGAAAAACCCCAACATGTCCCCTGCAATCGTCAGCGAGTGTGCTTTCATGCAGACTGGAATATGCATTCATGTATATTTTCATCTTCGGAACAGGTGGTTTGAAATGCAAATAAAGTAATAAGTGTCAGAGCCGTATCCTAGCAGTAGCTACTTTGCAAACGTTACCATGGCACCAATTCAACACTGTTCTTAGAGGCAGCCACACCTCAGCAAGGTTTCTCGAACTTGGGACAGCAAAGTTCAAAGGAACTAACAGACACAAACTGCGAAAGAGTCCCGAACCGATTCGGGAGGTGAAGCTCGCCAGCACGACCGGCCTCGGGAGCCCCTCAAAACAGGGCATGGTACTGAAAGGAGGAAAAAAGGGAGCGGACCATCTTCTAGAACACCTGGAATGTTATCCAAGCCTGGAGACAAAATGATGGTAATTATAACTGCTAACATTTGTTTTTAGCTGCTAACAGATTGCGCACAGATTGGGAAGGGCAAACTCCATTCTCCCACTACTCCAGTGCAAACTGTGCTTTACCAGTACTCACTAAATCCTAGCTGGGGGTGAAGGGAGAGCAGATTGTCCTCATGTATGCCTCATTTATGTTAAAGGAAGGAAGGCTGTCGTCCCAAGGCCGCAGTCCAGGGGCCACTCACAACCAGTAGCAAGGCGCTGGGTTCTACAGATCTCGGCTTCTTTTTTTTTTTTTTTTAAGATTTTATTTATTTATTTGTCAGAGAGAGAGAGAGCAAGAGTGAGCACAGGCAGATAGAGTGGCAGGCAGAGGCAGAGGGAGAAGCAGGCTCCCCGCTGAGCAAGGAGCCCGATGTGGGACTCGATCCCAGGACTCCGGGATCACGACCTGAGCCGAAGGCAGCCGCTTAACCAACTGAGCCACCCAGGCGTCCCCAGATCTCTGCTTCTTACTGCTAGTAGACCTGCTCTACCAAAGGCATCATGCCTTTCCCAAGCACGGCCAAAGATGGTGGGGGAAGGACGAGGTAGTAGGGACACAGGATGCTGGGGAGACAATTCTCAGCCAACCTGGCCTGTGAACCAACTAAGATTCCCTGAGTCTGGTCCTGGGCTCAACAGGGTATGCCCCTGCCTGGGTAGGGGCACAGTGAATGGGCAGATAAGGAGAAGTGAAGGATACAAAAGAGTCTGTGATCATTGGCCAACTGATGATACAAATCACCGATTCTCTAAGAGTTCGAAGCTGACGTAGGTCTTTCCTTCTTCCCCCTCGGATGAAGGTGATCAAAGAAAAGTCTTCGAAAGACCCTCTGAAAAAGTGGAGGCTCCACCCATGGGGAACCACAGCTGACTGACAGTGAAAAGCCATTAGCAAGAATGAAACTCCAGAGCTCCCCCCCGCCACCCCGTGCCCTATAGAAGCCACCAGTCCTCAAGATCTCCTTAAAGACAGGAAGGATGCATGCTTCCCAGCTAAAAGAGCAAACGGAGTACAAAGAGAAGAGTACTTAGAAAAACAGCTGGGACTTCCCATACTGCCTTTATTTTGAAAGATACAAAGACTTCTGCTTCCCATAAGGGTAAGTGTGGGACAATTAAGTGTAGTTAACTCCACCCATTCCATCCACCCTAAAACAGGCAGACAAAGGCCTCATGTTACGGTTTCTGGAATATTCCAGTCGAATCATGGGGGACTTGAAACTGCAGTCTGAGTAGTCCCTTGGATATAGGCTGTGCCACCCAACAGCAGACCACATCCAAGGCCCCAGATTCAAAAACAAGTAGGACTCTGGGCTTGGTTTCAGCAAGTTCTGATATTCAGAGAGATCTGTCTGGTCTGATGGGTAAGGCTGAAAGAGGAGGAAATCCAGGGAGAAAGCAATGCCCAGGGTCAACCCGAGATGGTGTGAGGCTCCAGGTAATGGATTCGTTGCCAAAAGGAGAAGAAAAGAAAGTCTGGGACTCAGAGGAAAAGATAGGCAAGGGCTGGGAGGCCTCGGGGCACGAATCCAGTCACACCAGGAAAGTGCAGAACTGAGGAGGACACTGAGGTAAATGTCTGACCCTATGGACTAAATTGACAGGACAGAGATTAGGAGAAACCTGGAATTTGATGGGTTTGTGGCATCCAGAATTACTGCAGCGATATCAGCCGTTAGGAAAATGGTGGCATGAGTAAATCACACTCCCTCTACAGCAGGACTGAGGCTCCTAAAGTATCTTCTGCCCAGGACAGGTCGGCAAAGGAGCGTTGCAGGTTTCAGTGGTACCAAATACAGCAGGGACAGAGGTGACTGGGGTTGAGGAAGAAAGAAGTTGATCCAAGTGCTTCCATATGAAAACTGTAATAAATACTCCTGAAATGCCAAATTTGATTTTGGAAAGTGAGAAATATATTTTCTTTTGTTTTGTAATGGTCAGTTTATCTCTCTTTAATTTTCTGCTTTATCTGTGGTTGTTGCCTGGACAAAGAGTTAAATGTAAAAGATAAAACCATACATACTAGAAAAAAATATGGGGAATACTTAACTCCTCTTTGATGGGGAAGTCTTTTCCAAATACAACAGTAAAAAATCTTAAGGGCAAAGATGAGACCATAGAAAAATGTAAAAATTGGTATAATTAAAAATGCCATCAGCATCATCAAATGGCTCCATAAACCAGGTAAAATACTTGCAAAAATTATGACAGCTAATATTCTTAATACAAAAAGAGTTCTTGCAGGGCGCCTGGGTGGCTCAGTGGGTTAAAGCCTCTGCCCTCAGCTCCAGTCATGATCTCAGGGTCCTGGGATCGAGCCCCACATCGGGCTCTCTGCTCAGTGGGAAGCCCGCTTCTCCCTCTCTCTCTGCCTGCCTCTCTGCTTACTTGTGATCTCCTATCAAATAAATAAATAAAATATTTAAAAAACAAAAACAAAACAAACCAAAGACAGTTCTTGCAAATCAGTAAGGAAAACCTCAACAAAGTGCTGGGGCGGGGGGAGGGATCAGACATATTTCACAGAAGGATAAATACTACAGCCCAATAAGCATGTGAAAATGCGTTCAACCTCACGAGGAATTGAAAAGGTCCAAATTATAGCAAAAAAGGGATACGGATGCTCACTTCTCAAATGGGCAAAGGAGGATGAGATAGAATTGGGACACCATCCTAAGAAGCAATCTGACAAAGTCTGAGCTAATAATACAACTTTTAGTAATCTACATTAAAAGAAAAGAAAAACACAACTTTATTTCCAGAAATGCTCATCGAAGTATTATTTATAATAATAAAAAGAGGCAAGAACCTGAATATTTGATTACATACTTGTTGCATAATAAAATACTAATTAGCCATGAATATTGCTTTTTGAAAAATTTTTAATAACATGGGGAAGCACTCATGACCTATACTAAGTGAGAAGCCAAGTATAAAACATGATTTTATTTCTGTTGTGCATAACAAACACATAGCAAAAAGACTGGAGGGAAGAGACATGTTAACAGTTAGGGAACATAAACTGAGAGAAATCAGTATGAGTTTTTATTTTTCCCTTTATGTATTAGCATTTTTAAAAATATCGTACAAGAAATACATAATACTTGAATAATACAAAGTTATTTAAAAATGTTCTTGAAACTATATTAGAATGCCCTAGGTTGCTGCATGGGAACAATGTAACTGAGTAATTTTTGTTTAAAGGAAAAAAATCATTACTTACAGACCTCATCTTTTGTGGTTTAACATCCCAGAAACTATTCACTTGAAATATCCTAAAGAACCATATGTGCTTTCCAGAATGGTAAAGTTTCCAAAATGTTCTAACAAGACCCACCCACTGGAAATAAAACCCTCAAATAGCAAAGTGTTCACTACCCAAAGAATACTCAAATGGCATTCCCAAGAGAAGTCTCCACCAGTAACCATGATCCTTTCCCCAAAAGGATAATTAGCTTCATTTATTGCCACTGATCTGAAGAAACAGCTGATTTTAAATGCAAGCACATTCAAAACCTATGCAGATAATTAGATAATATCATTCAAGAAAGGGACAAAGGAAGAACATTACAAACAAAATTGCAAAACCCCTGCTTTTTTGTTTAGGCTTTCAAAAACAAGAATTGTTTAGATAATCCCGGGATTTGTACTATCACTGCTGAGAGCTAATCTTTAGTGAGTTCTTAACATGAGTCAGGCACATAATAAAGCATTGTATATGTATCCCATTATTCACCCCTCAAGATAACCTTTTAGTGAGAGGTAGATACTATTCTTACCCTCACTTTACAGACAAGGAAGCTATGACTCCCAGACTTTAAACAACTTGCAGAAAGTCACTGAGCTGGTAAGGGGCAGAGCCCAGATTTGAAACAAGGCAGTCTTGTTTCCAGAACTTGCACTGTTAACCCATTTGCTGTGTTGTCTCACAATCTGTGAAACAGGTAAAGCTGCATTATGCCTTTCTTTTTCATCTCCTCCCCACACCCCAAGAATCTCAATGAACAAAGATGAATCTTGAGCTTCCTCATCTATGGCTATATATAACTATCTTTTAAAATCAAAGACGCTGGGGCGCCTGGGTGGCTCAGTGGGTTAAAGCCTCTGCCTTCGGCTCAAGTCGTGATCCTGATCCCAGGGTCCTGGGGTCAAGCCCCACATCCGGCTCCCTGCTCAGCAGGGAGACTGCCTCCCTCTCTCTCGCTCTGCCTGCCCCTGCCCACATGTGTTCTCTGTCAAATAAATAAATAAATAAAATCTTTGAAAAAAAAAAAATCAAAGATGCTATAGCTATTGTGCTACCTTCTTTAAAGAAAACTATGGCTCAATAAATCAATGCATTTTCTTTAGTTTTTCCTGCACTGGTTTTACGTATAATTTCTTTTCCTTGTTTAGGGTTGCAGCTAGAAGACCATAAATCTAGCAATGGAACCCTTATATGAAGAATACCTAGCAAATCGTGGAACAATAGTAAAACCTTATTACTGGCTAAGCTTCTCTCTAGATTGTTCGAACTGTCCTTACCATATTCGGACAGGTGAAGAAGCAAGAGTTCCCTATACAGAATTTCATCAGATTTTTGCATTCCCTTATGGGCCAGTGTATCCTCAAACAAAACACCTCACGTTTTATGAGCTAAAAACTTCTTCTGGAAGCCTGGTGCAAAAGGGCCATGCTAGCAGTTGCACTGAGAACAATACCCATCCAGAATCGATGCTATTCGAGATGAAGGGTTATTTTGAGGCAGCCCGGCACAAAAACAATGCTATCAGGCATATCATTCTGTATTCCAACAACTCTCCTTGTAATGAAGCCAACCACTGCTGCATCAGCAAAATGTACAATTTCTTAATAATGTATCCAGACGTTACTCTCAGCATTTACTTTGCTCAGCTCTATCATACTGAGGCCGAATTTCCTGCCTCGGCGTGGAACCGGGAGGCTCTCCGGAGCCTGGCCAGTTTATGGCCACAGGTCACCTTGAGCCCAATAAGTGATGGGATTTGGCATTCTCTCCTCAACAGCTTTGTGAGCGGTGTCTCAGGACCCACTGTTTTCCAGCCCATTTTAACCGGGAGAGCACTGGCTGATAGGCACAATGCTTACGAAATCAACAGGATAACAGGAGTGAAACCTTATTTCACTGATGTTCTTCCCCAGACAAAAGAGAATCGGAACATAAAAGCTCAGGTGGCTTTAGAGAGCTACCCCTTCAACAAGGTCTTTCCTGGGCAGTATTTTCAAGTGACACGTGAACAACCGCAACCCAATCTGACCCCAGACTTCAGAGTTCCCGTTGTTTTTGTGTTGGTGCCTTTCAGAGACCTACCACCAATCCATGTGCGTCAAAACGCACACAAACCCAGGATTATTGTGAGGCACTTAAATATGCCTCAAATGTCATTCCCAGACACCAAGGACCCCAGAAGGCCTCCCATGGGAATGCCAGTGGAGAGAGTGGAAATCACGGAGCGGGTTGCAAGTACCAAAGAAGCAGATGAAAAGATGAAGAAAGGGAAAAAATAAAATCTATATTTCTACAACGTGAGAACAAACAACTACGAGAGGACAAATTCAATAGCAAAGAAAAATCAAGATACTTTCTCTCTTGGGTCTGATCCAAAATGGGAGATGAATTGATACACTAAAAGCAAAACCTGAAATATTTGCCATCTCAACTGCTATAAAGCTACCCAACTTTACCATAATCCAAGATGTTTTCATAAGCAACTTGACCTCTCTCCTTTATTTTGAAAGCGACAGTATCAAAATGGAGCCATTAGTACCTTATTAATACTTTGGTGTGGAAAAGAAGACGTCATTATTCTAGTCTACCCACACCATCTTTCCACCGAAAAAGGCCATGGACTAAACAGCTTCCTAAATTGGTTTTAGTATAAAAATTTACTGTAAAATTGGAAAACAGCCTGAAGTTACTGACATTAAGTGCTGTCTCTGCAAAAGCAAACCAGTGATTTTCCATTGTTAATCACGAACAGAAGACTTTAGGCAGCGCATCTTTTTCCTAAAGTGGTTCAAAATAGTTTTTTATGAAAAAAAAAAAAAACCAACTCTTTTGCTAATTGATCATATATAGCTGCAAAAATTGATTTTTGAAACCTAGTCACCTGCTCAATGTTGATTTTTCCCAGCTCAGATCTCTGCTTCCTGATCAGACAACAGAGGCAGGATGATACACGAGACCCTGCAAAGGCTCCTTCCGTCACACACCGTGTAAAATCCAAGCTGCTCTTACTGGCTGTGAAGGCTCCTTCTCCACCTTCCACCTGCCCAATCTCATCGCAAGATTGTAAGTTCCTACTGGTCAGGCACCTCCCTCTCCCTCTATGGTTTTCCCTTAGAATCTAGCCAAGTATCCAGGCAAAATGCAGGTTGCAAGGTTGTGAATCTACATCTCAATAATGTTACCAATCACTGCTTTCCAACACTCCATACTCATTCCAACAAAGAGCTCGCTTAACCATCCTGCAACGGACATCATTTTTTTGTTAGCATCCATTCCCCCTTCTTCTGATATAGAGCCACAATGCATAATTTGTTTTACTTCCTTTTTCTCTAACCTCTTCTCTTTTCAGCAGTGTATATCTATACCATCTCTTAAAATCTTGCTCCAAACACACTTCTAGGAAGTGCTCCTTGAATAACCATCTGAGCATGTACATTAAAACACTTTCCGTTTAATTCACTCATTAATGCGGCCTCACTTTCCTCTTAGAAATACGTAAAAACATATTATGAGAAAAATGTATATCCATTTGTAACTGGCTACCAAATTTTTTCTTTTTTTTTTTTTAAAAAGATTTGCTTATTTTTAGAGAGAGAGCATGCCTGGTGGGGAGGGGCAGAGGGAGAGAGAATCTCAAACAGACTCCCCACTGAGCATGGACCTCCCGCCCCCCACCCAATGTGGGCTCCACCTCTCAACCCGGAGATCCTGACCTGAGCTAAAATCAAGAGTCAGATGATCAACCGACAGAGCCACCCAAGCACCCCAAATTTTTTCTTAAGTATGTAAAATTAATGCTAAGCTAATAAGATAGCTTTGCCATTAAAAAAAGCTTAAAGCAGATGGGGTAACTGGGTGATGGGCATTGGGGAGGGTATATGTTATAATGAGAACTGGACATTGTATAAGACTGATGAATCACAGACCTGTATCCCTGAAGCCAATAATACATTATATGTTAATTAATTGAATTTAAATTTTAAAAAGGAAAAGTTTTTTTTTTTATTTTTAAAAATAAAAATAGGGGCGTCTGGGTGGTTCAATGGGTTAAGCCTCTGCCTTCAGCTTGGGTCACGATCTCAGGGTTCTGGGATCGAGCCCCGCATCGGGCTCTCTGCTCAGCAGGGAGCCTGCTTCCCCTCTCTCTCTGCCTGCCTCTCTGACTACTTGTGATCTCTCTTTCTGTCAAATAAATAAATAAAATCTTTAAAAAAAATAAAAAGAAATTAAAAGCTTAAAGCACATAGTAGTACTCCATGTCAAAGGAGGAAGAGGAGGAGGAGAAGGAAAAGGAAATAAAAATGTTTAGAATAGAAATTTCTATTGTGATTAAAATAAACATCATTAAAATTTTTAAAAGAATATCCTATTGTTAATGTGAAAATTTTTATAGAATTATTGGAATATAATTATGTTGTAGTATATAGTAATTATTATTTTATAAAGTACTCAAGTTTATTATAAGATTATGAAATCATCTGTCTACAATTTGGGATATAGAGTCAAAAAAAAAAAAAAGACTCAGTGTGACAAATTCAGCTTCTCTATCCAGGTGGGCAACTGAGCTAAGAGCATCGGCAAATCTGAAGGGTTTGGGGAACTGGCTCTGAAGCCTCTTGTCAGGCTGGCTGGTCATGTCCTGCGGCAGTTGGGAAGGACCTGCCCCCCTTACAGGCCTCTCAAAAAAAAGGGAAAAAGTAGATTCAAATAGTTGCCATGAACTCTATCTACAAAGCAGTCAAAAGACATAACAATCGGGCTACAAAGCATTCAGTTAAAAACAAAGTCTGAAGGGGAGCCTGGGTGGCTCAGTCAGCTAAGATCCAACTCGTGATCTCAGCTCAGGCCATGATTTCAGGGTTCTGAGACTGAGCCCCAAGTTGGGCTCCATACTCAGCACAGAGTCTACTTGGGTTCTCTCTCTCTCTCTCTCTCCCTCTGGCCTTCCTCCCACTCACACTCTCTCCTGCTCTGTCTAAAAAAATAAATAAATCTTTAGAAGAAACATTTAAAAAAAAAAACATAGTCTGAAATCTGAGATGAATTTGTATTTCAATAGTATATAACAAAGGGAGAAATGTTGCCTGAACTATAGGACAGGAAAGTATTTTTTGGCAGTTAAATTTTTGTACTAGTTAGATATGTCTGGTGCTGAGTTAGATATGACAGGTCATGAGTCCTGGCCAGTATAGCCAAGCCTTCAAGAGACTGTTAAGAGAGCATAAAGATATAGGGCCCTAGGCATGTAGCCTCTCTTTCCCCTTTGGTAAAACAAGAGATACAGACAAGCTCATACATAAGGTCCTTTCAGCTCTATCCATACTAAGATGGCTTGGATCAGAAGAATAGATCCACAGAGCAAGTGTTCACAGTGCAGTGGTTACACTTCTTAATCACCACACAAGGGATTCCTGGTCATGTTGGGCTGGTCCGGGGACTTAGGGAAGCATCAAAGTTGGAACTTTCCACCTCTCTTTAGCACACTGGCGTTACAGATAGTGAAGAATTATCACTGCTCCCACACTTAGGGAAACTCCAGTAAAGAAAACACAAGCCAGGGGCACCTGGGTGGCTCAGTGGGTTAAAGCCTCTGCCTTCGGCCCAGGTCATGATCCCAGGGTCCTGGGATCAAGCCCCACATCGGGCTCTCTGCTCAGCAGGGAGCCTGCTTCTCTTCCTCTCTCTTTGCCTACTTGTGATCTCTGTCTGTCAAATAAATAAATAAAATATTAAAAAAAAAAAAAAGAAAACACAAGCCAATAAATTAAGCAGCTAGTGGTGGGTGATTCAAAGGAGGAAGGGAGCTATATCCCAAGAAACCGATGAGAAAGGGGAACTATGGATCTACCAGGTTTGGCTCTTAGTCTGTAGGCTCAGCTACCTGCTTAGTCAGTACAGAGAGTGAATCTATCTATCTGTATCTATCTGTAATGAATCAGGGCAGACCTTGATTAGTTAAGCTCCCAAGATAGACATGTAAAAACAGAAGGCTAATGTACTGATTTCCAGTGAGACTTACAACGGGATATGCAACCAGATAATTCAAGCAGTCTCGTCTATACAGCCTCTCCATGCAGAGACGCTACCTGAGAAGCCAAGTTATTTATTTTTTTTAAGGTTGCTTTGTGGATTAGGGGAGTTCATTATTTGAAGCAAATGTTTACTGCCATCACTGCTTACCAGCGGCTTACCAGGGACACTGTGCCTGAAACGGTGGGCTCTGCCCAAGGACCCCAACCCCCAGACAGTGTTTAAGGGGGCCGAGACTGTAAGAGACCACAGAAACCTTTATAAACAACTCCTGTCATGACTAGTACAAATTCTCTATAGATGTTAATGTTTTATCAAGCTACCATCTAATCCTGTTGGCTTGGGAGCAAATCCTAAGTGTTACTATGTAACAGTAGTTTTTTGATTCAAAGCACATGAAATCCAAAAAGTTTAGCTCATACAATATCATGTTATGCATCTTATTTCCAAAGGTTTTAAAGAAAGCTACATGGTAACTTACACTAATTAAGAATAATATTATTACTGCCTAACATTTAGTGAGAACTGTATGTCAGGCACTTTTCTAAACAATTACATGTATTAACTCATTTAATGCTCCCAATAATCCCATGAGGTAGGTATTACTAAAATATCTATTTTCTTTTTTTAAAGACATTTTTTTTCTTTTTAGATTTTATTTATTTATTTGACAGACAAAGATCACAAGAAGGCAGAGAGGCAGGCAGGGGGGGTGGGAAGCAGGCTCCCGGCCGAGCAGAGAGCCCAATGTGGGGCTCCATCCCAGGACCCCAGGATCATGACCTGAGCCGAAGGCAGAGGCTTTAACCCACTGAGCCACCCAGGCGCCCCTAAAATAACTATTTTCACATAAGGAAATTGCACCACAGAAAGCTCATGGAGTAAAGGCTGAGCTAAGGGCAAACCCAGGAGCTCTAGCTCCAGAATCCCTGTTCTTAATCACTACACTTTAATGGCTCTCAAAATAGCAACAATATGGACTCAGTACAAAGCCTGGGATCAATATCCATTTTTACCCACACTGAGGCCTTTCTGTAGTTCTGCTCAGACTATTGTATCAATAGGCATCCTAGAGACTATGGGAGCTAGGGAGGCTGGGTGGACTGGGCTGGAGAACTTCAGGAGCTCTAGATCCCAGAGTCTGAGCACCCTCCCCATCCCCAACTCTTGTTTTAGCTGGAGCCTCAGACCAAATATACATCCTAAGATTACCTTGACTTGATGTCTCTGACTCTCAGGGATGCAGCAAATCAGAGACCTAAGGCAATGGAACATCGCTTTATTACTCTATTTAGTTAATTAAATGGAATTGGTGCCTCAAAAAATTAAAAAGAGAGTTATGTGATCCAGCAATTCTTCTTCTGAGTATATAACCAAAAGAATTGAAAATGAGGTCTTAGGTATTTGTATAACCATATTCAGGGCACCTGGGTGGCTCAGTGGGTTAGGCCGCTGCCTTCGGCTCAGGTCATGATCTCAGGGTCCTGGGATCGAGTCCCACATCGGGCTCTCTGCTCAGTGGGGAGCCTGCTTCCTCCTCTCTCTCTGCCTGCCTCTCTGCCTACTTGTGATCTCTGTCAAATGAATAAATAAAATCTTTAAAAAAAAAACTATATTCATAGCAGCATTATTCATAAGAGCCATAAGTAATCCAAGTGTCCATCAATAGATGAATGGATAGAGAGAATGTCGAATATAAATACAATGGAATACTACTCAGCCTTGAAAAGGAACAACGTCCTGACACATGCTACAGTTGTGAATGAATCTTGAAGAAATCAAATTAAGTGAAATAAGCCAGCCAAAAAACGAACAAAGTAATGTATGAATCCACTAATATGTGATCCCTAGAGCTATCAAATTTATAGAGACAGTAAGATGCCTATCGTTCAGAGCTGGGGAGAGGAGTGGGAAATGGGAAGTTATTATTTAATGGGTACAGGATCCAGATCTGTAAGATAAAAAAGGTCTGGATATGGATAGTGGTAACGGTTGTACAATAATGTGAACATAATTAATATTACTTAGAGGTACACTTAAAAATGGTCAGACAGTAAATTGTTATGTGTATTTTGCTACAACTTTAAAAAAGTTAAGTGGAATTATTCATCAACACCTACTGATCTCTTCATGTACCAAAAAAAGGTGACATCTTCTGTGACAGACTAAATATTAGGTAACAGGCTCTATGTCTAGTCTCAAAATACTGAGATAAGGTGGGACAAGACCTGAAAAACAAATGTCTTTTAAAAAATCATTACAATAATAAGATTTTTTAAGTTCACAGTTTAGAGTTCGTTTCAAGCTATTGAAAACCTTGGTATAGGTTTATTGGGAACTTGATACCTAGTTATATCCTTATTTTTAACACAAAGGTAAGCAGCACAGTTGGGAATAGTGAGAAAGACTTACTGAAAGCAGAGAGTGGTGATTAAAAGCACAAGATTTGGAATCTGACATACCTAATTACCATACCAGTCTGCTACTCACTGAGCATCAGTGGCTGAGTTACATAATCTCTCTCAGTCTTAGTTTCTTGATCCATAAAATGGACACACTAACTTCTAAGTCCTAGAGCTACTCTGATAATTAAATAAAGTAAATAGATTATTTACCACGTCTAACACAAAACAAACATCAAGCAGTCACTATTATTAATAAAATATTAATAGAATAAGGATAGACAGTAGAAAAAGTAGGAATTGCAGGATCTTTCAAATTCTATCAAAACCATAAATTTTATTTTCTATAAGAAGTAACAATATATTACTAGGATTTGTAACAATCATGTTAGGGGAAGGAAAAAAGTTTGATTTTAATATTTTGCTTAAAGCAACAAGAGAAGCAATAAGTCCATGGTCATGCAAGATATTAAAATAATTGTAAGAAAATATTTTGTGCAACTTTTTGCAAAAAAACTGGCAATCTAGATAGAATGCATGATTATGAAAATATAAATTCTAAAATTGACTCAAAAAGAGAGAAAAAACAAACAAGTCAATAACCACAGAATAGAGAGATGATCAAAGATCTAACCCTAAAAATATGAGCAAGTCCAGATAATTTTGCAAGCATATTTTATAACTCTCAAAGA
Organism: Enhydra lutris kenyoni; assembly: GCF_002288905.1. NCBI lineage: Eukaryota > Metazoa > Chordata > Mammalia > Carnivora > Mustelidae > Enhydra > Enhydra lutris. The sequence continues at coordinate 19,586,410 of NW_019154108.1, read as the reverse complement.
AAAAAGAGCATAGTAATTTTCTAATCATATTTTTCCAGAGCATAGAAAAGAAGGCAGAAATCTTCTCAACTCATCTTACAAAGCTATACTAATTCTAATATCAAAATTGAATGGAGATGGCAAAGAATACTATGGGGCAATCTCACTTACACGTATTGATTCTGAAATCACATAAACAAAATATAAACTAATCGAAACTATCAAGTAATTAACCACAACTATCAAGTAAGTCACCACAATCTATTCTAGAAATGTGGGAATGGTTCAATGCAAAAATATATATATAGATAGGGGCACCTGGGTGATCAGTCAGTTAAGCGTCTGCCTTCTGCTCAGGTCATGATCTCAGGGTCCTGGGATCAAGCCTGTACGGAGCTCCCACATTAGGCTCCTTGCGGGGAGTCTACTTCTCCCTCTCCCTCTGCCCCTCCCCAACTTCCCCCATGCTTGCTCTCTCTCTCTCTCAAATAAAATCTTTAAAAAAAATATATATATATATAGTATATATGTATACACACATATATGAATATATGTATATATTCATTACATTTAATTAAAAGATAAAAAGTAATACTATTTTTGTTACTAGGTCCCTCAAAAAAAGCTGGTTTTGACAATTCCAGCAGTCATTCCTAAATATCCTAAAACAATAGGAAATATAAACTGGTAAAATACCAACATCATTTCCATTAAAATAGAAACAAAGAAGAGATCCCTAATATCACCCAGTTTTTCAACACTGCTTTTGCAAGTACGACTAATGCCATGAGATTTTAAAAAAATAAATGAAAGTGATATAAATATTAGAAAAGAAAATGTAAGTTATCCTTATCTCAAATATTATGATTATATACTATGACAAGAAATGCAACCCTAAAACAACTGTTAACATTAATAAGAGATCCCAGCCGTGGGAAAGAATACAGAATAAATACATTTTTAAATCCATAGCTTCTCTTAATATTATTATAAGCAGGTAAAAAAATTAAACAGAGAGTCCAATTCAAAACAATGTTTAACAAATAAGATTTATTTTTATTTGATTTAGCACTAAACGTTTTTCCTGAGACAAGAGTACAGATTAAAATTTTTAATCTTATATAAAGGTCCCATTGTAAAATAGTTCACCCTATCTATCCTATCCTAGTGTATAATCATAAAGTTATATAAAGCTAAAATAAATCACAAAGCAAAAATGGAAAATTTGGAAGGCTAGTGGTTCAACACAGAACTAGTTCATTTGGATATTACGTACAAGCATTAGACCATACTATAGTCTAGGTAACATGCTAAAAAATCTTTTTATAGGGGTGCCTGGGTGGCTCAGTGGGTTAAGACTCTGCCTTCAGCTCAGGTCATGGTCTCAAGGTCCTGGGATTGAGCCCCACATCGGGTTCTCTGCTCAGTGGGAAGCCTGCTGCCCCCTCTCTCTCTCTGCCTGCCTCTCTGCCTACTTGGGCCTCTCTCTCTGTCAAATAAATAAATAAAATCTTTTTAAAAAAATATTCTTATATTGTACTAATTATGTTGCTAGAGAACAGTGGTATTAATCACCATTACCAGAACTGAACTTCACTTATTTATTTTATATTTATAACACATGTTTGATGTATTTGATTAACACTGGCCTCGCTTCCATTTCATTGCTGTGGGATTCAATGTCTTCGTTTGTTAAGTATTTAGTGTCAAGCCTGGGGAAAACAAGCACATGGTAGGTAGAGCACTCAGTTTAAAAAATCTGAAAAGAAAGACCTATTATAAAACAGTTTTATCAAAATCCTTTCTAATTAAAAAGATTCTTCACTCTTTGCATTATCACAGATAATAAAAAGGAGCTACATAGTATCACACAGCATTAACCTTGAGAAAATTCAGATTTAGTCTGAATACTTTAGTATTCAACTAAACCAGGTTATTTGCTCAGTAAATAAAATGTCTTAAAGCCTTATGGATCTGTTATTTCAGGGATACACACTCATTTGGAAAATTAAAATAGGGGGAATAATATTATCTAAAATGAATTAAGTATCATGGTTAGCATAAAAAGTTGTAATTTGCAATAAAGTGGAATAATGTGTATTATCTAATTAAAACATAATTAAGGACAGGTTTCTACACACACACACACAGACACACACACACACACACACACACACACACACACATTTCCCTAAAGCTTTATAGATTTGACTGTTAGCTGATTAGGGTAGGGAGGAAATTAATGTATCCATTAAGAAATACTCACTCTCTAAATATGATTGCAAAATTGTTAGATTATTCATTGGATACAAATATGTTTCATACCTATTATATACTAGGTACTTATCAGTACAATAAAAAATACCATATTGGAAAAGGACCTTTTGACATTATTACATCTCAAATGTATTATGCATTATGCGACTGAGAATTAGTTATATTTAACACTTTCAACATATAGAGCAAAATTCTGAGTAATCAAATCAATTATACCCTTGAGCAACTCGATTTTTTAAATTCCTCTCACTATTCCCTTAAGTTGATTTCTACCCCAGAATTCTTTCCCAGTTCTAAAATAAGAGAACAGAGACATTTCCTAAATAAGACCTAATACAAAAGAAGAGAAATGTAAGAGAAGGGATACACTAGTCTTAAATCCTTGTTTCTGTTTGCTCTCAATAGCACTTCTAATGTTCAATTTTCTCTTCAAAGAAAATCTTGATTTAGAAGAACAAAAGAGCACAATCATCTTTCACATCAAAACAAGTATACTGTTGAGCTCTTACCAAAGTTAGCGAAAGATTGAAACTGAGGAGGAAATAGTAAAACAAATCTTTATTGTAAATTATATAATGCCACTCACCATAGTAATGGTCTGATACATTGGCATATGACTTTTTTTTTTAAAGATTCTATTTATTTATTCTGACAGACAGAGATCACAAGTAGGCAGAGAGGCAGGCAGAGAGAGAGGAGGAAGCAGGCTCCTGGCTGAGCAGAGAGCCTGATGCGGGGCTTGATCCCAGAACCCCGGGATCACGACCAGAGCCGAAGGCAGAGGCTTCAACCCACTGAGCCACCCAGGCACTCCTGGCATATGACTTTTTAAAATAAATATTACCAACAGGTAGAAAATTTTCCTCTGCTCTCTGAAAACAGAGCATGGAGGAGTTTTTTATCATGTGTTTGCTCATAACTTGAATCTTAATTTAAAGAAATGTCACTTCCACCACGTAAATGATATATTTTCTATACGAGTGATTTAATTGAGAAGAGAAAAATGCCATATTGCTTCTTCCTTCCAAGAAAGGATATATTCCATTCCTGAGAACTCCCTCTGTCTCTCTCCATATATACATATACATACACATATATATGTATATATCTCCACATATATACATATGTATACATGTCAATGTAGATATAGATACACATATATACAAATGTATGCATATCTGTCCAACAAATGGTTGATTTTGAGATCTCTCTTCCTTTCCTTACTGATTCATTATGTTCACTCTGACTTTCAAACATTTATTCATTCATCAATGAATAACTGAGTACCCAAATGTATTGAGTTCTGCCAGCATGCCGAGCATTATATCAGATGTAAAGGAAGATACAAAATAAATATAAGACAAGTCTTTGCCCTCCAGAATCTTTTGATCTCTTCCAGGAGTGAAATAAAACATGATATGTCATTAAGTAATTCATAAGACCAGTGCCAAAGTCAATGGTACAGGTAACATGTATTTTACATGTAGGTAGAATTTTAGAGCTTCGGAACACTTTCCTGTACTTAATCATCAGAACAGACTCATGAAGTACACATTATTAGCTCCACTTCAGCAACGAGGAACCTGAAATTCAGAATTTTAAGTGGAATGCCTCAATCAAATGGATTATGAGTCAAAGTCAAGACTTGAGCCAGGGTTTTCCTACTCTGAGTCCAGTGCTCTTTTCAATACAGCACAGGAAACCAAGGATTGGGGTATTAACAGGGCAACAACCGGCTTTCTGCTTGAGATGGAATTGAGCTAGACCTGACAGGATGTCAGGAAAACATAAAGCTATCTGAGCAGCGTCCGGCTGAATGTCCAAAATAATTTTATTCTGCAAATATCTGTACTTCAGTGTTATACACAGAACACAACTACCATTTCTTTAGTGTTAGTGCCTCTATCTCCTCCTAAGTGCTTTGCTCTCAGAAATGAGGATGTCAAATGTAAGAAAAGCTGGCCTAGCAGGATCATACAAATCTTAAGTCACAAATATAAATCTTAAAGATCTGGTTTCCACTAATCCTCACACGTTTTGTTTCCCCACATCGCCGGAGAGCGTAACTCGCCCCTATCCTTTTCTAACAATCTTGCTCCAAACAGCCACTTATTTTAAGATGTCCGTGACTGACCCTACCCCAAATTCCACAGGTTCGCCCCAGTTTTGCCACCCCGGCCCCTGCCCAGAACCTTCCCCTGCCTCCCAACGGATATGATACCTACTCTGCCGGTGCCGTCGGGATGCTGTCACACAGCACTGACGGATAAGATATGACCTTTCGACTCCGTCCTTGGGGACCTCCCGCTGGCTGCACAGCGTAGTTCCAACCCGGGGAAAGGGGCTCCCGGCTCAGGAACGCAGCCACCGGCAGTGCACGGTCCGAAGTGATGTCTCTGACAACTAAAACGACGCTGGGCGCCCGGGCGCGCATCACTCCGCCCCATACTCCTGCCAACTGCAGGGGACTCGGTCCGGCAACCAGTCCATCCCACCTCACAGGCAAGTCCGGGCCAGCCGGACCTCACGCAGGACCCAGATGACAGGTCGCCGGCAGCGGCGGCGGCAGCAAAAGCCACCCGCCCCCAGTGCCCATAGCCACCAACCTAAGGACCCCCCCACACCCCCAGCCCCGACTGGACCGCAGAGAAGCGTTGCTATGGAAACCCTCTGAGGATCACATGACGGCATCGGACGACCAATTGCCTCTTCCCTCTGCCCGCGGCCCCACTTTCGGCCCTCCCCCGGCCCCGCCCCCTCCGCCCCCGCCTCCTTCGCCCAGCCCCGCCCCTTCCCTGCAGAGAGCCCGCGCCTGCGCCCTGCGTTCGGCGCGCTCCCTCCCTCGCGCGCGCTCCCCGGGGAAGAGCGGGGGCGGTGTAGGAGGCTAGAGAAGAGCATGAAGCTGAGGAGGAAGGAGCGCCGCCAGCGCGCAGGCCCAGAAGCGCCCGAGCCCCGACTGCCGGCGACGCCCCAGAGCGGAAGAGGGAAGTCAAGGCGCCAGGCTGCGGGTTCCTGGTGGGCTTCGCTTACCGAGGTAGAGGCAGCAACCCAGAGGAGGCTTTTGCCGCCGGTCCGGATCGGGGATGTCGAAGAACACGGTGTCGTCGGCCCGGTTCCGGAAGGTGGACGTGGATGAGTACGACGAGAACAAGTTCGTGGACGAGGAAGACGGGGGCGATGGGCAGGCCGGGCCCGACGAAGGCGAGGTGGACTCCTGCCTGCGGCAATATCCTTGCGTCTGCCGGCCTCCCTTCCCCGTCCCGCCCCGCCCCTCTCCCGGGACCCCGCAGCCCCCGGGCCAGCGGCGCGGAGCTGCCCGCAGCGGCCCATGACTTAAATCTGTCTCTCTGGGGTCCTCCGCTCTGAGAGGGCAGGGGACACTCCCATTCCTACCCGAGTCGCCCCGAGACCCCAGGGACCCGCCTCGGAAACTTGCCCTTCCCGGCGCGCCTTTCCCGCCCCGATTCCTCAGGTTGCGGCCGGAGTTCCTGCCTCCGGGAACTGGCGGGGCCGGCCGCGCCCTCGCGGCGCAGGGGGAGGCGTCTGGTGCTGCCGTCTGGCTCTCGGGGGGCGCTCACGTTGTCCTCCCCAGGACGGTGCTGGCCGGAGTCACATCGGCTCCAGAAATTTGTGTTTGGGAAGTAGCAGGCTGCTGCTTCTGTTGTGGTGGTTTGGTTTTGGCAGCGTTGGGAGAGTTTATTCCTTGCTGGGAGGGATGGGGCGGTTTGCAGAATTGAGGCCCTCGGTCCTTTTAGCCCCTGGGCGTTTTTAAAAAGCATTATTATGTAAAGAGAAAGGAATTTGGCAAGATAAAGGTTGCCAGGTACAGAATTTGTTAACCGGGAGAAAGGGAAAAAGTACGAAACAACCAACTCCCGAGAAGGAAGGTTGGAGGTTTTTACCTGCTAAGCGAGGGACAATGGGAAGAGGGATTGCATATGGAGAATCCCTGGAAATATTTAAAATAAATCCCAGTGAATAAAATAGACGATGAGTCATTTGTACAAAGCAGGATCATTTTTGTAACCCTGAAATCGTTTCCATTTCAGTTAAAATGTGGCTGTCAGTTCCTGGGTTTTGTTTTTGCATATTTGAATATTCATAAATTTGAGCATTTGCATCACATCTTTTTTAGAAAAATGTAAATGTTGCAACAACTAATGCTGTAATTTTAGAGAATCTCAATTACTGAATTCACTCATTTCTAATTATTCTTGAATGTATTATAAGATAGGGAAGACTCTAAACCCTTTCCTCATCAATGTCCTATTAAAGTATAATGGAGAAATATGAGTGAAAATATTGGTTGTAACTGTATCTAGTCTTAAAGGCACCTAAAATACAGCACTAAACATTTATCAACATGCAGATGTTTCTTTGATTCCCACAGCTTTCATAGTCAGATGTTGCTATTTTGCATTACTTAAATACTTAGATGCTTTAGGTCTTAACAATGAGCCAGTCTGCAACAGACATGCTTTTCTAGAAGTTCCGTTAACCCTTGAAAATAACAGCTTACCACCACCCATAGGGGTTTTTTGGTTTGGGGGCTTTTTTTGGTGAAACTTTTTTTTCTTTCTCCCAGACATAAGCAGTGAACATGACTCTGTCTGAAAACACTCTTTGTGGTGGATAAATGATGTTTTGTGAACTAACTTTAGGTGGATGGGTGAGGAGTCTTTAACTGGTACCGCTGTGTCCATATAATGGAACTGCTTTTTAATCACTATGGTAAAATAAAAAGATACTGTCTCTTCTTCTCCTGTTGCAACCAGAAGAGACAAGCTCTGGGCCAGGCACTACGGATGGAGGAACAAGTGAACTCTGTGGTTTTCCTTTTAGGGGAATGACTGTATATTCTGACAGTCTGATTGGCCTTCCGTGTCTCATACTTGCTAACTCACTGGTGCTTTCAAAGACTAAATTTAATAGGTATGACCTAAAACGGTTTCAGTAACCTTTATGAAATATAAGAGAAAATAACACAAAACAGAAAAATTAAGCTACTACCTAAAGGTCCTTGAATTACTAGATCTTTTGTAGTGCCTCTTTTCATTTATATTGAGAGATTGCTGAGGTATCTCATTTAGAGTGCTGTAATAATCACCAGCATTTTCTACCCGCATTTCAATTCATATAGAATATAATTCTAGCAAACGTTTGGTCTTTATTTTTCCAGTCAGAATCACATAAAAAGACATCTTGGTTGAGAATGTGCTGTTTCATTTTGGGACCTGATAATTCTGAGATACGTATAATTTTTTAGAAATGTAACCGGATCATGTTTGCATCTGTGTCTTACTGGAAAAGAAAAGGCTATCACCAAAGTGTTCATTTAGTAGTTAGAGCCAGACAGGAACTGGTCTTTGCCTTATTACTTTCTCTTATGTCTTCAATATTTTACATTTGATTGACATCCTTGAAACCAACATGCTGAGTTTTCCAATATTCAACAGAGTGACTGTGGTAATTTTTCTTTCTATGCATAAAGTCAGGTCTTCAGAACCAATGATATTTACAGTGCTTTCCTGAGGGCTGCCCTTTGGTGCTATTCCCTTAACGTCCATCACAGGAAACATGACAGCCGCCCTCCAGGCAGCTCTGAAAAATCCTCCTATCAACACCAAGAGTCAGGCGGTGAAGGTAAGTCCCAGACCCACAGTGATCTCTGCTGATACCGAAGCTTTCTTCCCAGAATCCTCTGAAGTGTCATGAAGTCAACAAATATTTTAACCATTTATTGTCTTTGATGTGGAAGAGCTTACTCTGTAGTTTGATAGGTAAAAATTTACATGTGGAAAACAGCAATCTAATACTGAGTTATGAGAATGAGAGATCTTTTTTGTGTGTTTATTGGAGGCACTTGGGTTGAATTTGAGCAAAGGCCTGAAGAATAAACAAAACTCTTGCAAAATAAACAGATTCTATGTAGTTGCTTTTTAGAAATTTTTCTAAATTATGCAAGTATTAAATGTTTATAGAAAACTCAGAGAAGTGGGGACAAAAGGGTAATCATCATCCCCCTGTCCAGAGGTAGCTAGTTACTACTTTTTGGTGTTGCTACATGCTTACAGTTTTTGTATTAGTTGTCTTGCTTTGTTTTTTTGTTTTTTGTTTTTTTAATGGAGTTTTATAACTGGCTTTTTTTTTTTTTAATATATATATGAACATCTTTCCTTGGCAATAAGTTTATTTCAAAAGCATCTTTTTTAATGGCTGCATATAGATAGGCTGCAGTTTACATGTAACTAATCTCCTTTTGTCATATGTTTAGGTTATTGACCTGTTGTTGTAAACAGTACTGAAATGAACATTTGGGGTATATTGTTACTCTTTTTCTTTGAGTGAATTCCTAGAAGTGAATTGCTGGGTTTTTAGAATGCACATTTTTTAAGGCTTTTGGTACAAGTGGTATTGCCAAATTGCCCTTCAGAAAAACGTGACCTAACATCCCCAGCAGCGGTCTTTCCGGAAATTCTGGAGAACTTATTTACTGATTGTTTAAGATGAAGCCCAGAGCTCTGACCCCATTGTCTGTAGGAACTCTAAGGATCCCTTTAACTGAATACTAGTAATAATTTAAGTAAATGTATAATAATTACCTCGCCAACAATGAGAGGAAACATTTTCTTTGGTTTTTGAAAGTGACGAGAGAGGTCATTGAAATTTCAGCTTTACCACCTTCTGCTTTTACATGGGTGAGTTTTTCTCACAGTTTGCGGGTGGGAAGTTATAGCTGTGGTGGTTAAGAATATTTTTCTAAATTGGGTAATTGCATAGTCTTTAAACTGAAGACAACGATAGGTGGTAGAAACATTCTGTAAACTCCTGATCATTAGGAATGCCAAAGATATCACTCTTGAATAGGCGAGGTGAAATTGTTGAAAGGGTAAATTAAGTGTTCTCTGCTTACTTCATGGGTGAAAAAATGACTTTGCTCTTGGAGCAGCCTTTTATCAAAGAAAAAAAATCATCGTAAAATGAAGATCACTATATCTTACATCTTGACTGTAGATATGAAACTTAAAATGGGTGTTCTTAAAAGCTTATTTTTATTTATTATTATTGAAGGATGGTTCAATATAGAATTGCAGTTCGTTTTTTTCTTTGTCCTCAGGGTTTTTTTTGAGGTCAAGAAGTAAAATTTAAATACAGATTTAATAAAATGGGCAAGTTATCATATGTGTTTGTAAGCAAATCCTTTCAGCTCTCCTTCAGACATGTCAAGAGTCTGTCCCCCTCCACTGCTCGCCCAAGCCAGCCTATATTATCGCAGTCCCTTCCAAACTGGTCTCCCAGCTCTGCCTCTTTCCCTGCGCCCCCACCAGCCCAGCATCGGCTTATTCTCAGCATGGCAGCCAAAGGGATCCTGTTAAAATACCAATCAGTTTATATCACTGTTCTTCTCAAAACCTTCCAACATCCTCTCATTTCTCTTAAAGCCAGAATCCTCACAGTGGCCTGTGGGGCTTATGTGGTCTGTTCCCGCTGCCTCTCTGACTTCCTGTCCTACTATTCTGCCATATCGCTCTGGCCCCCAGGGAGCTTTCTGCTGTCCCTGAACACCCTGGACACACAATAACAGTATTTGTTCTTTCCTCTGTCTGAAATGGTTTTCTCAGATACACCCAAGGATGCTTCTTTCATGTCCCATCAGGTTTTAATGTCACCTCAGTGGAGCCTTTCCGGAACAACCACTTCACACGCACATCTAAATGTTCTGTTCTGGGGCGCCTGGGTGGCTCAGAGGGTTATGCCTCTGCCTTCGGCTCAGGTCATGATCCTGGGGTCCTGGGATCGAGCCCCATGTTGGGCTCTCTGCTCTGCGGGGAGCCTGCTTCCCCCTCTCTCTCTGCCTGCTGCTCTGCCTACTTGTGATTCTATCTCTCTGTCAAATAAATAAAATAAAATCTTTTTTAAAAAGACATTAATTAAAAATAAATAAATAAATTGATAGATCAAAAATAAATGTTCTGTTCTTTATTTATCCCCAGGATCGAGCAGGCAGCATTGTTTTGAAGGTGCTCATCTCTTTTAAAGCAAATGATATTGAAAAGGCAGTTCAGTCCCTGGACAAGAATGGTGTGGACCTTCTAATGAAGTATATTTATAAAGGCTTCGAGAGCCCCTCTGACAATAGCAGTGCTGTGTTACTGCAATGGCACGAGAAGGTGAGTTACGGGTTCTAAATCACTATGACTGGCTCCTTTGTAATAGGAAGTAACAATGACACACCTTCTACCACCTAAATAATTATTTTGACTTCTCGGCTGTACGTCTTTGTTTTTACAGATAAATGCATGGAAATGAAAGGTTAGATTTATGCTTACTGGCCTTGGTTTTAAGAGATTCTCGTTTACAACACATTCAGTGAGGAAAACACACACTAAAGAGATAGTAAAACTCGTCTCTGTCAAGTCACTTGATGGCTCAACCGTGGCCAGATAAAGAGACTAACTTTTATGGATGGGGTAACCAGACCTCCCCGTTTTCCCAAGATGGCCCCAGTTTATGCCTGTTCTCCCAACATAATTATGACTAGTTCCCTTTCAGTCTCCAGTGTACCAGTTGGAGAGTAATGTATATGGTCATCCTGTTCAGGAACACTTCCCATTCGCCAGTCACTGTACCATTAGTTGATGTTTCATTTAAGCCTTATAATGACCCTACAAGGTATATAAACATCTTTGTCATCCTCAATTTAGAGGTGAAGAGCCCACTTAAAAACCTAAGCCACGTGGTTCCTGTCCAGTGTCAGGACCATAGCAGCCACTGATGGAGCACTTACTGTATTCCAAGCACTCTCCCAAGCACTTTCCAAATATTAACTCCATTAATCCTCATAAAAATACTAGGAGAGAAAGCTTGTTGTCATACCTGTTTTGGTGGATGGAGAAACTGAGGCCCACGTTAAGCCTTGACTCCTTCCTAACACCAGTCACCAGCTTTGCCATTCTGTCCGCTAAGTAATTCTCCAGCCGTGCACTCAGATACCTCTCTAATGCAGCTCTTTGCAGCCTCTCTCCGTCTGTTGCTGTAACTTCCTATCCGGGCCTCCAGCTACCAGTTCTGCCTCCCTCGAATCTGTCTCCACCCGGTTGCCAGAATGCCCTCTCTCCAAACCAGATCTACCCTGTCAGCCACCTGCAGGATGAAGCCCAAGTTCCCAAGTCTAGCCGCTCCTCTGCTGTGCTGTCCTTCCCCCCGTGCTCCGGCAGCGAACAGCGGAATCGTGTGCTTTCCCAGAATACACCGTACTGTTTCACACTCCTCGACCTTTGCTCAGGATTTTCTCTGTGCCTGAGTGCCTCCTCACTGAGGGCACGGCTCTGTCACTGCATACATTATACTAGCATGATCTCCTTATATATCTGTCCCTTCCTGGTAGACCAGAAGATGCTCTGTCCCTAGCATCCAACACGGTACCCAGTACACAGAAGTATTCAGGAAGTAAGCCAGAGCTTTCAATTCCTGATACTCAGGACTTGCAGTTTTTGAAGGTAAAGTCAAAATTTTAAAGTTGCCAAGTTCTTAGCTATTGAATTATACATTCTTAGCTTGGGGGAATAAAAAGAATCTGACAGACTGGCTAATCTAAATGGAACTTAGGGCAGTTGATCCCAGTTTGAATTTCTTCCTGACAGAGCTAAGAGAGCAATATGCAAGTCCTAGTTTATATGTGAGCACTTGTTTTAGGCAAGCACATGCTGTAAGAACATCCTGTTAACGCGAAAACAACAGAGTAGAATATCAGCTACTGTCTCACTGGCATGTGGGTGCGCGAGGCAGGGACTCCGAAGGTGGTGTGGGTCTCTGTGTGCTGAGAACAGTGCCTGGCGCACGATGGGTGTGCAAGAAATGCGTGTGAAAATTAATGGATCCAAAGCCGATAGCTGGACACATTCCTTCTTTAAGAAAAATGTTTTACTTGGTATGAGAATTGACCCTTTCTGATTCCATCAGCATTTACATTTTGGTTTCTTCTTAGGCACTTGCTGCTGGAGGAGTCGGATCCATTGTTCGAGTCCTGACTGCAAGGAAAACCGTGTAGTCGGCAGGAACTGGATAGCCTGTGGGTGTGGGAGTCGCTGGTACAAAGACCAAAACAACCAAATGCCACCGCTGCCCTTTAGGCGGCATCTGTTTCTCTCAGCTTTGCCTTCTTGCTTCCTTTTTTCATCTCTGCAAAGAAGAAAATCACATATCCGTTTTCCTTTCATGAAAATTGGGATAATACAGAGGAAATGTTTATGAACAGGAGTATTCCATGCTCTGAAAAACGATTTCAGTGTATACCTGTCTGTATATAGTACAATTTGCCTTCAAGTTTAATTGTGCAATTTTAACCCCTATTGGCTTGGTGGGGTTTGGTTTTGTTTTGCATTTTTTTTTAAGGTGTTTTGTTTTGTTTTTGACTAATAGTGAGAAATTTGATGAGAATTTGAGGCCAGTTTCCTAACTCACTGCTAGCCAGGAAATGATCTTTATAAAAAATACAGTTGAGAAACTGGCAGCTGTTAACATTGTAAAACTGGACCAGAATTCCCTTATTTAAGCAAAATGTGTTTCTGGAATGAGTGGTGGGTGAACAGCGCTCCAAGTTGCAGCTTTGTTTCTGCTTACCGCCAGATCACGGGAGCTTATGGACGCTTCTTCCTCTCTGCATCCGATAATCATGGCCTCTCGATTTCTTTGTGGTCTCCAGGGTCCAGAGCAAGGAGTCTTGCTCTACAAAAATGTATCTAGGAAATGCCAGAGCCAGTTCGGCACGAGCATAAAACTTTGTTCTAATAATACGACCCAATGTGGGGAAACTACTCCAAATGAGAAAAGACGTGGAAACAATGATGAAGTTCAAACTCTGGGCAGCCTCTGAATGAAACGCTCTTTTCTTTAGAAATATAATCGCTGCCTTAGACATTACAAGGTATTTAACTAGTGTTTAATACGCCCTATAAATGTCTTCAGTGTTCTTCAGGGTAATGAGGATCTTAAAAGATTTGGTTCAGATCCAGACACATAGACAGTCTGTATTGTAGCTCAGCGGTTTTTAAAAAAGGAAAATGCCACATAGCAAAAAGTGTTTACTTTGTTGGACAAACCAAATCGGTTCTCAAAAAATGACCGGTGCTTATAAAATGTTACCATTCAGTAACTCCAAAACAAACCACCTGAATGCACATGACCAAGAGGGAAATCAGCCTGTGTTTAGTATTTACATTGGACACCAGTTTTGTAATCACTGTCTTATGTGAGAACTGGTGGAGAAATTCTATAACCTCTTTGCTGTTTTTGATACCTGCTTTTTGTTTTGTTTTGTAAAAATGATAAAGTTCAGGAAATAAAATGTCAGTGTTGAATAATTTATTTTTCTCTTATTTTAATACTCATGAATGTGTGGTTAATTAAGGGGGAAGACTTCCTGTTTTCCCAGTAGGTTATGGTACTTTCGACAAGAAGTAATTTGGTACAGAAGATTTCTAATAGAAATCTCCTTTATTCACATGTAAAGGAGAGGAGTAAAGAAGAGAGTCATTGATGAAGGCAGGGTACCGCTGGAGCCTTGGGAATGATTCCATAGCCCTCTGGATGCCAGCCGAGCGCCCAAGTATCACTGCCCAAAGACCAAAACTAGAATGTGCCAGGTAGCCTAGCAGCGGTGGTCCGTTGCTCCTGGCCGGTACACCCTTTCTCACCCCACAGCCTCTCGTCTCCACACTGGCCCTGATTAGATGCTTGCTCTCAAGCTCTAGAAACTGAAAGGGCAACTCAGAAGGCTGGGAGTTAAGCGACATAATAGTCAAGTAGGTACAGCATAACCCCTTACAAACTTGAAAATGAAAACAGGGGTGGTATTGCAATACTTCTTTGTAAAATCCTTAACGTCATTTTCATGACTATCAATGTTGTTGGAGAATATTCTGGAGTTCCGTATTTTATAGTTCCCCAAATGGGTGTTTTCTAAATCTGCCAGCGTATCCGCTTCACTCAGGGAGAAAGTAAAAATACTTAACAATTAGGGCAGCACAGGGACTGATTTCGGAGTGGATGCTGGCTGGAAACCGCTGGCTGGAAACCACTGGCTCACCCGATTCCTCTGGGCTGACTGAGCCCGGGGGGTGCTGACCACACTGCCAGACCTGCTTAGGGGGTTAGGGTGATTGCAGAAAACCAATACAAATCCCAAGGGGCACTTTGGGCACAAAAGTAGTTCTTTCCCTTCCATTCCCTTCTACTTGAGTCTCAGGGGGTTTTTTGTTTCATTGTAGCCATTTTTGTTTGTTTTGCCCTTGCCATTTTTAAAGGGGGCAAAATGGCACACATCCCCTCTTGGTAATTAGGTGACCACACCATGTAGGCAACAGTCATACTTGATAGTAAGTGTGCTGATGTCTTAAGGAAACTCAGTAGCATGTATGTGCAATTAATCTATAGATGTTACAAATTAACAAATTGTTATTTTTTAAGCATTTACTGCGTTACCAAGGATCATGAAGAACATAATAGAAGAGTAATAGTACGCTAGTAATAAGTATGTTCATCAGTAATAACTTCACTTAAACAGGTAAGAATAATTTTATCCTCTAAATATTTTCGAGCATTTCTTAAAATGCCAGTTGAACATCAGTAATCCCGCCTGGGTCCATGTGGTCCAGAGTTACATGAGCTTGTTTTTTTTGTTTTTTTTTTTTCTTTTTTTTTAAAACATGATAGGATAGAATCCTTTTTTTTTTTTTTTTTTAAATTTTTTTTTCTTTTTTTACAGAGATCACAAGTGGGCAGAGAGGCAGGCAGAGAGAGAGTGGGGAAACAGGCTCCCCACTGAGCAGAGAGCCCGATGTGGGGCCCAATCCCAGGACCCTGAGATCATGACCCGAGCTGAAGGCAGAGGCTTAACCCTCTGAGCCACCCAGGTGCCCCTTACATGAGCTTTATAAAAATACAAAACCTAACCCAGATGGAACACAAGTAACAGGAGACCAGAGGCATAGTACCCCCAGCATATCACGGCTTTTAATTTCCAAAGCAAGATTCTGAGTGAGAGTATGTGGATTAAGATACAAAAGCTACCCTTTGTTGAGTATTTATGATGTGTCCAACCCATTGTATATTTTATCTTCAAAACCGAAGCTTGGAGAACATATAGAAGATCCCATGGTTTGTAGGGGCCAGAACAGGAATTCCAACTCTGCCTGCCTGACTCTAAGATGATACCACACTTTTCCCTCAAGTCTGGAACTTGGGGAATACAGTTCCAGGAGAGAAGAGGATTGGGGTTTCCTCTAGAAATCTCAACCCTGGATCCATGGGGGCTACTGTTGAGAGGAAAAATCCACTCAGAAGCCCTTCAGAGAGGTGAGGAGAGTAGACAGGTGCTGAGGTCAGAAGAAGATTCGAAAAGGAACTACAACAACAACATACCCAGCAGCACACAGAGCATAGCTATTTCTTCACCATTAGTTTAACTTGCTTTTCAATGACTTTTAAAGCTGTGAGGTTAGAGTTCAACACTCATAACATGCCTAACTCCTTTTTTTTTTTTTTTTTTTTTTGGTCATAGAGAGCGAGCACAGGTAGACAGAGTGGCAGGCAGAGGCAGAGGGGGAAGCCGGCTTCCTGCTGAGCAAGGAGCCCAATGTGGGACTCGATCCCAGGACTCTGGGATCATGACCTGAGCCGAAGGCAGCCGCTTAACCAAATGAGCCACTCAGGCGTCCCCGTGTGTCATTCTTTATGCAGTTTTTTAGTTTGGGGGGGGTTGGTTTTTTTTAGAGGGAGAGAGAGTGGAGCGGGTGGGCAGAGGGAGAGGGAGAGAGGGTCTTAAGCAGGCTGCACGCTCAGCTCAGCTCAGCACAGAGCCCTAGGAAAGGTGAGGCTCCCTCTCAGAACCCTGGGATCATGACCTGAACTGAAATCGAGCCGGACACTTAACCGACTGAGCCACCCAGGCACCCCACTCTCCATGAAGTATTTTCAATATGTTCTCCGTTTTCCATGTTTTCACAGATGATGTATTTTAACTAATAAACTTCTATTTTAATTAGTTTTGTCCTAATTCCATTTAGCAAGAACCAGAGCCTCAATCTCTGATTTCATTAGCCAAGCTCAATATATTGTTGGTCATAACTAAAAATTAATTGCCTAATTGAATTGGGAAGAGTCACTTCGGTCACCTGCACTGTAATGGTCCAGTCCCCTGTTTTGGAGGTACCCCAAATTGGCAGCTTGTCTTGGAGGACGATCTTGGAGTGTCCTCATTCTGATTTCAAAGCCAGTTGAGGATTAGAGTTTCTGCAGAAGAAATCCTAGGAGATGGGACATCTCTGAAGTAACCGGGCTTGAGGAAATCCGAATCAAAATCGTAGACCTGTGTGGATAAGGAACTAAGGCTCGGCTCGCCAGGCACGCCAACAACAGGGACTCCGCCGCGTTCTTTTCGCCGTGGCCCTCACACACGTGGGTGGGTTCGTATGGCTCCGGAGAGACTCTAACTGCTGTTGTCTACCTGTACTGTTTCCACTCCTTGTTGGCATTTTCCTGCTCTGCTTTTCTTTCCCGAATTATTTTCGCTCTTCATTCCTGCTGCTGCTGCCTTCCCGCCCTCTTTCTTCCCTCTACTCCTCCGCACTCAGACTCATTGCCTGCTGATCATATATGTGGCTCTTGGGCAGATTCGTTCAAGTAAGGCCCTACCCCAATTCTCCAGTTGACTCGAAGTGTTTAAAAACCCTTTCTTTCTAACCACGAAAATGCTGGGGTTTATTTCCATAGGTTGCTTTGGACAGAAATTGAGCAAATAACCCAAAATCTCAGACTTGATTTCTAAGTACATTTTTTCCCCTTTAGATTTACAAATAACTTCACCTTAGAAACCAAAAAAGGTTAAAAAAAAAAAAAAGAGCACCAAGGTGACTGGGAATGGGAAGACGAGCCCAATAAAGAAATTGATTTGGCTCTGAACATTTCCGACAGGGGTGCCCTACAGTAAGGCTGCTTCTGTCCGAATCCTGCCGGGGATCTTCCCCTAACCCCATCTCCACCTCAGCCCGGTATCACTGATGGAGGAATATGTGGAAACCCCAGTTTCCAAACGTCCGGAGCGCTAAAATGCAGGTGCTTCTCGAGCCAGGCTGGGACCCACAGAGGTACCGCACAGCATCGGCCGCAAGGGGGCGCTACTTCCCCGCGGTGATGAGCCAACTACAAGCCACGTGGGCTCGAGCTTCCCCTCTCAACGTTTGTTTTCCTTCATTGATGTTACTTGGATGTTTAAGTAATAAACATAAATTATCTATGTTTACATCTCTTCTCTAGGAAACAGTTCCCTAAAGGCTGTCTGCATGAAAGACAAACTGAAGAGTATTCGGCTCCTGCCCCGCGTTCTAAGTCTCCCATATTTTTCAGCCCAGCATCTAGCTCCTGCTCCAGAGCAGACAACCTCTTGAACTTTCCCCCAGAAGGTGCAACCTTTGAGGTCACAGCTATGTCTTACTCACTCCCCGCAACCCCCTGACATAGTCGATGCTCACCAAGTATCTATTGTTTGCATCATATTGGTTGAGCAGAGTCATCGAAAATATCCTGACTTACTTTTTTAATTAAGATTTTAAGGGCGCCTGGGTGGCTCAGTGGGTTAAGCCGCTGCCTTCGGCTCAGGTCATGATCCCAGGGTCCTGCGATCGAGCCCTGCATCGGGCTCTCTGCTCAGCAGGGAGCCTGCTTCCTCCTCTCTCTCTGCCTGCCTCTCTGCCTGCTTGTGATCTCTCTCTGTCAAATAAATAAATAAAATCTTTAAAAAAAAAAAAAAAAAAAGATTTTATTTATTTATTTATGAGAGAGAGAGAGCATGAGCAAGGTGAGGGGCAGAGGGACAAGCAGACTCCTCATTGAGTGGGAAGCCCAAAGTGGGGCTTGAACCTACAACTAGGGGGGACATGACCTGAGCCAAAGGTAGGCGCTTAACCCACTGAGACACCCAGGCACCCCTAAGATATCCTGAGTTCTAGGCATAGGTCCTGGGGTGCCTGGATAGAATATATTTGAAGCACAAATGGAGAACTATGAAAAGAGTTAAATAATCCTCCTTGGATTCAAATAGCCTAGATCCAAGCATAATTTCAGTTGGCTTCAATGTGGCCATGTAGGCCAAAAATTTGTCAGCCTTGGGCAGAAATTAGAGCCACGATGGGGAGCATGAGTGGTCTGGGTAGTGTGCAGCTTTGCAAGTCACCAGAGACAGCGGCTGAGGGACAGAATTCGGGCTCACATCTGGCCAGCAGTGGCATCCAGGAAGTTTACATGGAACAGCTTTCATTATTCTGTGGCATCACCTTGAAGGTCCCAGACTGGTCCCAATACTTTTTATTTCCCTTAAAGGTAAAGAAAGGTGGTTTCTGATCTTTGGCCATTACAAACAATCTACAAAACAATGCTACCAACAATGCTACAACAAATCATTCAAAATTATTACGCCACCTTTCTTGACTCTATACTTAGGGGTTCCTTAGAATATTTAAGACACAATCCTTATCTTTCAGAAGCTACATTCTAGGGAATGGACACCATAAGCAGCCTGCAATTCTATAGGAAACAAGCTAGAATAGAGAAAGGAATAAAGTCATGTCGAATACCGAATGGGGAGCAATTACTTCTCCAAGAGTGTAGGATAGGGAAAAGCTGCAAGAATATAACCTTTTCACCAGGCTTGCAGGCTGTATAAGAGTTTGCCAGATAGACAAGAGCAGAAAGGAATGCCAGGCAGAGGGAACAGTACAATATCAGAAATCACCCAATTAGCATTCCAGAATCTTGTTCATTCTTGGTATTGAGTCAAGTTAATGAACTGATACCATTGTACCACCAAGTGATTGAGTACTGGTTCCAAATTTTCTTGGTCATCAGATAGAAAGCAAAAGATTTCCTTAACTTATATGTCATTCCCAGTGTTGATTCTAGCCAGAGGGAAAATATCTACTATGGAGACAAAGCCACTTATAAATGACATGGTACAGCTGTTGGTCCAAGAAATATATACACAAGGCACATGCTGACTGATGGTGACTCTGGAGTGCTGTGCTGAGTAGGACATGTCGGGCGCCAGCAGGAAGGCAGACCATGGTAATTAGTGATGTTTGCAGTGGGTTTTGGAGGGGTAGAATGACGGCACACGTGCTACTCAATTGCATTCAACACCCTGAGTTATTTGCCCCTGACCTCTATCTACCAACTGAAAGTAGGACCGTCTCGTAGCACAACTCCAGGGGCTCCCATTCATGCCATGCAGTCATGTTCTCAGGGGGGCCCTCATAGGAACTGTGTAAATGGTGCCCCTTGGTGCCATACAACATGATAGTGACTAAAGTTCTGCTTAACTCGACATGCGAACCCCCTAAAACGCATGCCTGCATTTCTCTGTAGGTCTGCACTATTCTTGGCTTTATTACCAACCAGACTCCTCTCCGTGTTCATCAGAAGCCCCCTATCATTTTCCATCTTGAAGTTCGGACACCCAGATAAAAACTGACTTCTCGTTTTCAGTTCCACTTCCAAAGTCCCAGGGAAGGATTCTGATTGGTCCAGCTTGAGTCAAGAATCAACCTCTGGACCAATCAGCCGTGAAGAGTAGGACGGATCATGCTTTACTAATATGGAAACTTGTTGTAACTCAAGTTCTTAGAAGCAGGAGATTCTTATTTCACAAACTAATAAATGTCTATTTCATATACAGGTTCTTCCAGGGCAGGATCCACGGATTACTTATCTTTGATCAGCTTATAAAACTTGTATGTAATTAGGTCCTTCATATATTTCACTCAAGGACCAGGAACTTTTTACTGAATGATGAATGAATATATGTATTATTGTCTCCATTTTTTACATTTTTTATTATTTTTTTAAGATTTTATTTATTTGTCAGAGAGAGAGAGTACACAAAGGAGAGCATAAACCAGGGGCGGGGAGAGAGAAGCAGGCTCCCTATGAACAGTCGAGCAAGGAGCCCAACATGGGACTCGATCCCAGGACCCTGGGATCATGACCTGAGTGGAAGGCAGATGCTTAGCAGATTGAGCCACCCGGGTGGCCTATTGTCTCCATTTTAATAAGGTTAGCTCAGATAATTATATTGCCTGAAGAAATATAGACATTATAGGATCAACTAGAATTTCAGTGTCTGGTTATAAACAAGACTTTTTGCACCACATGAAGGACTACAAATGGAGATGTAGGTGATATGGCATAATCAAATAAGCTTTTGCTTTGGAACAAACAGACCCAGCAAGCTCTTTAATCTTTGTCAAGTTGCTTTACCTTTTCTGAGCCTGTATATTCTTCAGCAAAGTGACAACGATGTCATCTACAGCACAAAGTTGTTATGGAGCATAAACCCGTAAAGAATGTCAAATGTCTGGCATATCAGATTTTCGAGAAATATTAGTTAGAGTTCCTTTTTGTACTAACTGTCTTTGTTGGAGTTGTTTCTCAATTTTCCAGCCATCTTTTACGTCTGCATGCCATCCTATTTGACTCTACCATTGTTTATTTTGCTAGCAGGTAGACCCTGAGAGACCAAGCATGATGTCTATACAACTTACTCTTTTAAAAGAATACCAAGAAGGCCAACCGTGCTTAGGAAATGTAAGCATACCATTTGATGGTGACAATGCCTGGATTACTGGAACAGCCTTCCACTGGTGCCACACAGACACTCTCCATTCCATTTCTACACAGCCAATTTTTTTTTTCAAATCAAAGATTTGAAAATCAAAATCCTATTATATTTCTCTACTTCTTAAAATGCTTCAAATGCCTCCCATTGCTTTTAGTATAACACCGAAAGTCCTTAGTATGGCCACAAAACTCTATGTCTCCTCAGTCTCTCAGCCTTAGCCACAGGGGCCTCCCCTCAGTGCCTCCACCATGCTCCCTCAGCACAGGGCCTTTGTACACACTGCTTCCTCTGCCCAGATGCTCTTCCCCTCTCCCTGTGACCTAATTCCTCATTTAGTGTGCTTCCTCAGGAAAATCTTTCCACATCTTATTTGATCTAAATTAGGTCCCCCTCACAGCCGAGAGTAGCTATAGTCCTTTTTCTGTGCAGCACTTGGCACTCTGATAACTTACATTTATTTATCTGATTATTTGATTACCTGTACCCCTACTAAATGGTCCACTCCATGAAAACAGGCACTGTGTCTCCTTTTGCTCACCACACTTCTCCCATGACTAGCACAACGAGATGTTGTACTGCAGAGGTACAGAAAATATTGGTTGAAGAAATGTATGTTGTACAGTAAAAATGACCAAAAACTTATTTCTTCTTGCTGTACAACCAATTACTCTAAAACATAGTAGCTTCGAACAACAAGAATCGTTTATTACCTCTCACAGTTTCTGAAGGTCGGGAATTTGGTGGCGGCTTCCTGAGTATCTTTTGCTTTGAGTCTTTCGTGAGGTCGTAATCAGAAGTCAGTGGGGGCTACAGTCATCTGAAGGCTTGTCTGAGGCTGGAGATCTTCCCAAGAGCCTGGAAGTTTCACTGGCTCTTGGGAAGAAGCCGCAGTTCTTCTCCACATAGGTCTCTCCATGGGGTTTCTTGAGCATCCTCAAGACGTGGCAGCTGGCTTCTACCAGGGAAAACTATCCAAGTCTGCAATTTTATGGCTTAACATTGGAAGGCACAGACAGTCATGTGTACAGTATTCTTTTGGTCACACGGGTCAGCTCTGATTCTTGGTAGGACTACACAAAGACATGAAAACCAGCAGGCATGGATGACTGGAAGTCATCTTGGGGATGGGTTACCATAAACGACTCTGTTTAACTCTTGTATTTTCAGACCCTTGATGTATGGAAAACATTTGTACAAAGAAAGCAGAACATTCTTCCCTGAGGCGTCTCTACCTCCCTGGGAATTATACTGGGTTTCTAAATTCAGAAACTCTAGTGAAATTCTCAAAAAATAACTTTCTCATACACAATTAATTAATAAGTTACTGTTTCCCAAAGCCTCTGACCCATTCAAGTTACTAGGAGGTCACATTCATTTTCCTATTCTATCACTTACATACTGCTTCAGAACAAATTACCACAAAACTTAGAGGCTTAAAACACACATTTACCATTTCACTCTTACTATGGGTCAAGAATTTGGGCATAACTGAGCTGTGCCCTCTGGCCCAGGGTCTCTCTTAGGCTGTGATCACAGTGTGAGGCAGGAGCCATACACATCTCAAGGTTCAGCTAAGGCTGGATCCCTTCTGCACCCTGCTTAGACTAAGGGCCTCAGTTTCTCAACTGCTGTTCCCCAGAGGCTCTTGGCCACATGGCCGCTCAGTAGTGTAGCTCACAACACAGCAGCTGGTGTCATCAAAATGAGCAAGGGAGAGGAAGTGAGAGAATGCTAGTAAGACAGAAATCACAGCCTTTTGTTACCTAATCTTGGAAGTAACATCCCATTACTTTTGAAGTAACATCCCCACTCTCTCTCTCCCTCTTTTTTTTTAAGTGTTTTTAGCTTATTTTTTTATTGCTATTTTCTTTTCTTATTTTATTTGCTGTATTCTCTTCGTTAGACACAAGGCAATAGATCCAGTCTGCATTCAAGGACAGGGGCTCACACAAGCGTGTGAATACTATGAAGCTGGGGTCATTGAGACCTGGTGGCTGCCTACCACCCCCAGTAACATCCCTGAGTTAGGGAGCATCTCTCTGCTTAGCAGAGACTTCCACTGCCCATCCCAACCTGATTTTACTATTTCCAGCCCTTTGGAGGCCCACTCTATAGATAGCCTAACCTCGGGTTTCTGGAAGCAGTCATGGGAAAAATTCTCTATATTCTCATCAATTTCAAGAATTCGTCTCTTTTTTAAGAAAACAAAACAAAACAAAACCCTACAGTTTTTCTGATTTCAAAGGTAAGGCAAACTTGCGGTGCCTGGCTGTCTCAGTCTGTGGAACATGCCAATCTTGATCTTGGGGTTATGAGTTTGAACCCCACATGTGGTGTGGAGTTTACTTAAAATAAAAATTTAAAAAAAAATTTTTTTAAAGCAACACAAGCTCATTATAAGATTCTGACAATACTGAGATATAAAACTATAAATAAAAGTTCCCTAGCTTTCCTCCCACATCTCAGCGATAACTTACCAATGTTAATACTGTGCTATACACATCCATCCCTTTTTCCATTACATGTGCTAATACCATATTCTTATTAATTTATCAAAAAGGTATCAAACGCGGAATGCCTGGGTGGCTCAGTTGGTTAAGCTGCTGCCTTTGGCTCAGGTCATGATCCCAGGGTCCTGGGATCGAGTCCCACATCGGGCTCCTTGCTCAGCGGGGAGCCTGCTTCTCTCTCTGCCTCTGCTTGCTCTCTCGCTCTCTCTGACAAATAAATAAATAAAATCTTTTTTAAAAAAAAGGTATCAAATGCTTCTTTAGGTTTTTGTTTTGCTTTGTGTTGTTTTATTTAACAGGGTAGCTTGGCCATCTTTTAATATCAGCACATATGTATCTATAGCATTCTGTTCCTATACACACACAGAATGATCCATTTAATCAATCCCTTATTGGTAGTTACTTAGATTTTTCAAAAAATTCTTACCTGTTATATAAACATTGCTGCAATGCGCATATATGTGTGCAGAACAGGTTTCTAGGAGCAGAAGGCTGAATCAAAGGGTATTACAAGTATATTACAAAGTGTTGTTCAGAGAGGTTGTCCCAATTGCAACTTTTCCAGAATTGATGGTATCTGTCAGAGTAAAGTCCCTGGAGGAACAGGTCTATTGCCTTTCGAGGGGATCCAAGGCCCTGTTAATTTTGAGGACAGCTAAAAAGCAGTAGAGGCAGAACTCCTCTGTCCAAGGCCAGGGCTGCCACAACAACAACAACAAAACTCAGATTAATTCTCAGCTGACTCTGGTTCTGACGCTGCTTCATGTCTCTGCGCTAGTAGTTGACCAGGAAATGAGGCTGTGTGGGCTGAGCCCACATCACATGCAGTGTGACTCTGAGACGCCCCCACAAGACCCAGCTCGTCATCTGGAGCAGACATTCACATGACTGATGGGTCGCCCACACTCCCACCAATTGTAGAGGACAACTGGTGACAGAGGGGACCCTGCTGGGCCTCTGGGCAGGGAAGATCCCTTGATAGAGACTTTCTGACCCAGCAACCTGAGCTGGGGTGGGAGGAACTGAGGAATTCAAAAGCCACAAACACCTGTAAACAACGGGCACCCGAAGGCAGGCCATTTTGTGTGCAAAGTCAGGCTCTATCTGTCCTCGTTCTAAGACTGCTCTCGTGATCTCCTATAAAATGGAAGCTCTCTAGGGGTGATGACATGGGTGTGTAACACAGCTAATAATTCACAGAGCTGTGCACTTAAGACGTATGCATTTTACTACATGTAAATTATACTTCAAAAGCAAGAAGGGAGGGAGGGATCATAAAAGAAAAAAGGGAAGAGAAGGAAAAGGAGGGGCAGGAGGGGACAGGGTTCTGTCACAGTGCGTTCTGTCCCCACCCAAACACACCTCTTCTCAGGAGGCTGAGAGAACAAAGGACCTGTGGACCTTCTGCCCTGTGTTCCAGCCTGTACCGAGTGAGCCGCTAGTGTTGGCCCCGAGCCCTTTGCTCAACAATGGTGCATCCATTGTAACTAGTCAATCGTACAAGAGACGGAATAACTGAGAAAGAGCGTCTGCACAATAATGGCGTTTGGTGACATAACCCTATGGAGTATTAATGGGTGATTCCTCTCCTTGCTCTCCCTTTGCCTCGGTGACATTTCCCCCATTCCTGTGGAGAAGCAAGAGGCTCCCATTTATCCCGGAGGAGGCCTGTCCTGGGAGAGCCAGAGAAGAGAGCAGATTGTTGGCTTTTAAATTCAAAAGGAGTCCTCCTAGGTAACACTGAAAGGTAGATGGAAGGATGGAGAATGTTGGCCAGGCCAGTCTCCTGCACTCTCCACCCTCCTTCTTCCAACTGCCCCCTCCCCACCCCTGAGAAGACAGACAAGGGAGAGAGCCAGGATGGATGGGGAACTCCTGGGAGAGGGGCTGAAGGCCATGGCCTCTCAGAAGTCATTAGCTTCAGAGGAGAAAACAACAGGCCCCCTAGGAAAGTTTGGGAATTTCAGAGTAAGAGAACTTGAGTGGGTTTAAATCTGAGGTGTCTGAGTACGCTTGGAACAGAATAAGATTGTTTTCTGCCTCCAGAAGGAAAAGAGAACTAAAAATAAAGAGTTGGGGAAAAATGTAGATTTTTTTTTTTTTTTTTTTTTTTTTTTTTTGCATATCTGTATTAGTGGGAAAATGCACATTTGCCACAAAAGCACAATTCTCTGGAGTGGATGTTTCTGCTTGTGTTCCGCATCACTCTTATCACAGAGATGCCTTTTCCAAGCCTAGAAATCACATCTGTGACCTAACTGGGACAGCCAAGAGAAGAAAAAAAGAGAGAGAAAGAGAAAGTTATGGCTCAGCTCTTGTCATCTGGAGATTTTCATCCCGAGTGTCAGCTCAGACACTGAATGGGAAAAGAGAAGGTACTAGATTTCCCCTCTCCCTTTGCCAAGAAAGAAAACTCTTTCCCAGGCCCCTGTGCCCAGGCCTGCCCTAATTTGTTTCCCAAATTAGGAAAAGAAAACCACATGATGAGGCTCATTTCATACCCATTTGTACTTCCCCACCCCTGCATGTGACTCAGCAGATACCCAGGGGCTGGGTGAGGGAGGGAGGGTCCAGTTTCTTTAACCACTACCACCTGATGGCCAGCTACGGCACAAGCAGAAAGAGATGCTTTGAACAAAGGCTTCCTCCAGCCTGGATCCACGACCTGGACACCTGGACCACTTCCCTCCCTCCCCTCCCCATTCTCGGCCCCATTTTGGCCTCTCCCAGAAGGGGAAAGAAATGTCCCCTTGTTCACGCTGGGCATGTGTGGTTCAGTTCTAACAGCTGAGCCCTGGGATCAGTTGGCCAAAGGTAACAGGTGGGTTTTTTTTTTTTTTTAAGTTCCCGAGAGCAAATGAATCTAAGATGCTATGCTTTTAGCTCCCCAAATGGGTGCTTAGTGAACGGAAGCATGGAGTAATCAGCTGAAGTGCAAAAACCCCAACGTGGGTGCTTAGATGGTTGGGAAATCGTTTCTAAAGCAAGAGCAATAACGATAACCAATCAAAGTCTGGCTCCGGATTTAGCAAACCGGACCCAGAAGAGCGGTTTAAGGTCTAGACAGGTGTTGTAGTTTCACACTGCAAGAAATATTGAAAATCTTACCGAAAGCCAGGCGGCTGAAAGACAGCCAAAAAAGAGAAAGGAATCCCTTCAGTTCACCGAAGATAGCGCATTGGGACCGCCAATATGCTGGAACACTTTAATTTGGGAAGAAGGCAGAATTCATTTGCATATATATGTTCAAAGTCCTAAGAATTTAAGCATAAGTCTTTTTCACCTTCTGGAAATGATGTCTGGCCCACACAACGGACAGCTGATTTTCCTTTGACCCGGTATTGGCCCTGATCATCTTACCCAGCATGTCTCCAACTGCACAGAAGTGTTTTCAGGGCAAGGACCCTGACCTTGCCTCTGTTTGCAGAGCCCCCAGAGTATGTAGACTAAAGGCTTTGTAATTATGTGAGGATGACTTAATTAAGCCTGACACCAACCCTGGATTTCAGTTCTTTTCTTTTTCTGGGTTAAGACAACAAGTACGAAGACTGATAAGAACACCATCATCACGTAGTTTAGAAGACAGTGAGCTCGGAGATACAGCACTGTGACTCTTTGCCTGAACGGAACGAAAGGGAACTGTTGGATCCTGAATAGCTAAATTTAAAATGTGCACATTTGACGATAACAAATGACAATAGCAAAGAGCCAATTTGTTTTAATCATTTTCCTAGAATGGAGCAGAAAGCACCTGATTTTTAAAGCTACTTCATGGTCAACTAAACACATTTCTTATTCCTCAGAACACTGTCTTGGGGTTTTTTGCTTTTTTTTAAAAAAAAGCCCTCTGCAAAATGACACTTCCTGTTTGTGGACTGTTGGGTGCTCTGCCTCAGGCTTGGTAAGCGGGGCCCTGCTGGGTTCCTGGGTCTTCCGGCTGGCACCCCGGTTGCTATAGAGATCCCAGGAGCAGGATCCAGAGTGAACAGTTGTCAGAGGAGTCTCGGCTTGAAGCTGGAAAACAGTTCACTGGGAGCCTCAGCAGACAACATGAATTTTTCCAGGATTAAAATGAAAGCCCCTGGGAGCAAAGATTTACCAGCTTGTTCCCCAGGCAGAGAAAATCTGGTTGTTCATGAGCGCAGTTGCCTTGTGACATTGGCAAATGCCCTTAACTGTCCTTTCTTTGTAGCTTTGCAACCAGGCCCAGGAAAGCTAGGGTCCATCAAACCCGGATCCCACCGGCTGGGGCCATGCTCTCCCTGCTCCCCTTTCTGTCAAGGTGCCTCAGCCTGAGGCAGACAAGAATTCTGGGACTGCTTGGGTGGCCCTGTGGGATTCTAGAAGTTACCTGGGCCGGGGGCCATGACGAAGGGTATGGCAGGACTGCAGGCCCACTGCCTTCAGCTCAAACACGCTCCAGGCCGAGCTTCAGGCTCTCACACCACCCCCGACAGAAGAACAACACAGCACTAGGCCAGGGGTTCCAGATGCCAACTATCTCAGATGTCTTTTTTACAGTTCTGTCTGTTTTTGTATGTATTTTGATATTTATTTACTTTGATAGAAATTTGTTTGAGGTCACAGGGGGAGGAAAGAGGTCTATTATATTTAAGCTTTCCAAAAGTCAGGACGGCGAAGCCACGCTGCAGGGTGCCCTAGCCCAGCCTTGTGCTGGTGGAAGCCCCTACCTCTCCCAGCCTCCTCTGCCCCCACTGCAGAGGTCCTGCCTTACTCCCCTCTGCCCTCGGACCCCTAGGGCCCAGCTGTTTCTTACACAGCTTGCTTCTCCCATAATCAGTTCCATATGAGGGGGACTCCATTTCTGATGGTCTGACGGGTCCAAGACCAGTGATTTTAGAGCAGGAAATGACAGCTTTTGTATTCATGGCAGTGAAGGGCGTGAGTCTATCAGACCATGGGGCACCTGGGTGCCTCAGTGGGTTAAGCCTCTGCCTTCAGCTCAGGTCATGGTCTCAGGGTCCTGGAATCGAGCCCCGCATTGGGCTCTCTGCTCAGTGGGGAGCCTGCTTCCCCCTCTCTCTCTGCCTGCCTCTCTGCCTGCTTGTGATCTCTATCTGTCAAATAAATAAATAAAATCTTTTTTTTTTTTAAAGATTTTATTTATTTATTTGAGGGAGAGACAGTGAGAGAGAGCATGAGCGAGGGGAAGGTCAGAGGGAGAAGCAGACTCCCCATGGAGCTGGGAGC
The DNA here is from genome assembly GCF_002288905.1 of Enhydra lutris kenyoni. Lineage (NCBI taxonomy): Eukaryota > Metazoa > Chordata > Mammalia > Carnivora > Mustelidae > Enhydra > Enhydra lutris. The sequence goes on along the minus strand of NW_019154108.1, from coordinate 19,557,763 downwards.
CCGATGTGGGACTCGATCCCGGGACCCCGGGATCATGACCTGAGCCGAAGGCAGTCGTCCAACCAACTGAGCCACCCAGGCGTCCCAAATAAATAAAATCTTTAAAAAAAAAAAAAAAAAAAAAAAAGGCCACGGGCCAGAATTTCAGGAGAACTCGAAAGGTCAAATCATTCTCTGCCTAAAGCAGGAGAGCACCATCCCTAAAACCAAGGTCCCTGCTTTGATTTGCCTTTTAATTTAAAAAGTTTCTAGGGACGCCTGGATGCCTCAGTTGACTGAGCATCTGACTCTTGATTTCAGCTCAGTTCACAATCTCTTGGTTGTGGGACTGAGCTCTGTGTTGCTTCCACGCTCAGCGGGGACTCTGCCTGAGTTTCTCTCCCTCTGCCCCTTCCCTTACTTGTACAAGATCTCTGTAAAAGAAATAAATAAATCTTAAAAACAACGAAACAAAAACAAAAACAAAAAACTTACAGTTGAGATATCTTTGACACACTTTGGATCCTGGGCAAGCAAAAAATTTGCCAAAGCATAACCAGAACAGGTGAAATGCCTCTGACGTGTCAGCTTCCTGTTTCCTCTTCCTTATGGAGCATACGTTTGCTCCATAAGGTCGGGACAGACCCTAGGTGTGATCCAAACAATTTATGAGCTCTGTAACTTGAACATGTCGCTTAAGCGAAGACTCTTCTTTCACTATCAATGGGCGCGTGTAAGGAGTAAATGAAATGAGGCACATCCAGTGTTGAAAGCTTGCCTGGCACACAGTCAGGGCTCTGCAGAGATGCACTGGTGTGATCGTGTTAGTTGCCAGCCCTCCTTCTAGCCCCTCAAGGATCTCCAGACTCTGCAACTATGGCCATTGGATACATACTGGTCCTCGAGGGGGGAAGCCTGCAAGTACGGGCTTGCACTCATCTTCAAAGCACCTTGATAGCAAATAGGCAGTAAGGCTTCGGGGGAAGAGGCTGGAAGAAGAGAGGTTGGGCGGTTCTGCTAATTTTTGAGGATTGTCTGAGGACTCTATACCCCCCATGGGTCATTGGCTTCAGCCCTGTTCCCTAACCTTCTCGAAGATAACGTGGGAATCCCAGGAGACCCCCTGTACTCCTTACTAAACATACACTTACTAGGGGAGGAGTCGTGTTGGTTTGCAGTAGTCATTACTTCCCTTCCTTCTGCATCCTTTGAGACATGTCTAAATTTTGTGTCTGGAGGAGGGGAAGTACCTGTGGAAAAGGTCTGGAAACCATTTGCCTCAGATCTCAACCCTTGGCAACCCCTGGGGAAGACCTGAGTCTCTGCTACCGGACGCCGACCTCTTCTCCAGGACCCTAGCCGTTTCTTTGTCTCGGCTGGTTGTAATGAGTTGAGGGATAGCCTAATGTAGCTGCTCAGTGTTGCTCAGGAAGAAGGCTGCTAGAGTTTATGCAGAAAGGAGAAGAAAAGCATTTCATCAGTGGAAAGGAGTTACTACAGACTGACCAAGATTTCAGAAAGACTGCTGAACCCCCAGGGGGTTCGAGACCAGTGAAAGGAAGACACAGAGGCCTAAGGGTGATGGCCACAGTCCAAGGACACTCTCCCTTCCCCTGTCCCTCCCCGACCTGTTCAGAATATCACACCCACTACAGGTGGGGCCCCCCTTCTTCCTTTTCAGAGGCTCCCCCTTTATTCCCTCACTTCCCACTGACCCCTCAGCTCCTCACGACCTGACTTCTGCCTCCCCTATGCACTCCCAGCTCTGCTCATGCCCCAGCCTTGGCCTCCTGCCTCCACTGCTCAGCCGCATCCATCTCCTGATGTGTGTGTCAACATCACCTTTGCTCTCCCTTGTCTCTCTGAACACGTTCTTACTGACCTTCCTCAGCTCCACCTGCCTTAACTAGGAATTCCCTAAAGTTCAGTCTTTTTTTTTTTTTTTTTTTAAGATTTCATTTATTCAGGGGCGCCTGGGTGGCTCAGTTGGTTAAGCCACTGCTTTCACCTCAAGTCGTGATTCCAGGGTCCTGGAATCTAGCCCCACATGGGGCTCCTTGCTGAGCAGGGAGCCTGCTTCTCCCCTGCCTGTGCTTGCTTTCTTCCTGTCTCTCCATCTCTCCCCCTCTCCCTACTTCTCTCTCTGTCAAAAAAATTTTTTTCTCATTTATTCATTTGAGAGAGAGAGGAAAAGCACACAAGGGAGAGTAAGAGGGAGAAGTAGACTCCCCTGCCAAGCAGAGAGCCTGATCCAGGGCCTGAACCCAGGACATCGAGATCAGGACCTGAACTGAAGGCAGACGCCCAAACAACTGAGCCACCCAGGTGTCCCCATCAATCTTGGTTTTCATTAAGGCCATATCGGCCCATCTCAGCCTTAGGCTCTGGAGAGACAAAACGATCAGAAGTATCATCTGAGAGTGATTTGTATAAAGCCGTGGGAGTGCAGGGATTGCCACCCCATTTCCTCCACTTCCTGTGGCAGCCTCCCAGCCTCTCCAGCTGGAAACACTAGGGGATCCTTTATCTTTGATCCCTCCTCTCCTTTTTCTCCACGTGCAAGACCATCATGTCTTTGGCGTTGCTTCACACCCTTCCTGTCTTCCTGCAGCTGCCTCAATATTATTATTCCTTGCCTGAAACATTGCAGTAACTTCTTAATATACTTCCTTGTCCTACTAGGAACCACTTCTCCAGCCTTCAAAACACCTTATTTCCCCGTTTTCCTTCCATAATTCTAATGCCCCAATGGATAGGGATGGAAGGAGAGGGCAAGAGAGGGTCTGAAAGACCCTTGGCCATAAGGAATAGATGCCTCACTTATAGCTTCTAAGCGGACAATCCAAAAAGGGAGAGAAGGAAGTATGAAAAGCTCTGTTTTGTGGAAAATCGCAATAGATTCTCAAGCAGGAAGTCCAGTGTTTTGTGTAAAAGGGAACTTCCATAGCAATAACGCTGGACAGAAGGTCATGCCTGTTATGGATTTAATTGCATCTCACTATAATAAACCATTCTGCAAGTTTTTACGTGCTAAGAATTCTGAGGGGGAAATGGCTACAGAGCCAAGAGCAGGCAAATCAAGAGCTAAGAGAAATTTGCTCAGAGCTTGGACAGAAGTGGAACTGAGTATCCCAGGGTCCCGGTGGGGAGGTAGTGCCCAGTGTGCTCTGAGACTACTGCTCCGATCAGCCTGGAGTGGGCGGTGGGAATGCCAGGACAGAGGATCAGCACCCCACGAAGCAAACAAAGACTCTTCATTCTTTTCTCATGAATTTGGAAGCCGAAAGAACACCACTGCATGTTAGCCGCTGCTTGGCGCTTTTATAAGGCATTCCATTTCAGTCTCGGGACAAACCAGCAAGTCAGGCACTGTCCTTAGAACCATTTTGCAGAGGAGGAAAAGAGGCTCTCGAGAACTGGGGGGATTTATGAAAGTTTGCTTAGGTCGGACCTGACAGACCCAGGATTTGAATCCAGGATTTCTGACCCCACAATATTTTCTTGGTTGAAACACAGGATGAGAGAGGGCCTCGAGTGGTTCCATGGAACTCAGGGGTATGCAGGGGGACAGAAGTCACTGAGCCACCTCCAAATGCTGGCTCAGACCAGTTAAGGCTCCCTGGAAAACCAAGGAGAACTTGGACCCAGGCTCCCAAAGGCTCTCCCCCAGAGTTATGCTACATCTGTGATAGATGTAGGACTATGACAGAAAGGGTCAGCAGAAGGGCCCCAGACCACAGTACAGGTGGCCCAGTTAGCCTCATAGATGGTACCAAGGGAGTGGGCTTTCAGGAGTAATAGGGGACAGTCTGTGGGGGTAGCAGTAGGAGGGAGGAGACCATTCATGCCTGACATTATTTACAGGACTGGTTACAGAATTTGCAGAATCCTCTGAAAATGGTCTCTTGTTCAGAATTATTAAGAATTTCAAAATGAGGGGCGCCTGGGTGGCTCAGTGGGTTAAAGCCTCTGTTTTCAGCTCAGGTCATGATCCCAGGGTCCTGGGATCAAGCCCCGCATCAGGCTCTCTGCTCAGCGGGGAGCCTGCTTCCTCCTCTCTCTGCCTGCTTCTCTGCCTACTTGTGATCTCTGTCTGTCAAATAAATAAATAAAATCTTAAAAAAAAAAAAAGAATTTCAAAATGATGGCAGAGGGGAGTGAAACCAAGCATGGGGACCTTCTAAGCCTAGGACTTCTAGATGCCAATATAATTTGTGTGTGTGTGTGTGTGTCTGTGTCTGTGTGTCCAGAGGAGGAGTGTTGAAAAGGAGAAGTGCTAGGCAGAACCAAGATTCTGACTTCTCTATCTTCCCCCAGTTCATTCCAAATAGCTGGATTATAGCAACCACCATGCAACAAATAGGTCCTATATTCAAGCACATGACTGTATTATTATTCCTACTTTCCCACATGGGCAGTATGCGGTTGCAAGAGGCTGTAAGACCCACAGCCAGTGAGAGGAAAGTCAACATTCAAACCCAGGCTTTTGGACTCCGAAGCTCTCCCTTCTTCTGCACATTTTCTCCACCTTCAAACCCTGCATAAAATGGAGATCTTAGGAGCTTCAAGTAGGGAAGATGGAAGTTCCATACCAGATGAGTATTTCCCAAACTCTGGCCCTGTGTATATATCACTTTCAAATTTTTAGTGATATTTTCAATTCACCTATGCTGTAAAATACAAAAAATTGTATTTTTTTTTCATTAATTCACCTAAAAATGTTTAGCTTCATCATAAAATATAATAACTGTGAAATTGTGTTTGGTGTGCTAGCTATACATTTTTTCAGATACACATGAAAACAAAAAGACTCCATCCCACCTATTCCACTTCCATAATTTATCTTATGAATATGTTCACAGAAGTGTCAAAGGACATATATGCAAGAACATTCATTGTGACATTATTATGATAGCATAATTGGAAACAACCTGACTGTCCTTCAGCAGAAAACTGGTTATGTGAAGAAAATCTACTATATGGCCACAAAGGAGGAGGAAGCTTTCTATGCCCAGATAAGGAATTATTGTTAAGAGAAAGGGCAAGGTGCAGAACTGTATACCAAATGGTATGTGCATAAAAGGGGAGGGGATCTATATTTGCATATGCCTAAAATCTCTTCTGAGAAAAGAATGTCAATACACTAATGCAAATGGTTCCTATTGGGTAGGAAGAGTTTGGCCATAATGGGAAGAAAATTGTCCCCATTTGTTAATTTTTTAAAAAAATATTTTATTTATCTATTTGAGAGAGAGAGAAGAGCGGAGGGACAAGCAGACTCCAAGCTGAGCATGGAGCCCAACATGGAGGTTTGATCCCATGTCCCTGAGATAACGACATGAGCTGAAATCAAGAGACGAGTCAGACACTTAACCGAATGAGCCACCCAGGCACTCTCACCGCATTTGTTAATTTTGAACCATGTGAATGTATTATTTATCCAAAAAATTAAATGAATGAAAATAATACAACAGTTATTATGATATCTGTTCATCTACATACTGCCTAAAATCATCTTGTGAGCCAATGGTGGTATGTCTTATTACTTGGTGAAACGCTGATCTGACGGATTCAACTCTGCACCCAGGTGCTCATATGCATGGGTGTGCACTGTCAAGTAGGTGAAAGTCCTGGGTAAGGTAGGCCAACCCTAGTGCAAAGAAGGAAGTGGAGGAACCCTATCATTAAGAAAGGCTCTTTAGACTTATATCTGCTCATGGAGTCCAGCTGCTGACTGCCCTGAAGCCCAGAAAAGAATCTGAGCCCCTGAGAAAAGGGGCTGTGTCCTTCTGTGAAGAATGTATGAGCTATGTCTGCTTTGGCAGCAGAGCTGTGACCAGATTAAAAAAAGGACTGAAATAAGGACCTTTCAATGTCTTCTCATCTCAGCCAAAAGTGCTGGGGAAAGACATGTGAACACCAGCCAGGTCAGGATGGGAAACCTGGATGACAGACAATAGAAGATAGAAGAGGATGTGTGCAAGTATGTTCTGGGTTAGAAAGTTGGTGCCAATCTCCTGTCATGGTCAACAGAGACATTAGTCAGATCTCTCTGAGTCGTTAAGTCAGGAACCATCTGACATAAGAGTTGGTTGCACTTCTGTTAATGCAGCCTATGATTGCATTAGCTGTTTTGACAACCGCATGATTCTGTTGACTCATATTGAGCTTAAAGTCAACCCAAATGGTTAGGCTTCTTCCAAGACATTGCTCTGAGGTATTGTTGTCTTCTACCCATCTTTGGACAATTGAGTTCTTTCTTTTTTAAACATTTATTTATTTATTTATTTATTTATTTGAGAGAGAGAGTGCATGCGGGGGATGGGACAGAGTGAGAGGTAGAGAATCGCAAGCAGATTCCCTGCTGAACACAGGGCTTGATGCCACAACCCTGAGATCATGACCTGAGCTGGAATCACGAATTGGTCACCTAACCGACTGAGCCATGTAGTCACTTCTAGACAGTTGATTTCTTGAACTCAAGAGTAAATCTTTACGTTTCTTCCTATCAAATTTCAACTTGGAGTTTTTGTAAATCAGTGTAAGTCAGGCAATATTTTAATTCTGATTCTGTTATTTTATTTTATTTTATTTCTTTTTAAATTTTTTTTTATTATTTATTTGTCAGAGAGAGAGAGAGAGAGAGAGAGAGAGTGAGCACAGGCAGATAGAGTGGCAGGCAGAGGCAGAGGGAGAAGCAGGCTCCCTGCTGAGCAAGGAGCCCAATGTGGGACTCGATCCCAGGACTCTGGGATCATGACCTGAGCCGAAGGCAGCCACTTAACCAACTGAGCCACCCAGGCGTCCCCTGATTCTGTTATTTTATTTTATTTTATTTTATTTTTTTAAAGATTTTATTTATTTATTTGACAGAGAGAGATCACAAGTAGGCAGAGAGGCAGGAAGAGAGAGAGGAAGGGAAGCAGGCTCCCTGCTGAGCAGCGAGCCCGACGCAGGACTCAATCCCAGGACCCTGGGATCATGACCTGAGCCGAAGGCAGCGGCTTAACCCACTGAGCCACCCAGGCGCCCTGATTCTGTTATTTTAAATGTTAGCTCTCTCTCTTTCCAAGCTTTTAGTCACTTGCAAATGTGATCCAAATGTTTTATTAAAAGGTTAAAGAAACAAGTTGACAGTAATACTTCAAGAAGGCTTTATGAGTATATTTAGCCAACTAAATCATGTAAGTTGTTTTGTCTTAGGAATACTTTGGTCAAATATATTTCTGATATTTATCTATGGCACTTTTCCACTGATTAGGAAAGTCTCAAAAAAAGAAAAGTTTATTTCACCTGACTTGTTCTTTGTAAGCTCAAGCTAGTTCTTAAAGGTCCCAGCTTTCTTTTTGTTCTTAAGTGCCTCTGTTTAATAATCTATATTTTATAATTCTTTCCAGGGATCAGCTGGTAAATCTTGGATGTTTTTAGAATTCATGCCTTTTGGAAATCTAGAACTACACTAAACCATCTACCCTGGCTTTCTAGCATCTACCCTGGTCTTTGCCATGTTTCAATTAGTGACAAAGTTTTAGGAATCATACTTGCAAAATCTTTTGGTTACTTAGATTTAGTGAATCTGGACTTGATAACTGAATTTCTTTCAAGCAGCCATCAGCTTTCTCACTGTCCTCTGTCTGGGTCTTCATTCTCTGTGTTAACTCAGGAACAAAGTAAGAGCTGAGGAGCTCTGTTTTCTCTTTGACTTCTGCTAATGTGATGACATCTGCACCAAGGAGTGACCTCCCTTCTCTTCCTCAAACACCAAGGAGCTCTTTGTGTTGTCCCTAGTATTTTTTGCAGCCTCAGCTCACTCTGGGTTTCAACTTCCCCTCTACTCTGCCTTTGATCTCTTTGCACAGCATTAGGATTTGTCCTTGGCCAAGAGCCATGTCCCCCATCAGCTGTGCATGTCTAGCCTCTGAGAGAGTTCCCCAATGGAGTCCCAGGGCCTCTCCATTTCTCTCATCACTGGGATGATTGTTTTAGAGTCTTGGGACATGGGTGCACATCTATTTTTCATTTTTTTATTTGCCCAGTCTCTCTTTTTTTGACATACAGCAAAACTAACTAGAGCAAACCTAAGCAAACACTGACATTTATTAAAAGGGCCTATCAATGTCTCCTAGGGGCTAAGGGCAAGAATTTGAGTGGGCTCTTGGAATCAGTGGCTGGAAAGTCCTGGGTTTCACTATCTCTTGTCTCTGATTCTCATTGGGCATCTGCTTCATTCTCTCTTTACGCAGACTGGTTTTCTCTGCTTTCCTGGACCTTATGGCAGAACATCATAGACCCACAGCTCCTAAGTTCACATGTCATGTGTCTAGCTCCCCAAAGAGATGAGCCTGTTGTCCTTCAGTCCTAAATTTCAATTCACAGGAGATAGAACCTAACTGGTCCAGCTTGTCAGACACCCACCACAATCCAACCAGCCAGAAATCGTGCTGTTCAAGTGTGGCCACAGGGCCTACTCTCCTGTTATGGATTTGATGGGGGCAGTTCCTAGAGAACAGGGAGAGGAACACAAGCTAGTAAGTGTCTACTCCTGACTCAATCATTCACTCAGCAAATATTTATCATATGTCCAGACACTGTTTTAGTTGTTAGGGACACTACAGGAGAAGCAAGAGAATCTTGAAAATTCTACTCCACTAAATGCAAGGTATGTTTCTAACTCTTCTGTACATCCCCCTTTTATGTATTATGACATGATCCATTTCTACTCCTTCTATATCAATAACTATCTTTTTAGAGCAGCATTTTCCCTTGGATACCCACTGACTTGGAATCTGCATACTTGGGAGAAATATGTTGAAGAAACACAAAATGAATTTTCCAGACACTTGACCTTCCTAGAGAGAAAGGCCCTGTAGTACTTAGCCAGTCCAAGGATAACACAAACTGAATCTCTGGCTTTGTGGTTAGATCACATTTCCTGGGTGGGTACTACGGGGAGAAGACACTGGAATGAAAAGGCCAACTGCATTCAGTTGGGCCTGGCCTAATCAGACAGGTCCTAAATGGGAGTCTAGTGGTCAGAGACTCAATGAAGTAGACACTCTCCATTTCTGTCTTGAAGAAAGGATCATGTGTTCTATAGCTGCAACCCTGCCAATAACATGAGGGAGTTTAAAAGATTCTTCTCCAGTCAAGCCTTCAGATGAGAATGCAGTCTGGCCCACACCCTGATCTCAGCTTTGTGAGACCCTGAGCAGAGGACCCAGCTAAGTCGTGCCAACCCTGTACACCCATGAAAACTGTGAGAGAGTAAATGTGTGTTATTTCAAGCCACTAAATTTGTGGTAATTTGTTATACAGCAGTAGAAAACTATTACAATGGCGGATTAGACAGGACTATCTTATGATGTGTTCTTGGAGAAGGAAGACTTTTCACTCTGAGGCCTTCAACTAGCATTTCTGGACAATGGGATCCATGCTGGGTTTTCTGTTTGCTCTCTGTGAAATACAGGCAAAGTTTATACATAATAGGAGGTCTCCGGACCCACTTCCTGAGAGTTTCCCATCTGGTACTCGATGTAAATATCCACTTGATGTTAGAGTTGAGGCCACAGAAAGAATACACTTTTTCTTATTGTTATAAATGTACCTCCCTTTAAATAAATAAGGTGATACCGACAAATTCTGTAAAATTATATTTTTCAAATAGGATGTGGTTTTCTTAGTTTTTTATTCATTTACCCAATTAGCAAAAATCTATATAGCACCTGGCATATGCCTAGAACTATGCCAAGTGTGAAGAAAGACAAAGGAAAACAGAGATATGGTTCTACCATTTGAGGAGACTGAGAAGCCTCATGTAGTTAAAAATGTTAAAGAACAATTAAACACTAAATGCTAAAAGTCGGGATGAGGAGGTAGCCACTGAGTGCTAAGGAATAATGGAAATTACGAGTTAGATTTCACAGGCTCTTCCCTCAGAGAAAAAGGAAAACACTGGAATATTCTTAGCTTCCAGCTAACTGAATAAATGCAACAGGAGTTCTGTGACCTGTTAGCTACTCATATGTAAATTCTGTTTATTCAGAATTTAGAGTAATTTCAAAGGTAGTGAGCTGAAACTTTGTTATCTAAACAATGTCTCAGCAAAATTTATTCAAGAAATAATGTTAACTGAACACCTACTATATTGAGTCTTGTCTTGGGAATGAGAATACAGTGGTATATCTGTCAGAAAGGTTTTTTTTTTTTTAAGTTTTTATTTATTTATTTAAATAATCTCTATACCCAATGTGAGGCTTGAACTCATGACCCTAAGACTGAGAGCTACACGCTCCTCTGAGAGAGTCAGCCAGGTGCCCCTCTGTCAGAATGTTTAAAACAATAACAGAAAACCCCATTTAAGTGACTTAAACAATAAATATATTAATTACCTCACTGAACAAGAATTCCTGAGGAAGGTCAGCTCCAAAATGGGTTAATTTAGGAGCTTGCCAACATCACTGAAGATCCAGATTTTGTTGTGTTTTGTTTTAGTTTTCCATCTCCTTTTCCTCAAGACTCTGGCTTGTACAATCTTAGCTGGCTTTCCTCATGGTCACAAGAAAGCTGCCACTGTTCTAGGCACATCTTCACAGTACTGTCTAGGGGAGAAATAACTACTATTTTTTTCCCATGTGTCTTTTTTTATTATTATTAGTGAGGGGGAAGAAAATCTTTCCCAGAAATCCTTCATAGACTTCCCCTAATGTCTTATTAACCAGAACTGTATCTCAGGCTTGTGTCTAAACCACTCCCTGGGGCAGTGTTGGGGGCTTAACTTCACTGAAGCACAGGGCCTCAGGAGAGCAGAGACTTGAACAAAAGTGGGATTCTACCAAGAGGAGGAAGGGGAATGAAGAGTGGCTGAAGAGGCAGGCCATCCACTAACAGTATCATTAACTGCTGTAATTAAAGGTAGTAATGATTGTCTCTGGATTGGGCCACAGAAACAATCTTACAGATTCTATGCAGTTACAAATTGGGACAAACACCATGACCAGGGGTGCCCAGCTGGCTCAGTCAGTAGAACATTAAACTCTTCATCTCAGGGTTGTGAGTTCAGACCTCACATTGGGTGCAGACCTTAGTTAAAAAACAAAGAAACAAAAACAAAACCACACCACGACCAGAGAGAACCAATGGCTGTGAGACATCACAGGGTGCTCAAATTGAGGTCATGGTCATGAAAGGCCATTCAGAGGAAGAGAAAGATGAGTAGGAACCAGCAGGCAGAGGGTTGGGGGAAGAACATTCCGGGCACAGGGAATGGGTCTGGCTCATTGAAGAACCCAGGAAGGAAAAGGGGCTGGGGAAGAGGACTGGAGGAGGGGAAATGGCCCAGAAACGGCATGGGGCAGCAAGCAGAGTCCTGTCTGTAGCATGAGACAGAGTTGGCTTTGTATTGTAAGAGCCACGAGAAGGCACCTGAAGGTTTCAATACAGGAGCATGATCCGACTTATATTTTAAAATGCCAGTCTGGCTGCAGGATGCAGAATGGATAGAGGGGATGAGGCAAGGGGAGGAGTGACAGTGGCTTGGCAATAGGAGGGTGGAGGAAAAAAAGAGCGGAGTATGGACAACATTGCTGGGGTTCTGGGTCTACAAGGATGCGGGAGTCCCAGGACCTTCCCCCAGAAGTGTACAGTAGGTCTGTTCAAGGGGCTAAGATGCACATACGGAATTCTACTTTGGGGGAGAGTGATCAAGTACCATGTGGGAAAAGAAGGCAAGATCACAGTTTGGGGGCTTTCAGGTGAGTCTGATTTCCCTGCAGCTTCTGGAGGCGAGTGATCTTTGAGCAGGCATTGTGCAAGGTGGATTTGAAGGTGCAGACATGGAAAGGGCAGCCCAGAGAGAGGAAGCAGCTTGGGCCAAGCAAAGTGGGAGGAAATGCAGACCTAGAGGGAGAGAAACAGGTAGCAGAGTTTGTAGGGCTTTGTGAAGGGACAATCCGGAAAATAAGGCTAGAAAATCCATGGGGGTCAGCTCAAGGAACATCCTGTGTGACCTACTAGGATGATAAAATAAAAAAATTAAGGAACAACAAGAATAATGGTTTAAATAAAATCCAGCTTAACTGCAAAACCACTTGGTTTTCCTAGGAATAATCAGCATGCTAATCAAGTTTTGATTATTTATTCACTGGATGGAGTCATAGTATCGCTTTCTAGTGATTTGAGAATTTGAGTAAATCAAATTGGTGACACCCTCTGCTCCCCATTACTCATCAGGGAGGTTTCACGGATTCTTCCTTTACCAGGGCAGCAAGGAAAGGAACCTTAAATCCATTTCTGCGGAGACTAGGACATGCACTAGCTACCATGAGATGCTTCCTATCTTCAGTGTCTCCCAGGAGGATGGGAGAAGTCATAATTCACCATCAAAGCTGCCTCCTAATTTTGACATTTGCAAGAAACTGGTCAGCCCTGAGCTTCCTAAGTGTTCATAAAGGTTATCTCAGATTCAGGTGGAGATGCAAGACCATCCTGTCTCAGAAATTTGTTATTTGCTCATTTTGTTACATTTTGTTCAGAACCTGGACTGGATCCTGACAGAAGAACCAAGCGGCACTCGGAGACTTTGGAGGATGGGAGGTTTATTTAACACCAGCGGGCTCAGAGGAGACCATTCTCCAAAGATCTGAGCCCCGAGCACAAGGAGGGAGGGGAATTTATACCCTTCTACTTCTGCATACTTGGTACTTTTGGTGCATGCAGGAAATAGGGTAGGAAAGAAGAGCCTGGAAGGGCTTTGAGACAGGGACTGGAATTCCCTTGCTGGTTTGGTTGGCCATCTTAGAATACAGTTTTTCCCTTATCATGCCCTCCTTTGATGCCTCTTTAAACACCTGGTTTAGAGGGTATCATTATCATCTACTATGGGCTGATAGCCCTGTAAGGCTAGTATCTGTGCAGCCGCTAACCTGGTAACAGTGTTTTCTATGAATTTAGCAATCCATCCTAAAGTTGCTGAATAAGCAATAACAAGTTTCTGGAGGAAAGTCCAATCAGAAGGGGCAGCAGCGTAAAGTCCTACTCCTGAGGTGAGGGCTATCGCGCCGATGATAGCCAGGGACCATGGCAAACAGATGTCCATCAGTCGGTGGGGTCTCACTGAAGGTAGAGCTGGAGCAGGTCCATAGGTTTGGTTGGGCTTTCCATTAGTGTGATTTGTCCGACTGGTGAGCCTTCTTTACTCCAGAGTGGTGGACCCATTGTTTACCTAAGAACTTGAGGACGGTAGGGGTAGTCAGAACAATAGTGTGGGGCCCTGTCCACTGTGGTTTGAGGGAGTCCTTTTTAAAGCTTCTCAGGAGATGCGCCTTAGAGTTTTTCCCAGGGCTTGTAGCTGTTGGGACCCTTCTAAGTTTCCAATCTGTTCGAGGTCTCCTCTGAGCCTGCTTATTACTGGAAGGCGGTGCGGAGTGGCCTGCCATAGAGCCTTTGAGGTGAATTATAGCTATGGAAATCTTTTTTTTTTAAGATTTTACTTATTTATTTAACAGAGAGAGAAAAAGAGAGAGAGACAATGAGAGAGGGAACACAAGCAAGGGGAGTGGGAGAGGGAGAAGCAGGCTTCCCACTAAGCAAGGAAACCGATGCGGAACTCGATCCCAGAACCCTGGGATCATGACCTGAGCCAAAGGCAGACACTTAATGACTGAGCCACCCAGGTGCCCCTAGCTATGGAAATCTTTAAACAAGAATAAACAAGATCAATGACCTCCAACAGTTATGATCTATAGAAGTTACAATGTTCAGGTCCAGGCATAAGGGTAGGTGGGTTTAAAATCTGACAGGTTTTAGGTATTATTTAAGGCATATCTATAAGTGTGGCTTGGTATTTAATAAGTTGGCCTCCATCATCCATTGGTGGCCTTTGGTTTCTAAGACACTCTGGACCTGATGTGAAATCATTACAGTCAGGGACTATCCCACAGTGAGTTTTGAGGCTCCTTTTATCAGGAGGGGAGTTGTATGCTTAACTAAAACATTTGTTTGCAATTGTACTTCAATAGAGGTGGCTTCTAGCATAAATATGACTGTGAGGGATGAAACAATTAAGAAAGACATCTTTGGGGTAAAGCCTTAATATCCTACCTACAAGGAATCACTGGCAAGTGAGGGAGGACTTATCAAGAGGTTAAGGGCATTCCCAAGTACATTATCCAATCAAATCATAAAGTGGGGTCATCCATTATCTCTACAAGTCTGTAGTTAACCTTATGAAGTGGGGTATGCTCTGGCTTTCAGGGAATGATTTCGTTATCCCAGCCACATAGAATTGGTCAAGGTGATAAGTTATATAATTGTTGGGGAATCAATCCCATTTGCCAGTTGTTTAATCATGTGCTATGGGAGACTGTTATTTTATCTCCACAGAATAAAAAGCAAGAAGATTGTCTAAATGAGCTATTGTACAACTTCTCTGAAGTTTACCTCAAGTTGTCTAGCTTAGGTAAACAACAAACACTTAAAGACAATCAAATCTAGAATTTAACATCCACAAAAGTTGGTTATTTAAATGTAATTTTTCTCTCTAAAATAACCCTTGTTTCCAGAGATAGCCAAATTAGGACTAATTTATTTGAAAAACAAGTCCAGTTTTAACAAACTTGGCCTAATTATTTATATAAGCTCAGCAAGAACAGTGAGTGATCATATAGATCTTTTAGAATCTACTTTGCTGGAACTTTATAAGGAAACTCTAGGTTGAACTTTTAGTAGACTCTTCAAGCCAGAGCCAAACCAAGTACTTGCCATCAGACATGCCTGCAATACCCATAGATTTGGGAAGATTCCTCTTCATGAGGTCTCCAAATTATCCAGAGGGTCCTACACCTGCCAGAAAGTGACATTCTTTACTACTCACTTGTTGAGGCTGCTGGGAATTCTGTAAGCAAGGTACCAGGCCAACATTTCCAAGGGGCTTTATGGCTCCAGGTTTTATAAAGCCAACCTCCACTCCTTAAAGCTGTTTGGTCATATCTGAGTCTATGCATGTCTTTCCGAAATATGACATTCCAGTCAAAACCTTGGTAAAATGACCAATGTATCCAATGGTGTCCTGTTAAAAGGAGAACAGATTCTTATTGAACTTATGCAAATGACTAGGCTTACCATGGAAGAAGGTATACTTACTGAGACCTTTTGAGTTTCAGAGGGTTCAGATAGAGAGAAAAGCTGAATGCTTTAATTTGCTTACAAATGATTATTTTAATCATGAAACTGTAAGTCACAGAAATCTTAAGTATCCTTAATCAGGAAGAGTGAACATTAAGAAACCAGCAACGTTTTTCAGACAAGCATCACAGAACTATAATTGTCTTTTTAGTTCATTTAGTCCCATGTTATCGATTCTGGTTCAGTTTGAATGCAGCTTTTACTTAGTTCTGGAAGTTCTTACTCATTTCAGTTCTGATCTTAAAGATACTGACTACCTGCATTGTCCTAAGAGTCCTTTATATGAACCTCCTCGAAGATGAACCTCATTTTGCAAGACAATAAGGACAATTATAAATGACAAAAACTCAGAAATGGACATGGTTAATGATCTGATAGTTCACTATGATATGACTGACAAAGAAACTCAGTTATTCTGTGATACATAACATTTCAATAGCCCGAACCAGAACATTACATACTGAACAAGCAAGCCTAATTAGTCAACAAGACTTTGTTCATGTTCTAAATCTTGGGGAAGTTTGTTAAAACCTTAGAAAGTTTTAAAGCACATGTCTAATAGGATTAGGGATGTTAAAAGACCTGATAAAGGCAAGACACAGAAACTGGTTTTCCTAAGCAGGCAGAGAGAAAACAACTATTTGCATTTTCTTATGAAGAGCGGCCCAACAATTGGAGAATACTTTGCCTTTTTGAACAGAGAGAAAGCAGACTTTCAATCTTATACCAATGTACTCTAAAACCCATTCATTTCAACCTTGGTCTGTCCTGACCACATCTAAAAATTCTGTTCCAAAGTTTTCCCTCCATAAACCTTCTACAACTTTCCTATTCATTCAGATTTTTGTCCCAAGTCATTTCTTTCCAAACAACCATCTCAATTAGGACAAAATTACCTTCTTTTACCTTCAACAAAAATGCATTCCCATTCCTTATCTTTATTACATATCTCCTACTTTTCCACATACAGAGTTGTTTCCCTTATTTCCATTAGTCTTAGTTACAGTTAGCAGAATTTTGCACTCTCTAGAAACCTTAATCTCCAGTGAAGACTAAGGAGTAACCAGTTGTGAACTATAACACCAGAATTCTATAAATGGCAAATTTGTGAATCAGTTAAGCACAAAACATGTTTACCATCAGATTTAAATATCCTTGGTTTCTTTGCAGTAAGAAGTCAAAAACACAAACTTATGTCCAGTAATTAATGACTTAGCACTTTATCCTATTTGGAAAAGACCTAGATGTCCAATGTATTCAATTCCATTTATCATCCAAGCAAAACTTTAAAATTTTAGGTTACCAAAGACTTTGAAAGCTATCTTAATTACCCAAGAAAACTTTGAGACAGTTAACCATCCCTGTAGTCATCTTTTTGTTAACAAATTGCAACAGAGGTAACATGAGGTTATTTGACCTTCAGTAAACCTTGAGAACAAAAGTTTCACGTTTACTGCTGATAACTTAAAAGACACGTCTAGCTTAATTAAACCAACAACTTTAGTTTAAATACTGAATTATGTTCCACCTGGTCGATTTTCATTATGCTCCTACATGGTCAATTTTCACCTGAGACACGTGGGGAAATCTGGAGTGGGGGGTGTTAGGTCCAGAGGATGCTCTTCTTGCTCCTTGACAGTGAAGGGAGGAGCCACGGTGCCCGAGGCACCGAGGATGGTCTAGAATCCAGTATTGTAGGCTGCACCCAAGGTGGTACAGAAGTGGGAGAAGGAGGATGGGGAGGCAGGAAAGACAAAGTGCTGCTAGAGGGCAGGGAAAGGGTTTCCGGTTCAGGAGCTCATCAGCTCCCAGAGGATCAGGCGCCATATTTTCCCGCCAACAAGGGGGAGAAGGCAGTCCATGTCAGGCCAGACAGGGAATTTCCCAGAAATAAAGGGAGTTTCAGCAGCTGCTTGGGAATATTCCTTAAAGTCCCTGTCCTGAAGGATGCCTGGGATCATGACCTGAGTGGAAGGCAGACGCTTAACCAACTAAGCCACCCAGACGTGCCCCCCACAAACGTAAGGATGAGAGCTCCTGTTATTTTACATCCTGTTTCTGTCTGGATCAGTTTTCCTGTGGGCTGTCCGAGCTGCTAAATCAGATTCTCCCCACACATGCCACTTAGAGGCAACAGGAGCACCGTGTTCCTGCAGTTCAGCTTTAGGCCCTGGGTCCGAGGAGGACTGTAGTCCCCATGCTTCTTGACTGGCTCATCCTTGGCCAGAGCTCATCCCTGTTGCTGCTGCCGATGCCCCCGGGCAGGGCCTCCCTGATAAGCTTTGCTTCCTCACAGCCTTTGGGCTCCTTTACTTGCGTTAGAAATATCCGACTTTGGTCCTTCCTATTAGCACAAAAATCGGACCCGAGGGGGCAGAGTTTGGGCTACCTGAAGCCAAGAATCCATATACGGGAATTGGGCAGGGTGTCCGGGAGTCCCGACCATGATTGTGTAAATGACCTGGACAGTGGGTAGGTCTCAGGGCACCCTCGGAGGGCCAGTCGACCCCGAAGGTGGCCCATTCCAGTTCACATAATGGGCTTAATTTTCCAGGAGATGTTTTGACCCCATAGTCTCCTGAGACTCCCTTCTCAAAATTTTCGAGCGTACAGTCTAAGACCGTAGGTTTGGAAGAGCTTCCACCCATGATGACCAGGGGCTCTCTTGTCCACCCTGTGTGTTCCCTCCTGGTGTCGTTGGCTGAAGACAGACAAAGGGTGGGTGTCCCTCCAGAGGAGAGACCAGTCAGATGCCCACCTGTCCGCCCTCCCAGAGGACACCTGGATGCCTCTTAGCCAAAGTGAATCCATATAAACCCCAGGCTGGTGCCCGAAGGGCTCGCCACAGACCCTGTGAGGTCACCACAGAAACAGGTTAGGGCCACTCGGGCTCCATAGTCTTCTGGGAACACTAAGGGTGCCCACCTGTGGAGCCACAGACTCAGTCCGCCTGACAAGCCAGGTCAAACTGCACATTCACTCCTGCATTCACTCCACATGTTCTTACTGTTCCTCCCCCACCTTACCCCCTACTCCCTGAGGCCCTGATCTGCCGGTTTCCCTTCCTTTCGGAAATTCCTTCCTGAACCCCCACCCCTTCGGGGCATTCCTGACCTGAGGGACCCTGCGCCCCGGGAGACCCGACCTGTGAGGCTTCTAAGAGGTCTCTGGGAGGTGGTCAATCTCCCCTTCCACCCTGACGGGTGGGCCTGACTGGGTCCTGGGGTCCCAGGCCTCACCGGAATCCGACGTGGGGACCAGGTCGTCACCTGCCAGGTCTCTTTTGAGTCTGATTGGGAACAGCGGGGCGTGGCCGGCCTGAGGTGACCGGGCGGGAGGGAGACTGCCGGAAATCAGGCCGCGCGCCTTCTCTTTTACGACCTCGCTCGCTCACTGCGCCACCGATGCCGCAAACCGGTGGCAACAATGGCCCGGCGTTGTTGGGTTTCCCGGGCAGGGAACCACGTGTTAGGGAACGTGGACTGGGTCTTGACAAAAGAGCCTAGCTGTCTCAGAGACCTGGGAGGATGGGAGGTTTATTTAATACCGGCAGGCTCAGAGGAGACCATTCTCCAAAGATCTGAGCCCCAAGCACTAGCAGGGAGGGGAATTTATCCCCTTCTACTTCCATATGGTACTTCTGGTGCACGCGGGAAACAGGGTAGGGAAGAAGAGCCGGGAAGGGCTTTGAGACAGGGACTGCAATTCCCTCGCTGGTTTGGTCAGCCACCCTAGACTACAGTTTTCCCCCTTTCCCCCTGCAGATTAAAAAACAAAACAAAAACCACCTATATCCAGATAGTCTATGAGGTAATGAGAACGTGAGCAAGGAATTCATTGAGGACTGAAGAGAACCAGTCTCTCCTCCAACGCCCTCATTTAAGGAAGGTGTGGAAGTGGAGGCCCATGAAGGTGCTTCCACCTACCGAGGTTGCCCTGAGCCTGGGGCCAGAGACCTGACCGAAAGCCGCCCCAAAGCGGCTGTGGAAGGCAGAGGGCTGCTGGGTGACAGAGCAGAAGCATTTTGGGGAAGTGACCCATGGCAGGCAGTATCTGATGTACTTCCTCTCCCCCACACTCCACCCCACCCCCCACCCCCGGCTGCCCGCCCTCTCTAGCTCTTTCCTTTTCTCTCTCATGGTAGGGTTGTGCGTCAGTTGCCGAAAGGTGGGGACATTTCCTGAGCCTTTGCAACACTGAGAAGTTGTTGGATCCCATTCGGCGTGCTGCGCCTGGAAAGTGCCAGCCTGGAGCGGGAGACCCCCGCTCACCCTCTCTCTGGGTCCTGGCAGCCTCCCGGGCCCCAGGCTTGTGCTTGACCATGTCCCTGGCCGAGGGCATCAGCCTCTGGAATGAAGGGGTACTGGCAGCCGACAAGAAAGACTGGAAGGGAGCCCTGGATGCCTTCACTGCCGTCCAGGACCCCCACTCCAGGATTTGCTTCAACATCGGGTGCGTGCACGTCATCCTGGAAAACATGCCTGAGGCGGAGAAGGTGAGTGGAGGCACCTCTCCAGAGAGCCTCCTCCTTCATGCCTTTGTCATTAGTGGTTCTCCTCCCAGGCTGCACCTCAGAAACCTCTGGGAGCTTTCAAAGAATAAAACCTGACCAAGCCCCATCCCCAGGGGATCCTGATTGAATGGACTTGGGGAGTGGCCTGACCAGCCCCCATTTTTTTTTTCTTTTCTTCTTTCTTTCTTTCTTTCTTTTTTTCTTTCTCTCTCTCTCTCTCTCTCTCTCTTTCTTTCTTTCTTTCTTTCTTTCTTTCTCTTTCCCTCCAGGTTGTTCTGCTGGGCACTGACTGGCTGGGAACCGAGGGCTGTGGGTTGCGCTCTCCTTTCTTCTCCATCTATTCACTTCAGATCATTCTGGAATTGTTCTTTCACACCTTTATGGAGACTCCCGTAATTATGCTTTCTCCTACGAACTCGTGCTGGCTCCTGGATCCCCATCTTGTTGCTGCACACCTATTAGAAAACCCCTCTTTGGGCTTTCCAGGAATTTCATATGTGTGAGCTTTGCCTGCCCTAGAGAGCAAGGGGAGGTGCTTAAGAAAAATAGGTGTCCTGTCACGTGACAATTCTCATCAGTTATAAGGGGCACTTTTTTAAGGAGAGGCTGGCACGAATCATACCAGGTTGATTAATGATGTCTGCAGAGGGCACGCTGTGGGTTGCTCCTCAACTATTTTTTCTCTGTCATAGTCCCCATTATGGGGTTGAGCCTTCTCAGTGATCACTGTTTGGGTGGGCCAGGGAAAGCCGGAGAGGGTTTGGAGTGTGGGGGTGGAAGATCTAGGATCGAATCCCACCTCTGCCTATTTCTGGACCTGGGGTTCTGGCAAGTCATGAAGACTTCCTGAGAGGGGCAGACATTTTGAGGATGAAGTGAGGCACCAACTAGTAGATGCTGTGTAACTTCACACCACTATGTAAATGTTAGCTCTTATTTTCCCCCTTGACTGCCAGTCTTTGCAAGGGGGTGTGGACAGGTGACTGACTCCCCAGCGTCTTTAGAGACTCAGTTCCTCCCACAACCATCCTGGCCATGGCCATGACCAGCCAGTGAGCAAAGACAGAAGAGAGCAGCCACTTGGAATACAATCCAAGCACAGAGTCCACATCAGGCCCTAGGGTGGGCAGACGGGAGCAGGCAAGGGTCTCATATCTGGTGGGAAGAGGCCTGTACTCCCCAACTCCCTGCAGAAGCTGAGCAAGTAGCACCCCAGATTCCAGGGGCTACTGGAGGCAGAGTGCACACGGTTGGGGAGAGAGATGGGCCAAGTATGACAGCCAGTCTGGACACAGCTATGCCGTCACCGGCCTGCTTGCCTCTGCCAAAATCCCCTCCCCCCGCCCCCCCCCTCCCCCGCACAAGATCTGTCCTCGCGTGCTTCTGCTTCTGGTGCTCAGTCTCTCTGCCTTTCTTTGATTCCCTGGGTCAGGCCCTTATCCCAGCATTTTATAATGCATTCTGGTTTTTTTAATTGCATGATATTTATTTACTTAATCAAACATAATACTGTATATAATAGTTTAATTGTTCTCCTGTTTCGTTACTTTTATTATTTTAATCCGGTCAGTAATCTCAAAAGGCAGAGATTAACATCTCCATCTTATAGAAACACCTGACCTCGAAGTTTCTTGTCACCTTCCAAGACATCGACCCTTCTCATACCCTTTCTTGCCTCTCCCTCTGGGCTCATCTCTCCTTCCTCACTGCCTGGCTCCTGGATCACGTCTGGACCCTTCTTCTCTCCACAGGCCTTCACCAGAAGCATTAACCGAGACAAGCACTTGGCGGTGGCCTACTTCCAAAGAGGGATGCTCTATTACCACATGGAGAAGTAAGTGGTCCAGCGTTACGCAAGCTGGGGAAGTTTGCAGAGAAGACAGGACACGGTTTTGGCACTGCTAGACTTTGTGTTTGTGAAGTATCCTTTCAGCTTCTGTTGGGAAGTGTGACTGACCGTCTCTGGGCAGGTTATGCAATAGGTCAGCATGAGGCAGAAGCCCTCCCCAGGGAAGGAGGGAGGGAGGGCAGGCCTGCCACCCAGTTAGCAATCAGCAAACTCATAGCGTACAGTGACCTCACGTAACCGCCACAGGCCTTCCCTCCAGCCAGTGTGACCCCTCCCCAGCATCCCTGATGGGTCATAGCTTGGGCGGCACTGGTTGGTAGTATTTTGACCATCAAGGGAACACCCATGATGGTCGTCTATTAGGAGGCGGTGAGCTGTCACACAATGAGGGTTTGCGTGAAACCACATCGAGACCTTCCTTCATTCCTACAGGATGTGTTTTCAAAAGGCTGGTTTAATCCATTCAGTGAAATATCATGTAGCTACCAGAATGAGAATGTAACCTATTAACATTCTATATATAAGGATATACTAATACAGATAAATAAGTGGCATTTATATTAATATGGGAAAAAATTCATAGCAGATGTTAAATTTAGAACACAGATTTCAAAACAGTATGTACTTGTTTTTTTTTTTTTTTTCAAAACAGTATGTGTAACATGTATCCCATTTCTGTTTGACAGAATGGTCTGGAAGGCCATAGGCCAAAACATTGCCAGCAGTTCTTTCTGGGTGGTGACATTATAGGGATTTCAATTGTCCTCCGTCAGCCTGTCTGTATTTTCTGGTGTGTTTACAGTCAACATGGAATTATTAGTAAAAAACCAAAGAAGTAGAAAATGAAAGTTGATCTCAATTCCCACTACTTGCCCCCAGAATACCCCCAAAAGAGGCATACAAATAACAAAGGAAAAATATTCTAAGCATTCACTTAAAATGTGTTAGGGGATAGCAAACTTCCCTTTGTAGGAATTGTTCCGTTAGTGGGCACAAGTTCTGGGGAAGGAGAATTTGGCTCAGCCTAAGGAAGAACTTTCAAACAGTGAAAATGGTGGTGGGGGCATGGTGTGGGTGGCGTGTGTGTGTGTGTGTGTGTGTGTGTGTGTGTGTGTGTGAGAGAGAGAGAGAGCGCGCGCGCAGGAGCAGCAGGTGAGATGGGGCTTGATGGGATGGAGGGGAGATGGCAGAGAACATCCGGGGACTGGGGAGGGACGGGCCTCTCGTCCCGGGCAATCTTGAAAGGCTTGGATCCCAGGGTCTAGTCAGAAAGTCTGGAAAGCTGCTGTGCTCAGCTGTTGCTAGGGGCAACCACAAGAAGCTCAGAGGACTTGCAAGATGTAGATGTGACCACCTGAAGGGGGAAGGGCAGGAGGGAAGTCTTCCCACAGGAAACACACAAACACAGAGGCTGTCTAGGGAGAGAAAGCTGGGGACCAAGGGAAGCTATGTATAAGCATTTACCTTTTGGTGGCGTCCTGCCTGTCTCTCTTCTTAGTGTTATTCTTCCCCGTCCCCCTTCCCTCATCCTTATATTCTCCAGATGGATGGAATTCCCAGGGAGGCCAGAGCACCAACCCTCCAGCTGATCTTAAATCTCAAAAGACAAACTCTAAGGCTATCCTTTAATTAGCTCTAACAGCCTGTAATGAGGGGAGAGAACTGACAAAGAGGGAGGGCTCCCAGAAGAAATTTTTACACAAAAATGCCCACAAGCCCCAGATCCTGCAAGGTTCAGATTTTAAGCGAAGCAGACAGATCTTAGATCTAGGAATGAGACAGAGGATTCAGTTAGTCTGTGGTTGATAATAGTTAAATCTGAGAGAAAAATCTACCGAGGTTCATCTTCAATTCAGCAACTGTCTACTGAGGAAATAATGTAAATGAGGCACTATTCTACACTCTGAACTGCCTCCTTTTCTTTTGCTCATCTGTTCCCATTGGTGTCCCCACCTCCCAGGCTCTGCTCTTGACCTTTTCCCCTTTTATCCCAACAGCAGTGGTTGGGTTTTGGGGGGCTTTTTTTTTCCATACTTGTTTATTTTAGAGAGAGTGAGCACACGTGCAAGAGCACAGGGGAGGGCAAAGGGACAGAGGATCTCAAGCAGACTCCCCATTGAGTGCAGAGCTCGACTCAGGGCTCAATCCCAGGACCCTAGGATCATGCCCTGAACCAAAATCAAGAGAAGAGTCGGGGGACAGTGGGTGGGTCAGTGGGTTAGTCCTCTGCCTTCAGCTCAGGTCATGATCTCAGGGTCCTGGGATGGAGCCCCACATCGGGCTCTCTGCTCAGCAGGGAGCCTGCTTCCCCCTCTCTCTGCCTGTCTCTGCCTACTTGTGATCTCTCTCTCTCTGTGTCAAATAAATAAATAAATAAATCTTTAAAAAAGAGAGAAAGAGAGAGAGGAGTTGGACACTTTACCAGTTGAGCCACCCAGGCACCCCAGAGGTGGTTGTTTAATGGCAAAATGTATGGCCTGTCTTTCCAGAAGAGCACACACATCCTTCTATGTACAATATCAGGGGGTTCAGTGTCCCCTAAAAATCCATACGTGAACCCTAAGGGATCTCACACTCTCCCATAGCATTGACCCCCACCTGTAGTCAGCCAGCTGCTAAATCTCTCCCTGGGATCAACTCAGAATGTCTCTTTTCCAAACTTTGTCAAGTTGACCTCTCAAGTTCTTCAATCCACCCATTTTTCTCCACCAGCACTACCCTGGTTTAGATCCTCATTTTCACCAGGACGACTGAAATCACTTCCAAACTGCTTTTCCAACACCCAGTCTTATTCCAGAGCGATCCTCTTTAAAAAACAAAACAAAACAAAACAAAACAAAACAAAAAACAAATGTGGGGCACCTGGGTGGCTCAGTTGGTTGAGTGGCTACTTTCAGTTCAGGTCATGATCCCATGGTCCTGGGATCGAGCCCCAAATTGGGCTCCCTGCTTGGAGACGGAGCCTTTCCCTCTCCTTCTGCCTGCCTCTCTGTCTACTTGGACTCTCTATGTCTCTGTCAAATTTAAAAAAAAAAAAAAAATCTTTAAAAAAACAAATGTGATCTGCTTAAGAACTTCCAGTGGATCCCAGTCCTACAGGATGAAGTTCCCTGGGCTGCTCCTACGTGGTCCAGCAGCTGCCTTCACGCCCACTTGTCCTCCACCAGTTTGCCCTGGCGTGGCTACCACTCTCTTCTGTGCCCTCTAAAATAGTATCTGTCCAAAGAACAAAACAAAACAAAAAAATAGTATCTTTCCACTCTGTGACAGGCGTTGGCTTGTATATTTGTCTCCTTGACGACTCTCTTTCTTGAGAGAAGAAATCTTTACTTATTCACTCATATTTCTTTGTCTAATCCAGTAATTAATAAATACTTATTGAATTAATTAAACAAAAGCAAGCAAAAGGTTGCTTAAGGAGGTTTCCTTAAAGGAACTTTCAGTTTAAGGAACCTTCAAATTAAAAGGGGGAAACAGGTCACAAACGCTAGGAACTATTGTGCAAGGTGGAAGGGGGCAAGTGCTAGGAGAGAGAATTTTGAAATAAGTGCCCTAGGGACATAGGAACATTACTTCCTAATGAGGGGGCTAGGGATCCCTCTAGATTGCAGTAGGGGTTGTTTAGGATGACGATGGGATGCGCACTTTTCCTCTTAGATCCCACCCCCCCCCCTTCTCGTGTTGCTGTGCGGCTCTTCTGTCATCACGAAGTTCCACAGGACAAAATTTGGGTGCATTTCTGAGAAGCAGGTGGGGCCTGGGTGCCAACTATGACAGACCCTCACCTGTCTGACCCAGCCTTGCCCTTTGAAAGGGGAAAGGAGCTCTACGTGGTGGCGGTTCCAGTTCTGGGCCTTAGGAATCTCAGGGCCAGGTTAGGAACAGCAAACCCTGTAGACGGAGCCGGCCCACGGAGGCAACACAGCAGAGCCTCTCCCTGGTGTCTTTGCAATGGGAAAGGGTCTGAGCCCAAGCTCCGCCTTGGAGGGGTCTGACATTTTGATGTCCTCCAGCTCGCTAGAACTCTCCAGTGTCCTGGACACAGGTGCGTGAGGGGCAGGATTCTGGACTGCAGGGGCCCTGGGAGGGTGGGAACAGTCACCTCTACAGGGAGGACTGCCAAGATGGGGAGTATATACCCTCTTGGGCTCAGAGCTGGTGGAAAGCCCCTAGAGGTTGCTGGTGCGCTGGTGAGCCTCTACCTGGAGGAATGGGGGCTCTGGGTCCAGGGCAGCCAAGGGGCCCGGGGCTGGGGGAGTGTCATTGGTAGGGACAGCATGGGAAGAAAGTACTCCCACCCCCGCCCCGCAGAACCTGGCAGGAGGATGCCAGCATCCTGGCCTCCTAGGAAACACTGTGGGTTCCGAATGGCTGGAAGGTGGGGGGGGCTGGCTGAATGAGACTTGGGAGTCTCACACTGAGCTTATGCAGAGCCTGTACAATGGGGAGCAGAGCTGAGTGTCAAAGCCCATGCAGCTCCAGGTCAACAAGGGGGGGCAGCAGGCGGTCAGGACAATGCTTTAAAACCGACATTTAGCAGGGGGCCCCCACCCCCATTTCTTAACACAAAGTGAGCACTCTGAATAATTCCCCAGCTCTTTCTCTACCCCTCCCAGGGGGTGCAGGTCTTTAGAACCTGATGGGAGGGAGAATTCTGAGGACTTTGTTGGGCTCTCTCGTTACCAGGTAGTCAATGTAACTTCACAGCTACAATTCACCTGCTCAGCCAGCTGGCCCGGGGGGAAGTCACATGAGAGGGTGAATGCTGACAGCACTCCAGGCGTGCCTCCGAGGTCCTTCAGCTGCCTCCCAGGCAGGCTGTGGAACCCAGTGGAAACTGCATCTGCCTGACGAACGGGACACCTGCGTTTCCACCCGCCCCTCCTTCTGGGCTCTGTCTCCAGAGCCGGTCACCCAATCTCCCAGCTTAGAAAGGAGCAACAGAGATGCCTAGTCTCTCCCCCTTCTCGGCAATGTCTGTAAGAACAGGTCAGTGACCTGAGGTGTTTCTTGCTCCTTAAGGAGTGTCCTGCAGGCTCTCAGCACGTTTGACAATCATCTATCTAAACAAGGCTGTGTTAGAGAAAGCCACTCTCCTGCTTCAGATCCCGCCTGTCTTTTTTCACCACTGCTAAAGCCACGGCTGCAGTGTGAGTGACCCCGAAGCAACAGTGACAGCATAGGTAGCTTCTGCCCCAGCTGCCCTGGGCACACGTTCCTTAGGATGGTTGGGTCGGCCCTTTGAGATCATGCTTCCACTGGCTGAGACGGTGGAGTTTATCTCCAGATGACACCTAATTCACTGTAGAGTGTTATGCACGTAATAAATGATTGGCATATGAATGTCATTGCCAGAATTTTAGAGCTGTGCCATAATAATAACAACTAATAATAATAATAACTAATAATAATAATAAAAGTAAATTACTGTGTGTGCTAAGCATTCCCAGGGTTGCTCAGGGCTAATAATAGAGTCTACATGGGGTGCCTGGGTGGCTCAGTGGGTTAAAGCCTCTGTCTTCAGCTCAGGTGATGATCTCAGGGCCCTGAGATCGAGCCCTGCATCGGGCTCTCTGCTCAGCGGGGAGCCTGCTCCCCCCCCCCCTGCCTGCCTCTCTGCCTACTTGTGATCTCTCTGTCAAATAAATAAATTAATTAAATCTTTAAACAAACAAAAAAAAAGAGTCTATGGCTGCCCAGGCCCCTGGGGACAAACTGCCCAGGTCCTGAGCTCCTGGGTGCTTCATCTTTGTTCCTACAGCCCTGGGAGGCACGTGTGACCATTTACTCTCTAACTGTAAAGATAAGGAAACAGACTCAGACAAATTCCGTAACTTCCTCTCTGTCACCAGATTGTATGTGGCAAAGCTAGGACCCAGGTCCAAGGGGTTTTGGATCTGGGACCACATACTAGCGATGGCCTCCTATTACAGGCTCCTCGAATGCAATACACTCCTCGTACGGGATACACTCATGTTACTGACATGGAACCCGAGGCCAGGAAAGTGCTCTGCCAGGGTCTTCCTGATAAGAGCAGAGCTGGTGGATCTGGTCCCCTTCTCTCAGCGCCCGTCCTAGGGTGTAGGCACACATCACTAGCCCGTGTCCGAATTCTAGGCACCTTTGTTTCCATTATCCAGGTGGAACCACGACCGGGCAGCGACCTTTGTTCCTGCAGGGCCAGTGAGCTGAGGAGGTGGGGGCAGCTTGATTTTCAGGTCTCCCACCCCCTGCAGTCTGATTGCAGCTCCCTCTTCCCAGAGCCTCTGTGGAGGTCAGGGGCAGGCCTGGGAGACCTAGTCCAAGTCCTGCCCACATCCCGGTGGGCATTATTGATGTGGTCAGCCCCACTGTCTGTCACAAAGCCAGCGACAGCAGCCCTGTACACTTTGAGCCAGCCAACGCAATGGCAATCCAACAAAACAAATGGCCAGTGCCAAGAGCAGTGTTAGAAACGCCATCTGGCTTAATTGGTGGTTTCTTTCTTCTGTTTTCCAAAGTGTGTGGAGAGGGAGGAGGCTAAGAAAGCCATGAAACCAAGATCTGAGTTGGACTCAAAAGAATTGGGAGGAGAAGGCTCTGGGAAGGAGGGCGATGTCGTTGGCTCTAGAAGGAGTTTCCCAGCTGAGCCAGGTCAAGCTAGCCTGGCCTGGAGTTCAGGGGTGGGGGTGGGGGAATGGAGAGGGAGGGGGGTTTATGAGGAGTGAGCAGGGCTCCAGATCGCTGCATGGTGCCTTGGGGCCGGCAGGTGCTGGCACTACTGGGAGAGGACGAGGGCTCTGCTGGGAAGTGAAGTCAGAAAGGTAGGAGTTGGATCCTGTCCACAGAGAAGAAAGTACCCATGATGGCCTGAATCTGGGGGGATCCCCAGGGGTGCTGGGATGCACACTGCCCCGGGGTGCCACTCACAAGGAGTACTGTGGAATACTGGGGCTCAGCCTTGGCAAAGAGCTAAAGCAGGCCAAAAGGGATTGGAAAGTCTTCTTGTCCCAGTGAGACAGGCCAGGGAAGGGAAGCCAGTGCATGTTCTATCCCGCATTTGCTCATCTCTGCCCTGGGCCGTGGTCTCATCTCCCTCTGTTCCACAGATATGACGCAGCTATTAAAGACCTTAAAGAGGCCTTGACTCAGCTTCGAGGGAACCAGCTGATAGACTACAAGATCCTGGGGCTCCAGTTCAAGCTGTTTGCCTGTGAGGTAAGGAGGAAGGGCCCAGCCCGGGCAGGAGCACACAAAGGCTGAGGGGACAGCTGACAGTTCGGATACCCAGCGATCTGCTGAAACCTCTGGGAGCTTGGAGAAGGCTTCTGGGCCTCAGGACTCAGAGTTCCCCTTAAGAAAAGACTCAGATCAATAACTACAGGCTCACCCCGGAGTCTCCAGTTACTGAGGGCATGCAATATATTAACGTAAGGCTCAAAGGACCCTACGGAAAGGAGCTTGCTGGGTTCTCTGAAGGGAGGGGGCCCCCCCTGTGATGGCCTGTGAAAGTATTCATAACAATTTGCATAATTCCAGCTGACAAGCTATTTGCTCAGCATTATACCAACACATCCAAAATCATGGGTTCACTATCCGTGCCATAACCCTCCTGAGCTCCTGAGTTCCAGACCACGCTCTTTGCTATTCATGGCTCTGGCTTTGTGTGCTTGGTTGATCCCCAGAGAAAGAGCAAGGATAATTTGGCACAAATCTGTCCTCCCCAGCTCACAGAACAAATCAAAGCACACATTTAGGGAAGGTTTCCATAGAAGGATAACTGACTTTCTCTATTACCAAAAGGGAGAGACATGACCAGCTCTGACTTCACAGGCTCGCGTGCTTTTTCCAACCAACCCCCCCATCCCCCCTCCTAAATTCCAAATATACACCACTAGCTTGAAAAACGAAAAGGCCTGCAAATATCATAGATCTTTATTTAGAAGAATCACTGATAAAAAAAAAAAATCCCCTTGCTTTAGTTTCTCAGGCAAGAGAAAGCCAAGCATTCCCAGGGTCGCTCAGGGCTAATAATAGAGTCCACAGCTGCCCAGGCCCCTGGGGACAAGTGCCCCCATCCAGCCCGGCAGCGGCGGGCTTGCCACTCACTTCACTTCTCACCAGCCAGAGAAATGAGGCCTTGGGAATTTCAGGGGATTGATTGGCATTTGGCCAACCTTCTAGAGAGAGGTTTCTCGACCGTGCCACCACTGGACCAGATAAATTTTTATTGTAGGGGACAGTTCTGTGCACCCATCAGATGCCTCTAGCCCCTCCCCTGCCCCTCCACATGACAACCTAAAATATCTCCAGACATTGCCAGTCACCCCCACCCCTGCAGTGAGAACCACTTATACAGACTAAAGGGTTGGGGGACCAATTAGCTATAGAAAAAGGATCATAAAATGGGGGCATCCAAGCAGAATCCCATGGGAGAAATGCTCCCCTGGTGTTCCAGTTGAACCGACCTGGGGTGGGGAAATACTGGTTTTACAGTCCTTTCTGCAGGTGAAGCTGGAGTTTCCATGGTCTCCCCATGAGACCCTCAGTCATTTTTGTACATATAATGCCACCCCTCTCTTCTCACCAGGGTCTGACCCTCGTTTCTGAGAAATCACACCGTCCTTTTTGAAGACCTTTAGGCTTTTCCAGTCATGGAGTCACAAAAGCCTGTTGTGGGAGACGGTCTTAAGAGAAGGGAGCAGAGAACCCAATAGGAATGTTTAAGGACCTGAGTTCTTCCTGTGCTCATGGCCAGGCTGGGCCGCACCAGCCAAACATGCCCGCAGAGGACGACAGCTCACTGAGGCCCAGAAATAGCCTGGGAAGGGAATGCAGACCTCTAGTTCTGGGCTTGCTCTCGGTGCCATCACCTAGCACCAGCCACTAACTCACTCCGTGAAAACGTAGTCCCACCACATGTCTGTACTTGCCTTGATAAACTATTCTTTTTGTCTGGCTGGGGCCCTGAACCAAACTGATGATGTAGGCGGCAGACTATCACAACAGAGGAGAAGTGCATCGGTTATCCGTTGTTGAATACCAGATTACTCTAAAATGCAGTCGCTTAAAATAATACCATTTATATCTTACATTTTCTTGGGTCAGAAATCCTAAAGTGGCTTAGCTGGGGGCTTCTGGCTCACAGGCTCTCAAGGGCTGGCCGTCAAGATGTTGACCAGGGCTGCCGTCCTCTGAAAGCTTGACTGGGGCCGGGGCAGGGTCTCCTCCTACGATGATTTACGGGTCCGGCAAGGGAGTGTTACTTGCTGGCAGGAGGCCTCCATTCTTTGCCACCGTAACACTGTCTGAGTCTTGTCAGGACATGGCAGCTGGCTTCCTCAGAGAGCGTAATGATCCAAGAGAAAGTAATATCGAAGACCAAAGTCTCTTATAACTCAGCCTCAAATGCCGCACCCCCGCATTTCCATAATATCCTATTGGCTGTCCACGTCAGCTCCATTGGATGTGGGAGGGAACAGGAGGGTGAGGACCAAGAAGTGAGAATCCTTGGGAGTCATCTTGGAAGCTGGCTACCACAACAGCAAAGACTTTGGAATCAGGCAGATGGAGATCTAATCCTGGGCAAACACTTAGCAGTTGTGTGATCCTAGGTGAGTGACATGTCAATTTTGAGCCTCAGGCTCCTCACCATCTGTAAAGAAGGGCTGAGTGCTTACCTCATACACACTCATTAATAACCCCATGGATTTTATTTTTTTTTAAAAGATTTTATTTATTTGACAGACAGATCACAGGTAGGCAGAGAGGCAGGCAGAGAGAGGAGGAAGCAGGCTCCCCGCCAAGCAGAGAGCCCGATGCGGGACTCGATCCCAGGACCCTGAGATCATGACCCGAGCTGAAGGCAGAGGCTCAACCCACTGAGCCACCCAGGTGCCCCACCCCATGGATTTTATAATGCCAGGCAGCTCCACAGACAAGGTGGCAGCTCCCAGAAGCTCGCGGTCACGTGTAACGTGAGGTCGTAAGGTCAGGACAAGAGAATTGCAGTGGAAACACTATGCAAGCACAGAAGCGACGCCTCTGCTCTCCTGGTGGGGTTAGAGATCAGGCAGATAAAGTGACCTGTATTCGGCGGTCCTTGGGCGGCCTCGGTGAGACGAGGATGAGGATGACAAGGAGAACGGCAGTGACACCGCCTCCAAAGGCAGCACTGATTTCCAGGAGAGCACCGTCCTTCATAATTTTAGCCTTTTGATTATAAACAGCAGATGTCCCCAGATGGCATCAGTCTGCAAAACTCAGCCCTGTTGCCTTCCCCAAAACCACACAGGCGACACTAGCGGGACAAAAGCCCTTCTCTGCTCAGCTGCCCAGCAAGGCCCAACACGGTACAGCAAACAACAGTCGTAGTAGTAGTAAATACATGTTGAATACGCACCCTGTGCCAGCAACCCCAATTTGGTGCTTGATACGAATTATTTCATTTATTTCTCAGAACAATCTGGAAGCAGGCAATGTTACTGCCACAATTTGAGAGTGAAGCCGAGGCCACCTATTAGACACAGTCCTGGGGTCCCTGTGCCTTCACCTGTCCCCTGCAAGGCCTCCATGGGGGAGAGAAGGCCAACCACTCCCTTCCCCACTAGGCCTCAGTTGACCAACTCTATCTCTTCTCTGAGGCTCCAGAGAACCAGCCCCACCGACCCGGGGCAGCAGGCTGTGACTCCTGGTTACACCTGAGAAAACCTCGCAGCAGGTCCTGGCTGTCCAGCTCATGGTCCGCTCAGGGTGCTGGGGCGCTGGGGGACTCCGCTGCACTCTCGTGAGAAAGAAGGAAAGTCAGCCCTCTTTGTTAGCTGTCCTCCTGATCCTCTTCCGCTCTCTGTTGCTTCCCATCTTTGCTCGAGAATCTTCTCACTCCACTTAGTCGTTTTTTATCTTGCCGATGCATCCAAAAGATTATTGGATTCTCTGTGTAAGTTGTAAGGCGTAGTGATAGATCGGACGCTCGTGATCCTACCACCCAACCCGAGACCTGGGAAATCATGATTCTCCGAGAACGTGCTGTTCCTGCGTGTCCCCAGGGAAGCGCTGGTCTGGATTTGTGCCGAGTCTCTTTCTGGCTTCACTGCCCTTGTGCCCGCAGAGTTTCCTCCTACCCCTGAAACCATACCACGGTCCTGTTACTCGTTACCATGCCCCAGGCGGAGTTCTGCAGCTGCTGGTGCAGGATGATACGTCCGGAGCCCTCTCTGTCCCCACCCTTCACCTGTCCAGTCTTCTGGCCTGGGCTCGGTGGCACCAACACAAGAGTTTTTGTCCCCTCCTGATCTGTTTGGTTGTTGAAAGAATAACACACTTGGTGTTGGATTTAGGCACCATGTGACGCTTTCTTAACACCGTCCTTGTGCCGGACATAACCTGGTAGCATGATTGATAGTGTTATATTGGAGATATCCCTGGGAAAGCTGAGGAAGGGAGGGATGTCAGCAGGCAACGTTCCAGGAGCAGACAGGCCAGCTCTTCCCTGCTGCCTCGATCTGGAGCTGCCTCAACTTCTGTGTTGTGGCCTGTGCTTTTCTAGGTGTTATATAATGTTGCTCTCATGCACGCCAAGAAGGAGGAGTGGAAGCAGGCAGAAGAACATTTAGCTTTGGCGATGAGCATGAAGTCTGAGCAGAGGCATACTAAAATCGACAAAGCCATGGAATGTGTTTGGGTAAGTGTACTGAGGACACAGGGTGGCTGGAGGGTTCCCACTGGAGTTCTCTTTGTTTCGGTGGACATGCGGGTTGAGAAGCCGTGGACGTGGTGCTTGTACTCTCTCTGAGCTCTGGGTAACACCGATCCCAGGGTGGGGTCCCATGTTTTGGATCGTGAATCTGGCAGTGTTGAATCCGGGAGGCTCTGTGATAGCGCTGGGCTGGGGGGAACAGGGAACACAAGGCTGGATCCCAGCACAGGGGCAGAGGCCGTGCCTGCTTGCCTACCCCTGAGTCCTCGCTGGCAGCCCCAGGATGGCCGTGTCATGGGCCTTGCGTGGACCTTGGCCACCTCGTGGTTGCAATGCCACCTGTGTTGAGTCTGTGGAGTGGGGGAGGGGCAGCCCCCCCTCCTTCCTTCCCCAGGGAATAACACGGACAAATGTCCATACAGCCTCTCAGGGCAAAGCGATATTGAAACCAACTGTTCTCACCTTTGACATTCAGAAATTATCACAAAGGCAGGCTTTACACATGTAGAAAAACTGCTTTTGTGAGGTTATCTTGGTGAACCTTTGCATCCGTTGAGTGAGGGAGGCAGGACAAGCATCATGAGCCCTGTTTTGCCGGTGAGAAAACACCGTGCTCTCTGTGTTCTAGAAACAGAAGCTGTATGAGCCCGTGCTGATCCCTGTGGGCAGGCTGTTTCGACCCAATGAGAGGCAAGTGGCTCAGCTGGCCAAGAAGGATTACCTAGGCAAGGCGACAGTAAGTGACTCCCTCAGCTTCCCTGGAGGCTCCTATGGTGTGCGCCCTGTGAGGACCAGGGTGGGGACAGACTCCGGGGAGGAGGGCACCCACCCCCCATGATGCTTCCCTGGGACAGCAGCCGGAGACTGTTGGCAGCGTGGGGCTGTCACTGAAGGGTGGGCAAACGCTTCTAGCTTATCGTCTCTGGCTCCTCTCATTCCTCCCTTCCTGCCTGACCCTGGGGGAGAGCCTCGGGGAGCCACGGGGTTAGTCACATTAGTCACCGGTAGCTGAGTCTGGGGGACTGAGCCAGGGCAGAGAATGGGGAGAAAGTGCAGCTACGGGCACTCAGTAAATGGAGAGAAAGCATGTGAGAGAAACGGACAAGCTCAGCATTCTCCTGGTTTGATGCTCTTCCTAGCCCTGCTTCCTCAGCCCTCTGAGGAGACGCCTTTATAAACTGGACTCCTTTAAATCCAGGTCTTAAATCCTCCCAGAGGTGATCCAAAGTGAGCCCGCGGCCCCTTTCCATAACTGCATTTGACTTTGACATATCCTTAGGGCTAACGGGTTCCCACTGCCTGGGCAGCTGGTTCTCTCAGAGCTGCAGTTTAGGAGCGCCTGGGTCAGTGGAAACACCCCAAGGCCTGTCAGTGGATGAGTGGATAAATGTGTGATGTAGCCATGCAGTGGCTCCGTCTGTTAAACATCCAGCTCTTGATTTCAGCTCAGGTCCTGATCTCAGGGTTGTAGGATCGAGCCCCGTGCTGGGCTCTGCACT
Organism: Enhydra lutris kenyoni; assembly: GCF_002288905.1. NCBI lineage: Eukaryota > Metazoa > Chordata > Mammalia > Carnivora > Mustelidae > Enhydra > Enhydra lutris. Next base: position 19,523,066 of record NW_019154108.1, on the reverse strand, counting down.
GGGCATGGAGATGGAGCCTGCTTAGGATTCTCTCTCTCTCCCTCTCCCCCTCTGCCCCTCCCCCCATCTGTCTCCTTCTCTTAAAAAAAAAATAAAATAGGGGCGCCTGGGTGGCTCAGTGGGTTGAGCCGCTGCCTTCGGCTCAGGTCATGATCTCAAGGGTCCTGGGATCGAGTCTCTCTGCTCAGCAGGGAGCCTGCTTCCCTCCCTCTTTCTGCCTGCCTCTCTACTTGTGATCTCTCTCTGTCAAATAAATAAATAAAATCTTAAAAAAAAATTATAAAAAAAAATAAAAAGGAATAAAGCATTGATGCAAGTAACAGCATGGGTGAACCTTGAAGACGTCATGCTAGGTGGAAGAAGCCAGACATGAAAGCCACATGCTACATAATCCCTTTCACACGAACTATTTAGAATGGGTAAATGCACACAAATAGAAAGCAAACTGGTGAACATTGGGTGCTGGGAGGAGAGGGTGTGGCGTGTCTTTTTGGGGGTGAGTAAAACATCTCGGAACTAGATAGAGGCAGTGGCTGCACAGGATTGTGAATGTCCTCGATGTTACTGCATTGTTCACTTTAAAATGGTTAATTTTATATTATGTGAATCTCACCTCACTTTAAAAAAAGGACAGAAAGAGAGAGAGGAGAGAGCCTGCTGGGTTAGCAGGGCTGGGCAGGTACTAGTTTCTTGAGTTGCTGGAGCTTGTAACCCAGAGGGTCAGCAATCCATGCCTTAGCCCCTGTCTGCCTCTGGGAGCGGGCTCCCGGGAGCACGGACCCAGGGTGTGAGAAAGGAGAGAATCGTGGGGAAAGCCAGGCAGCGTGGGAGATCAGTGCTTCGGAGCCTCACGCGCTCCTCTCTCCGTTTCAGGTGGTGGCGTCTGTGGTGGATCAAGACAGTTTCTCGGGGTTTGCCCCCCTACAGCCACAGGTGAGGTGGTCCCGTCCTCCTCCCCGGACCCAGGTCTCCAGAGCTCTCTGGAAACAGCCAGCTGGGGACAGTGTTTGTGCCAAGCTGCCTCATTAGAAGGGCTCCGTCAGCTGACCTCTACGTGTTGCCAGTGGTGTCTGCTGGCCATTGTGGGTCACAGGTTCCACGACCCTTGGGAGAATAAGGCAGTTTTAGGCTTAACCTCAAGTTCCCAGAAACCAACCCTCCTGCTTCCCCCAAAATGCCAGTTGTCACGCCTCTGGTGTCGAAGATGGCTTCTGTTGACCATCTCTCCCGAAGCCTGGACTAGGCTCTCAGGAAATGGGAACAGAGCGACGGCAGGCTCTTTAATGAGGCCTCTTCTCAGACACAGCGGCGAGTAGGGACCTCCATGGGGCCTGCCCTTTTGTGGGGGATCCCCTTGGGAACACGATGGGTGCCCCCAGTGAGCCATTGCTCTGCCTGGTCCTGGCTCAGAGATGCTTCCAAGCAGACTGGGTGACAGTAGGTCTAGAAACGTGAAGGACTTTCCCTCCTTGTGAGGGAAATCTGACCGCCATTGCACGTGCGGGGGAGGGGCTTCTGAGTGGGGCACCTCCCCCTCCAGGCTGCACACACCTGGTCACTCCGGACAACAGAGCCCATAGTCTCCCTGGGGCAGAGTGACGGCTGCTAGCCCAGAATGGGACCGACACCAGGGCTCTGGAGGGTGAGATGAGCCAAGGAGGATGGATAGATTCAGGATCTTTTGATTCATATCTTGACAATGAAGCTGAAGAAAACCCTTGTGGAGGACCCCCGGGGCCGCAGAACAGCCAGAGACTCCAAAAGGCAGAAGAAGCCCTGATCAGTGGACTCCGCGATATCTGGTGTAGAGCAGAAAGCACACTGAAAGGAGATTTCTGCCTGGTCAGGGGACGTTGAGTGGATTTTAAATACCCACAAGTGTCACATGATACAGCAGACATTAATTATAGAACAGAGCTTTTGGAAACTGTCCTAGGAAAGGGACAGCGCTCAAGGTCAAAAGCGCCCTTGTGATGCCATGTTGCTCTGTGATGGCGAAAATTCTCCGGAAACCAGGACTGGCTGAAGACGAATTGCTCCGCTAGGGACACCTGGACCCAGGGAGCTGGTGGGAGGGGTTATTTTCCAATGTGTGGTCAAGGTCCGTGGTGCCCTCTCCCTCGACAGTGTTCCCACGGAGCTTGAAATGCGTTGTTTGATTTTTGGGTTTGGGAGAAGGCTCAAATTACCATTAACGATCTGCTCTCTCCCCCACTCCTTCCCTTCATTCCTCCTGAATGTTCACTAGGCTGCTGAACCTCCACCCAGACCCAAAACCCCAGAGATCTTCAGGTAAGTTCGGTTTAGAGCAGGATGCAGAATATCCGAGCTCCAAGCCCAAATTCTGGCAATCACAGGGGTGAAAAAGATGAAGCTGGGGTCAGGGGCTGAGACCTGGGGAGTGTAGCCTCATGGGCGGGCTCTCCCTGTTTTCAGGGCTAGAATGGAGTGATATAGGGGGATGGGAGCCTTGACTCTGGTAGGATTGACCACAGGGGTCCCCAGGTCTCTGTGCACAGCCACCCACACATGGGGGTCCCTGCTGGAGGGCAGCAGGTGTCCGTGGAACAGAGCCCCCCTGAGCAGAGGCTGGAGCACAATTTTGTCCTGACTGTAGGCGCTTCAGAAAAGGGGGAGGCCAGGGCTTTCTGGAGTCGGGGGAGCAAAGTGGGAAGTGAGATGGTGTGTCCTTCCCTGAGTGGGCGTTTTTCACTCCCTCTGGGCACATGGTCTCTGGAGAAGTAAGAGGAACAACTCAGGCAAAAGAAGCCGTTCTTCTATAAGACAAGAAGCCAAGAATGACACAACTTACAGCTTTCTTAAGAATTTCTTCTAGCAAAGAAGCAAGCCCGATCCCCTCGCCCCATAAGGAGGGTTTTTGCTTTTTTTTTTTTTAAATGAAAAAAAGCACCACAGCACTATAAAAATGAGGGGGCCGATGAGCTCATTGCTAGCTCTGCCTGCTGGAGGAGTCTGTCTCCCCCACGCAAATAGCCTGTTGTTTGGAAACAGAGAGCAGGGCTGAGGGGAAGGGGATAGAGCGGAGGTGAGAGGGAGCCCCGGGCCAGAGCAGGGGCCAGTCCCACACTCACACATTCCAAGGAGGCACAGACTGTACAGCTAAAGCCTCCAAGGGCAAAGAGGTCTTGAAGAAACAGTAAAAGGACAATGACATTGCCTAGCGCACAGCTGGCTGGCCTCAGGCTCCCTTTACACATCTGGCCACTGCCCACAGCTGGCCTCCAGCTCTTCACCCTCTTGCCCCGCCCCCATGTGCCCATCGGCTGGCGGGGCCTCCAGGTCACTTGGCCCCCCAACCCCCTTTCTCAGCCAGCCGGCTCTCCCGCGCCCTCCACCGCGCGTGTTCATCTTGCCCCACAAGCCCGACCCACCGCAGCCCAGACTGGAGAGCTGGCCCAGCACAGCCCGGAAGCTGCCTCCTCAGAGGAGCGGGGAGGGCGAGGAGGGCACGGCCTGGGGGTCTCGTGTTGTTTCGTCTTTCATCCTCGTCCCGCTGCCTATGTGGTTATGGCGCGTGTTCACGGGCACTTTCCTGCCTGGTCCTGCTCAGGTCCTAGGGGCAGCTCAGTGCTGAGCTAGAGGGTGTCTGGAGCACATGTCCCGGCCACAAGGCCACTGTCGTGCGTGCCATGGTGCCATGCGCAGGACGCAGTCCAGGCTGGACAGAGGACGGAGTCTCGCGTCTGTCCTCCGCAGGGCTCTGGAAGGGGAAGCTCACCGGGTGCTGTTTGGGTTTGTGCCCGAGACGTCAGAGGAGCTGCAAGTCATGCCGGGGAACATCGTCTTCGTCCTGAAGAAGGGCAACGACAACTGGGCGACGGTCATATTCAACGGGCAGGTATTCCGAGGACCAGGGGTGGGCGTGTCGGCCACGGCATCCTGGCAGCAAACGGCGGCGCGTTCTGGCGAGCAGCATCTGCTGCCGCGTCCGCGGCCCGGCTACCCGCCTTCGTCCGCACCCCCACCGCTCCCCCACGTCCCTGGGCCGTTCGGTGGTCCGGGTCCGGTGGGGACGGAGGCGCCAACTTGTTCTCCCCTTTCCGATCACGCGATGCTGCCACAGAAGGGGCTCGTTCCCTGCAACTACCTGGAACCCGTCGAGCTGCGGATCCCCGGTCAGCAGCAGCCCCAGGTAACGACGTGCCTTGCGAGGCTGGGCCCCTTCCCGCCGTAGCCTCCCCGGAGGGGGTCAGGGAGGTGTGGAAGAGGCGCTGGGAAGGTCCTTCCACTCCCAGTCCTAACTCCAGCCGCCCAGAGTGGAACCTGGGGAGCAAGGAAAGCCCCCAGATGTGCTGAGGAAGGGTCTGAGGGACCTGTTGGGCCCACCCCACCTCTCAGATTCCTCCCGGTCAGGACTGACTTGGGATCCGAAGCCCATAGTACAGGAAGGTTAGGTCTTCCCGGAAATGTCCTCCTCACCTAGAAGAACAGTCCGTGTGTTGGCTGGTGACATGCGGGTAACGAAGAGAAGTCGTTTTAGAGCACGGAGTCGGAGTGGGCCTTGCCTGCCACGGCTCCTCCCTCCCTGCTTGAAGGCCTGCCCTTCCGCCCGTGGTCTTCATTGGACCTGAACTGCCGTGTAGATGACCGACGGCGTCTGACGTGTCTCTCTGGGCACTGTGCAACCAGCCGTCCTCTGTGCGCTTGGCCCTCCCCGGTCCGAGTTACTGTACTCAGATAACTTGAAGTGTTTTGAATGCCGTACTGATGAGGGGTGGACTTTTTCCTTTGAAGGGGCGGGATGTGGAGCGAGAGGGGAGCTGAGGCAAGACTCAGGTCCTCCCTCATCTCCAGCAGACTTCCAGTGCGGCTGAAAGGGGCAGGCAGCAGGGACCTTTTAGGTGGGGCTTAAGGTTCTTGTTTCTACTGTGATTTCTTCCCACCAGGTCAACCCGCCTCCTCTCTAACCAGCACTTTCCTTAGTCTCCCCTGAATGTCACCACTGCTCCAACTTTTAGGAAGCCGTTTGCCTTTCCTTGCCACCCCCCCCAACTCCTACCTAAGAACTTGGTCTGAATGAAGGCTCTCACCATTTCTGTCACCTCCAGGAGGAAGCCTCCCCAGAGTCTGATATCCCAGCTCCTCCCAGTTCCAGCGCTCCTGGAAGACCCCACTTGCCACCCGGTTGGTGTCCCTGGAAAACACCCTTGGCCTGGGTATAGGAATGCTCCCGGCTGCTTCCTCAACAGAGCATTGCTCTCCCAGCCTTCTAGGACATTCTGGTTTCTTCTCCTCCCAGCATGCCGCTCAGCTTGTGAACACACAGGCCCAGGGCCCCTCTCTCCTGCACCACCCACCCACCCAAAACATAGGAAATAAGACGCCCTTCCCTCCTACCTACTCCAGAACACCCACAGGGAGCAGGTAAATGCAGCTGGTTTCTGGGGGGCAGTGAGTGTCTCGACTTAAGTGGTCACCAGACCCCTCCATCATGAGGTACAGAAACCACGTCCCGGAAAGGTTGAAGTCAGTGCACACATTTACCTCAGAGGGGGATGGAGTGGCTCTTTTCGAAAGTCCAGGAGCTCTATCTGGAAAAGAAACTGCTCTGCAGAGCCCCGAGGGATAGACCACGAACCAAGGGCCAATGAGAAAAGGACATTCTCCTGATGTCTGGAGAGGGTGGCCTTGGGAAGTAAGGGGATTTGGGTCACGAATGCCGTTTAAGCTGATTCTGGATAAGTGCTCGGTAGAGATGCACTCAAGAGGCAGTTTGTCCAAATCCTAGATCCATGATTGTTAGGCACCCCCAGATCACCAGAACCCCTTGGGATGCTCCCCACACCTCCATATTTATTTTGAAAACTGTCCAACCTACAGACTGAAAATTGAAAGTGTAGTACAATAAACTCCAGAATACCTTTCATCTAAATTCACCAACTGTTAACATTTTGTATCACGTCCTTGCCCGGCTCCCCTCCCTACCCCCAGCCACTTGAAAGGAAGTCACAGACTCATGGCCTTCACCCTGCATTTGAGTATTATCTCCTATCCTCCTGCATAACCACAGTTGTTACATCTAGGACATTGAACGTTATTATAATATTATAGAGTGTATATTTCATACTCACATTTCTCCAATGACCCCTCAAAACATCCTTGATAGCTTTTTTTTTTTTTTTTTTTTTTTTTTTTGGTTTTTACCTTTTCTCTCTAGGGGCCCATCAAGGATCACATATTAGCCTAGGAAAATTTTATGACTATAGATTCCTAGACATTTGATTCTAATTCTTCAGGATTGGAATTGGGCTTCAGAATCTGTGTTTCTAGGAGGAAAAAAAAAAACCTTCCAAGTGACCGTAATGATTAGCTGGGTATGAGATCAATGGTCTTTTTTTCCATTGTGCACCCTTTATAGTGATTATCTTTATGCAGACTTCTCATATAAATTATGTGCATATGGTCATATTAATATACATATTAGAAACATGCACAGAAATAGAGGACAAGGGGGAAATGAGTGGTTCTAACGTCGCTGCTATGGCCCCTGGTTCTTCTTGTACTCCCGGCTTTCATTGCTCAGCGCCCACTGGTGTAACTGGACCTTGGGGGTCCCTGCTCACCCCATGCACTGCTGGGGTGGGATGGTCCTTTGATACTTGCCTGTATGCTCCCCAGAGGCAGGGGCTGGGTTTCTCTGTGTGTTTGTGCTTTGCCTTGCACATTTCCCCCCAAGTGCGATTTCCCCTACAGTTTAAGGTTAAGAATCACCCCAGAGATTTAAAGGTAAGAAGTTGGGTGTCCTATTCTAAAAGGTTTCATTCTGTGGAAGGCAGGGGCTAGCCGGGAGTGTTTATTCAACATCTTCTTTTGTTTTACTTCCTACCTTCTCCATTTAGGTCAAAAAGGAAAAGAAGAGCCCAAGGTAAGCTTTTTCTTTGTACTCTTTCAAGTGGAAGAGAAAGGAAAAGCTGAGGCTCTCCACCATGAGCAGGTGTCCCTGGGTTACAGAAGGAGTCCCCGAGGAAGGGTGGGCCGGCTACTACCATACACACAGTTGACAGGGTGGAGGGCCCCATAATGACTTTCCCCACTCCTGTGCACACATTTCCTACTGGTCTGGCGTGCGTGGGCCAGCTCTTCCAGCTCTGTAGGAATTCCTATCCAGGCAAGAGTGGGGCTGTGGGCCCTCTGAAAGCCCCTTCCCGTGAAACGGGCTAGCTATTGGCCTCTCCCTGCTGCACAGAACACTCCCCGTGATCCAGGATGGGGCTGAGAGGAGGCCACAGACCCTCATGAGCTCCGTCTGCTTCCTCTCCCCTCAGGAAGGAAAGCTCAGCGTTCCCATGCCCTACACACTCAAGGTACACTACAAGTACACAGTGGTCATGGAGACGCAGCCCGGGCTCCCGTACAGCCAGGTCCGGGACATGGTGTCTAAGAAACTGGAGCTCTTGCCAGAACACACGAAGCTGAGGTGAGCCCATGAAGGTAGCGGGGCTCCATCTGGGGACCTGGTGCTGGCCTGGAGGAGAGAAGACAATGGTTTTTGTACTGATGTTCTCCAACTTGGTTCTTACTCGTCTCTGCCCAGCTATCGGCCTCTGGACAGCAATGAGCTGGTGCCCCTTTCAGAAGAGAACATGAAGGCCGCCTGGGGGCAAGTGAAGAACTTCAGCCTGACTCTGTGGTGTGAGAACACAGTGGTGAGTGCCGGGAGCCCAGGGGCACCCAGCGTCCTGTGTCTTTTGGGTCCTTTCGTCAACAGCATGTACCGAGCTCCGGCCACAAGCCTGGCGCTGTGCTTGGTGTTGAGGATACGGTGAGTCACGAGCTACAGCTCTGCCTCCCTTTCCCCTGCACCCCGGTGGCAGCCGGGAGAGGGTTCTCCGCAAGGGAAGAGCAGGCCCCACAATGCACAGAAAGCCTCCGAGTCCCTTCTAGGGGCTGCTGTACCCAGTGGTTCCAAGGTTAGGCCCGTCAGTGTCAGACAAGGTCGGAATGAAATCCTAGCCTGAGGCTGAGCTCCTCGCCGCTCCTCACTGTCCGTTTCCGTGCGGAAGGACGCTTGGGACTGGGGGATGATAGTTCGCGTTTATGTCACAGAGAGATGATTTGGATTACAACCTCCCACCAGTAGCCGGAATCTACTGAAAGGCTCCCACGTGCCAGACACCACGCTAAGTGCGCGCTGCGTATGCATTCTCGGGGCCCCACAACTCCGTGAGGTATTGTTAGCCCGTTTCACAATTCAGGTAACAAGGCAAAGAGAGGTCGACTTGACCAAGATGACACAGCGGGTCGGTAGAGGAACCAGGGCCCTGTGAGAATTTTGACTCCAGAGTACTCTTGAACCCCCTTCTAGATCTCAGGGCCTAGAACAGAGGTAACTGACTGCCCAGTAAGAGCAAAGGACATTGGGGGCAAAGTTAGAGGCTAGAAGTAGTAGCTACGCATTAACACTCTTGACTTTGTCCCTTTGTCTCCAAGGGAAAAGAAAATTTCTTTTTATTGTTGAGGTTAATTCCCTCCTACAGCCGTGGCTCCTGAAAACCATTTGTGTTCTATGAACATTCCGACGTTCTTTTCTTCGCCTTTTATGTAATTTCATATAAGTGGAGCATATACATGGATTGTACAGTATATATATGCACATAAATTCACACGATCCGTTTATATGAAATTGATGGACTATTAAAAGTTTATAGGCATGGTATATATATTTACATATATAATATAAATATTATGGTATATATATTTACATATATAATGTAAATAATCACATAATTAATGTAAATATTATATATTTATAATATATTTATGTATAAAATATGTGTGTTATATATGTGTCACTATATATACTATACATATGAACTTTTAATAGTCCATCAATTGTACGATCCCAAAGGGATCGTACAATAATATATAAGCTTTTAATAGTACATTTCAATATATTCTTTTCCATTTTTACTTTTTAAGATTTTTTTTAAGATTTTATTTATTTGACAGAGATCACAAGTAGGCATAGAGGCAGGCAGAGGAGAGGGGGAAGCAGGCTCCCAGCTAAGCAGAGCCCGATGCAGGGCTTGATCCCAGGACCCTGAGATCATGACCTGAGCCGAAGGCAGAGGCTTAACCCACTGAGCCACCCAGGCATCCCTACTTTTCTGTCTTTATATATACTTTTATGGTATAATAGTCCATTTCTTTTGATCACTAATGGTATCACTAAATGAATAGTACAGTTTGTTTATTGATTCACCTGTTGGTAGACATTTGGATTGTTTCCAGTGTTTGTCTGGCGACATTTATTCTTCAGCAAACATTTGCTGAGCACTTACTGCTCTCTTGTATCTTCCTGGAGATACAAACACTAACAAAATACAGGCTCTTCTTGGGGGAAAGACGGGGGCGGACATGATTACAAAGCGTGTGTTAGGTGAACTGATGGAGACGGATGGTGTGCTGTGTTTCCTAAGTGCAAGGGAGCGTGTCTCACCCAAAAATGCTAAAGGAAGTGGGACAAGTCAATAGTCAATAGCCTTCCTAGAGAGAATAATGCTGAAATTGTCTTGAAGCATAGCCTTACAACGGAAAAAGAACTAGCAAGGTGGAGGAGGTTAGGGGGTCTTACATAGATGGAAGACCAGAGCGTTGGCGGTGGTGACAGACACAAAGACACAAGCTGGAAGGCCGCATCATGGAAAGTCTTGCGTACTGTGGCACTCGGATGGGGTTGTGAGCAGGGTAGAAAAATAGGAGGAATGATGGCTTGGGATGGATGATTCAGGAACCTAGGAGCAAGGGAGCGGGTGCTCTGGGAGGCAGGCCAGCCCGCGGGCTTTCTTTTAAGTGCTCAGCTTCCCATCCACAGTCCTGACACTGAGGGGTCCCAACGCACAATCGAGGAGATCGCAGCTTCCACTGACCAAAGCCGCTGTCAGCTGGGTTCCCTCTGACACCTTCAGTTCTCCCGTTTCCTGCTTTAGCACGTTTAGATGCGGCACCTGCAGTTACATCAGTAAGGGGTATAACATTCAACAGGTTCTATGTGAACCCTTTGGAGAGCTACTTTTTTTTTTTTTTTTAAACCTCTGAATGGATTTTGAAACCGTGGAAATGAGTGCACAGGCAAAGCTCTTCCAGACCCTCTGGGCTTGGGGCAGAGGGCTCTGTGGGGGCAGAGTCCCTCTTCTAACCCCTCAACCCTACAGCTGGACAGGGGCTTCTGCTCAGCTGGGGAAGGGTCTCTGGCAGGTTCTCACTGCAATCAGATACATGTTTGCTGGGAAAGAAAAATGAGTGGTAGAGGCAGTAAAGAGGGTGGGCCTGGCGGAAGGCCCAGCGGTAAGCCCCAGGTCGGTGGTGTCTAAGGGTTCAGAAAATTTCGTTCAGGAAATATGGCCCCTGGACTCACTGGCGCCCAGGACCCTAGGTGCGGGACGGCGGAGAACAGGTAGCAGTGCGGGGGGTCCTTTGGAAGTCTGAAAGGTCATCCTGAGGTTTTCGACGGTCTCTGTCAGGGGGGATCCTTTCAGTATTGTCTTGAAAGGATTCTGCCTGGCCCTTCCGCTCTAAATGTGTTACTTCCCTTAAAAGGGAAGTATTTTCTTTATTGTTTTTAATTACGGTTGATTTTTGTTCTTTGAAGAGCGCTTCAGTGTAACTAGTGGCTGTATGTAGCTGGCCCTCCCCAAATTCCCAACAGTCTTTGCGGGATGCAGTCGGCCTCAGAGGTCATTGGCGGGCATTCTTTTATCACTACCCCTTAGGCCTGGAGGCGGCAAGTCAGGAAGTTCTCATTCACTCGCTAGAAGAGCAGGAAAAGGGACCATCATTTATGAAGTATCTACTCTATGCAGAAACACCTTAATCAAGTTTAAATATAAATACGTATATATTGAGACTAGGACTCTCACAGAGAGTTTAATAATTGTCAGCCAGGGGCGCCTGGGAGGTGCGGCTGAGCATCTGACTCTTGGTTTCTGCTCAGGTCGTGATCTCAGGGTGTGGGACGGAGCCCCGCATCAGGCTCCCTGCCCCGAGCCTGCTTAGGATTCTCTGCCTCCCCCTTCCTTCCACCCCGCCCCTGCTCACACATGCATATGTGTGCTCTCTCTCAAATAAATAAATAAAATCTTTAAAAAAGTAATTGTCAGCTATTACTATTCTACATCATATTTCATTCTGCTAGCCTCTGTTTCAGGCGAGAAAACAAGTTCAGAGAGGTTTCACCACTTGCTCAGGGACACACAGCCGGTGAGCAGTGGAGCTGGGATACAAACCCAGGCCTTTAGACTCCTTACAGCCATTTCCACCCCACTGTACTGCCTTCCAGTAAAAGGGACCTTCCAGGAACACACGACATTAGGAAGTAAGAACTTTGTACTTCAGTACAGCACTGAACCTCACAGGGTTTCTATTACGGGTTTGTTAAATCCTATGATTCACTTCTCTAGAAAACTGCACCCTTTTTCTCTTCAACATTTGTGGATCAAAAACCACCACAATGATAACTAAGGTGTGTACTTAAAACATGTATCAGAAAGCAACGCCTTTTTTCATGGCCTGAGAAAGACAACATGACGCTCTGCAGGGTTTCTCAAACTTTAGCAAGTATGAGACTCACCTAGAGGGCCCGTTAAAATGCAGATCGCTGGGTCCCACATGCAGCAAGTTTATGATTTAATGGGTTTGGGATGGGGCCAGAAATTTACATTTCTAACGAGGTCCCTAGCGTGGGTGCTGGGGAGAGGGTGTTAGATTCAGAGTTAGAAACCCAGGTTTGACCTTGGGTTCTGTCAGTTACTTGTGACTCCATCTCTTGTTTTTCCATCTGCGATGAAATAGCAGTAGTACCTATTCTTTTTTCAGGATTCCTGTAGGTTTCTGTAAGATTTTAAGACCACCTATGGTCCTGCAGACCTTTTGGGTTCATTTATCCAACCATCCTGTGTTCCTAAAGTACATGTTGGGTCTGTGCTAGGGACTGATCACACGCTTGGCCTTCATGAGTTTATATCCCAGGTGCTACACTGACGTTTCACGGATTCCTTTAGTGATGTTCAATGTTCACTGGCCGAGAAGTTGGGAAAACTAACAGGCCCTTTATTATTTCAGGGTGACCAAGGCTTTCCAGATGAACCCAAGGAAAGTGAAAAATCTGAAGCTAATAACCAGACAACAGAACCACAGCTTAAGGAAGGAGGCCAAGTGGTAGCACTCTTCAGTTACGAGGCCACCCAGCCAGAAGACCTGGAGTTCCAGGAAGGGGACATAATCCAGATTATATCAATGGGTAGGTACTACTCCTGGATCATAGAAACTAATTTCCATGTGAGCAGCAGTAAGTCCAAGGGAAGAGAGGAAGAAACATTAATAACCTACAAGCCAAACTTTAGCCAGTGGTTTCGGTGTCCTTCCTAGCTTTCAGCGGGAGGGAACAGAACGGAGTGCTCAGCCTTTCCATCTGTTGCTCCAGTGGGGAGGGAAGCAACAAATGACAGACTCAGCTGACATTTTGATCTTTAAAGATGGCTGTTTCAGGCGGGCCCGGGGTCTCAGTGTGTTAAGTGTCTGCCTTCGGTTCAGGTCATGATCCTGGGGTCTCTTTCCCAGCCCCCTGGCCCTTTGTGCTCTCTCTTGCTGTCTCTTGAGTAAATAAATAAAATCTTAAAAAAAAAAAAAAAAAAAAAGATGGCTGTTTTGGAAGCCATGCTTTCTCATTCCCAGAGTGAACCGATTGGAAGGTGGCTGGAATCATTTTGTCTTTGCACCAAGCCATAGGATACTTTTCTGTAAACCGTAGTTCTTTGAATTGATGTACTCTCTAAAGATGAGAGAAGAAGTGGGTAGATTTTGCCTGAACAAGAAGCTACTCAACATTGCTTTGGTGACTTTCCTGATCCTGTTAGGAGTCAAACACACTAAAAGCTGAAACAGTATTAAGTAGAGAATTCTAATTTAGCTCTTCTCCCAACTTCAGAACGCCCAAGCACCCTTTTTGAGAGTTAAATAAAATTCCTGGCCAGCAACCAGATTCTGATTCAGATCTGGGGTGGGGCCCACAAATTTGCATTTCTAACAGCTTCCAGTGTGATGCTGATCTCCCAAGGGTGAGAAGCACCACTGTAACTCAGGGTTTGACATAATCCGTAAAAGCTTTGTTCAAAACAGCAGAAATATGCATTAGCAATGCAGAGTAGTGAAAACAAACACCATTACCAATTATGACAGAAAATCCAACAGATTAAGAAATCAGATTTTAAAGTTAATGGGGTAGAGAGTATACAGTTGCGTGGCAATTAACTCAAAATATGAGTAATGAAGTAAAGAAGCAGTGTGCCCTGGCTGTGACTGTCTTCTAACAGGGGACAGTAAGACTTAGTAACTGCCAGCACCATTTTTTTATGTGTCAGTATCAACTAACCAGCTACACTGTCCAGTGTTGGGGTGGGGAGTGAGGATGGGATGAGATCACAGAAAAACCTGGGTAGATATGAGAAAAAAAGGTGGCACATTCCTGTGTCTGACTCTTTATTTCAGCTTAGGTCATGATCTCGGGGTCCTGGGATCTAGCCTTGTCTTGGGCTCCATGCTCTGCGGGGAGTCTCCTAGTTTTCTCTCCCTCTGCCCATCCCTGCCATGCTCTCTCTCTAAAATAAATCAATCTTAAAAAGAAAATAAATCATAAGGAAAATACTGTTGTAGCACAGTGCTGTATCAAAAAATCCGTGTATAAGTGGACCCTCACAGTTCAAACTTGTATTGTTCAAAGATCTATTTTTTTTTTAATTTTTTTTGAGAAAGCATGAACAGGGGTAGGTGCAGAGGGAGAGGAGAGAGGAGAAAGGGAGGGAATTTTTTTTTTTTTAAAGATTGTATTTATTTGCCAGAGAGAGCGAGCTTGGGAGAACAAGCAGGGGGATCCCCAGGCAGGACTTGATTCCAGGGTCCTGGGATCATGACCTTGAGCCAAAGGCAAATGCTTAAGGGATTTAGCCACCCAGGTGTCCTGAAGGGAGAGAATCTTCAGCAGATTCCACACTCAGTGCGGAGCCTGATGCAGGACTCAATCTCACAACCCTGAGATTATGACCTGAGCCGAAATCAAGAGTTGGATGCTTAACTGACTGAGCTACCCATGTGCCCCAAAGATGAACTGTATCTAATTAATGGCATGTCCTCTGCATGTAATCAGAATAAAAATTCCTAACATAGGTCAGATAAAACTCTTCTGTTATTAAAAAATATCCTATCTCAAAATGTATTGTTTAATTTCTTTTATCTTATTTTTCTGGCAACTTTTTGAAACATCTAGTTGATTTTCTGTATTTTACTCCTTCATTGTAAGACAGAAACCAGTTAAGACGGTGGAAGTCCTATGTTCACTTTTCTCTCAAATCACTTTCCAATAGACTCTTCCCTGTTAGCACAGTTGGGGGTGAAGGACTGCTGAAGCTGTGTGTGGAATATCCAAGTGACATTAATTCTCCCGTACTGGTTTTAGAAATTGATGTATTCCTTTCCTTTTATCAGTGAATGAAGACTGGCTGGAAGGAGAGTGCAAAGGGAAGACTGGCATTTTCCCCAAAGCGTTTGTTGAAGAACATGCAACTACAGGTTTGGAAAGCTCTCCTAGAGGAGTCTAGGATGTTCCAGAACCTACAAAGTGGGAGAAAAGTAACTATAATCACTCGTGAGGTTTGGCATGCACCTGCAGTACACTGTAGGGAGACATTGCTGTGAGGAAGTGTTAACTAATCTACTTTTCCCACTGAAAATTTAACCTACTACACAATGATGTAAAGACTTATCATGATGATGACCCTGGCGGGTGGGGTGGGATGGGTGGGTGGAAACGTCTGGAAGGGGATGAGGGGGTCTTCTAGGGTGCTGATGTTTCTTGCTTGGAGTGCTGGCTACCCAAATGTGTTCACTTTGTAAAAGTTCACTGCGCTGTATACGGATTATTGGTGCCCTTCTATATGTGATACCTCAATAAAAAACTTACAAAAACAAGACATGCAGAGTGCAGGCCCAAGGCCGAAGTTATAAATGCCCCTATTCCTGTACCACAACAGTCGCAGACTCCTCCTAGAGCCTGAAGTAAATTTACGGGTCATTCAGATGGCAGATGCACGCAAAATTAACTTTCCTTTACTCAAAGTCTCACTGCTTGAACCGAATTTAGACTTAGTTTTCAATTCCATAGAGAATTAAAACCCTAGAATTGCATCCCTTCCTACCTTCTCAGGAAGGGACATTTGTTAAGAGTTCAATACTGAATATGGGCCACTATTACCTGAGTGACGCAAAGAAGCCACATTCAGGAAGCCACTTGGGTCAGGACTATCCTGCTGGTTAACATTTTATAAGATGGACTGATACACGTGACAGAACGCTATGGTTTTATTTTGGTTATCATTTAACCAAATGGCTTGATTTTTTAGGGTTAACGTGGGGTTAACAAATACTAGACTTTAGAACCAGCCTTCCTTTCCCTCCCTCCCTCCTCCTTGCACAGTACGTGTGGCTCTGTGACCGAGTGTGCGGGTGCTTGTGAAGAGCAGTCAGGAAAGGAAGTGTAGAGGGAATCCATACGGGCGTGAGAGGCTTGCTGACCAGTGTGAAGACACAAACTGGCAGGCCGAGGCACTGACCTCCAACCAGCCGCCGCACGCCCAGCAGGCCACTACTGGAAACTCTGGACACAACTATAAGAAATGCAGCCTCAAAGCTGAGAACACTAATTACTGTTGGGGTTAACCAGACTTAGTGATTTTTAGACCAGAAAGAGAAACTATCTCTGTATTGTCCCACTGACAGTAAAAATAGGGATACAAATGGAGGGTTGTTAACTTCCTTCCATAAGCCAATCTTTATTTATTAGATAAAAGAATTTTGACAATCAGTTTCTTTCTACCCATCCCTTTCCATAAAAATGCCCGATGGTCTGGAATGCTACTAAAAGCACAAATAACCCTGAAGCATATTCAATTTCTGACCACCTCTGCTTTCTCCTAGATGACTTATATAAGTAGTTTAAATACTTGGCTTTTTGTTTTTGTTTTTTATTAACATATAATGTATTATTTGCTTCAAGGGTACAGGTCTGTGATAAATACTTGTTTTTTTTAAAAGTAGGATATTCTTCGAGGTTAGAAAAGAAACAACGTACACACAGATCTGGTTGGAGAGAACATGGTTTAATTAAAGGCAAAGCTGATTTCAGCAGCTGCAGGTCTTGCACAGATAGACCAAAACAAAACAAAAAACAAAACAAAACAAAACAAAAAAAACAAACACAAGAGAAAGTTTACTACACAAAACCAGTTTCTGATGAAGATTCTCCTCTCCCGCCTCATTACTCCACATGGAGGATGGTAAGACGAGAAACCCCACCCCAAGAGTCAGAAATCATTCCAAACACCAAATTCTCATGCAGAAACGGGGCTGTATGGGATGTGGGTAGTACCAGGGGTGAGACAGTGAATCTGGCTAGCTCATCTAGGGTGCGAGAATCAGGGACAGCTCAAACACTGGAATGTCGCAGCTGCCTGAATGCAGAGCTCAAACACACAAAGTGGGTCAAGGTAGTGGGGAGGGAGGCTTGAAGGGAGGGGATGGAAGAGAGGCAGACACGGGGAAGGGGGCTGAAGAGAAGCACAAAGGGTTTCATATTGCCATTGGGTGGGGGGGCTTCACCCTTTCAGACCTTTCAAAACAACAAGAAGAAGAACAACAAAAAAAACAAAACAAAAACAAAAAACCCCAAACACCATGTCAAACTTAAAGAGCAATAATGTAAGCATACGGGGCTCCAACCACTCTCTCTGAAGAGCAACGAGCATTAATCTCACCCCTTCCATTGCTGGGGTTGCCCAGACTTGAATGACAACCGGGGCTCCTGGATGTGCCTTGCTCTGCAGCTGTCTTCCAGTTTGTAAGTCCCACACTGACTCCACACACTCACACACACTCCCCCTCCCCCAGGGAGAGCAGCTGAGTGTGTACACGCACGCACGCGCGCACGTGCGCACACACACACACACACACACAGGAGAGACCTCCCAGAAATAGACCTTACCACTAGCACAGCAATTGGACATTTAGATTGTTTCCATAATTTCCCCTTAAAATATTACTTTTCCAGGAACTAACAGAAATGCTGTCCTTTTGTTTCTACATAAGAAAATTTTCAGTCCTCTTTCCTTCTAATAAATACCAAATAAAAGTTTATCTTCCTTTCTTTCGCCTTTTCCAGAATGGACTTCGTTGTGTTCTCTTCTGTGCGTGCTGCACACGTGTCCTTGTTGCCTTGAATTTCACTCTGAAAGTGGAGGTCGGGAGACGCAGCTGGGCAGGGGCCTGGCCCGTTGCGCGCTATGCAGATGCCACTGATTCCTTCCTCCGCAGACTGTCCTTTGGGCCCCAACTGCTGGACCCCATGCTGTTGCTTCTTGGCGAGATGTTGTACACATTAGGAACAGAAACAATTACTAGCAGACAGCACAGGGTAGGAAAGGGATGGAGGTAGGGACAAGAGGAGGTGGGTGGTAAGCAGGATGGGGGGTCACAAAAACCAATCAAACAAAAAATAACCACACTGAAAGCTTCTACCTATTAAAATGGGTCGGGCCACGAATGGACCAGCCTGCCTTCTGTGAGACTGCTTGCTACGCTACTGTAAAATGTACAGGAATCAAAAACATTAATTTAAAGTCCTACAGCAGTCATCTGCCAGTCCAGCCCAGCACCACCACCCACACTGCGTCCTCGATTGGGGCTCGAGCACCTACAGAGTGAAGGGCATCTCCTGCTGCAGTCTCCAGGCCAGAAGGGGGCCTGCCAGAACCTTCTGAGTGAAGGTTGAGGCCTTGGACGCTCCCTCACGGAACACTTCCACTGCCTGAAGAGGTCAGCTTCCCCATCCTGTCACCACCAACCTCTCACAGGAGCAGTGGACGGGGCTTTCCTTGCTACACACTGACTAGAAGAAGCACATCTGTGTGTGGAAGAATTCAGTGTGATATTTTACTACTGAGAGTAATAACAATAATAAAAGATGTTCAGGAATAATTTCAACTACATTCTCAGTCAGCAAAGCAATCATTAATGGATTCCTATTTTATTCCCCAAAGAGGAAAAAAGGACTGAGAAGTTCCCATTGGCTTCTCCCATCTGCCTCCCCTTCTCAGCTTTCACTTCCCTTGTGGCTGGGGACATGCACGATGGAGAAGGTGAGAGGCGGTGATATCAGGTAACTGAGTGAGACAGACAGCAGCTCCTCTCTCCCTCCGGAAGGCCCCAGGGGGACGGAGAGTTCCGGATGATTTTTTCTTTTTGTTGCACTGCGGACATTTCGTGCACACTCAGCGTGCCGGTGGAACGCTTACACCCTCTCAACAGCAAGAAACAGAAAAGAGGGCTGCCACCTGCAGGGGACTGTATGGGCCAGTCCTGCAAACCCAACATGCCATGGTTTATGGAGCCTTCATTCCCAGGGTTGCCACTTTGGCCTCAGTGTGGAGGGTTCATGGTGCCTTGTCCCCGCTGCTGTTTCTGCTTCTGCTGCATTAACAGCTGCTCCAGAGCGGAAGGTCCAGGATGCATCATGGAACTGGACCAGATAGACTGAAAAACAGCCCAGAGCTTGTCAGCAGAGGTCAAATGCCCGGACGTCTGAAAGGGGTTTGTTTCTCAATCCTCGCCAAATATAAAGGCATATGTGTCCCAAGACCCCTGCCCCTAAAGCACCCAGCTATTAGACAAAGCCGTTGTAAGACTGTCTTCAAGACCAGTTAGTTCCCACTAAGCTTTTAAACCAGAAAAGGTGAAATACTTTTTATTAAAACTCAGTGCCACGTGGGACCTCAGAATATTTACAATAAAGATTTTAGGCAAACAGAACATCTCTAAAATTAGGTACCTTCTTTCTTGTGTTCACAAAAGGCTTAAATCAAACATTCCTAAATGAATCAGGATCGTCTTAACCTTGCAATGCAACTAAAACCTTTTTTCTGCCCCCCTTGAAGACAAAACTCTTTATCTCTAGTGAGTTCACAAATTAAAAAACAACACTCCTATTCAAGAATCTTGTAAGGTAGACCATGTTTCTCTAGGACTTTGCTAGATACATGCTATGAACTGATCAACTCTAAGGGTTTAAGGACTAAGCCTGGTTATCTACAGGAACAAAAGCAGAACCACATCTCTCGTGGTTCTTGTTCCCAAAAATCACTTACCTTTAGGCTTTCCATGAGGACAGCAGAGGAATCCTCCATGGAAGGGCCATGGCCTGCCCAGGTGCCAC
Source organism: Enhydra lutris kenyoni (assembly GCF_002288905.1). Lineage (NCBI taxonomy): Eukaryota > Metazoa > Chordata > Mammalia > Carnivora > Mustelidae > Enhydra > Enhydra lutris. Next base: position 19,503,790 of record NW_019154108.1, on the reverse strand, counting down.
TTGGAGTGCTGGCCTGATGCCAACTGCTCTCAGAGGATGATGTCGCTGAGAGATAGTCAATGCCAAACCCACCCATGGCTAAGGATGCAAAGAGAGAAGAATTCAGGATGTTCTGTCATCACCAAATAAACACTAGAGAAGGGCAGAGTAAGTGATTCACTTTCACTAGGCAATGAAGTCTGGATCTCACCTGGCTTATCAGTTTTCCACCGATCTGCAGTTCTCCTATCCCTGTTATCTGGAGTTCCAATGGGTCCAAAGTTGGAGAATGGAACAGAATTATGGTTGTGTGTTGGAGGGGAGCTTGGCAGGCTGCTTGGGTTAGAGGAATGAGGAGACTGGCTGGCTGGTGTTGAATGATCTATTAAATCACAACAACACAGGACATTTTGTCTTACTACACATATCTAAGGAATGGTCCCTGCTTTAAAAAAAAAAAAAAAGCAAGGGGTGCCTGGATGCTCAGTGGGTTAAAGATCTCAGGGTCCTGGGATCCAGCCCCGCATCGGGCTCTCTGCTCAGCAGGGAGCCTGCCTCCCCATCTCTCTCTGCCTGTCTTTCCACCTACTTGTGATCTCTGTCTGTCAAATAAATAAATAAAATCTTTAAAAATAAATAAATAAATAAATAAATAAGCAAGCAAAACCAAACAATTTTATGCATGCACTATTCTGGCATGCCTGTTTCAGGTAAATATCTACTAGTCCTCTCTACCAGAAACAGAATTCCCTGATCTTAAGAATGACTATTGAATCAAACTCCATTTATAAAATAGAGATTCAAAAAAATCCATTTTAAAGAGTGCAACTTTTCCTGCCAAGAATGAATATCTATAAACAAAAACTAAAGAACAGGGGCACCTGGGTGGCTCAGTGGGTTAAAGCCTCTGCCTTCGGCTCAGGTCATGATCCCAGGGTATTGGGATGGAGCCCTGCATTGGGCTCTCTGCTTGGCAGGGAGCCTGCTTCCCCCCTCTCTCTCTCTGCCTGCCTCTCTGCTTACTTGTGATCTCTGTCAAATAAATAAATAAAATCTTAAAAAAAAAAAACAACTAAACTAAAAAACAGCTGGAAATCTTAAGATAGAACGCATATTTTTCTCTCTTACAACTGTGCTGGTTACTGAGAATATAAAAAAGCGTTTTCACGGGGCACCTGGGTGGCTCAGTGGGTTAAAGCCTCTGCCTTC